>NC_080742.1:87662488-87965519 GCF_020826845.1 Diceros bicornis minor | reverse complement strand
CGCTCCGCTGCAGCGGCCCGGGGTTTGCCGGTTCAGAACCCCGGGTGCGCACCGACGCACCGCTTGGCAAGCCATGCTGTGGTGGCATCCCATATAAAGTAGAGGAAGATGGGCATGGATGTTAGCCCAGGGCCAGTCTTCCTTAGGAGAAAGAGGAGGATTGGCAGATGTTAGCTCAGGGCCGATCTTCCTCACAAAAAATAAATAAATAAATAAAATAAAACATGAGTTTGTAATACAAGCCTAAGTTTACTTAATGCCTGAGGAGCAACTTCTGCAAACCTAGGGATAGGGTGTGGTGAAGGTATGTTTGTATGTGGCATTTTCTTTTCAAGACCAAGAATGAGGGGCGTATTTGACCAAACAGGACTAGTTTCAGTTGTTTTCTATTAACATGAATTATGGAGAGCAAATGGGATCGCAGGCATTTGGAATAGTGTAGTAGGTTACTAGTTAAGAGATCTTGTCATTCCAGCTAAACATTCCTGAACCCCGAGCCCCCAAGACTAATTTTAAGCTAAAATTTAGGGAAAATGCTTCAGGCATGTCTCTAGTATCTACCTCAGAATGTTAGAGAACAAGAGGGATTAGTTATTAAGTAATCTCTATCGTTATCCATTGAATTGGTACCATAATCCTTTTAAATTGCAATCAGCAATAGTGGGTTGTGCTTGAAAATTGGGTAGAGCTTTTCTTTATCTTCCCAGTTCAGAAAATATCTCGGTATATTAGTTATCTATTGATGTTAAACAAATTACCCCGAAATTTAGCAGCCTAAAAACGGTAAACATTTATTATCTCCTAGTTTCTGGGGCTCTGAAATCTGGGAATGGCTTAGCTGGGTGGGTCTAGCTCAGAGACTCTCAAAAGAGATTGTAGTCAAGATTTCAGCCCAGGCTGCCATCATCTGAAGTCTTGATGAGGGCAGGAGGATCGCTTATAAGATGGTTGACTCACACACTGTTGGCGGGAGACATTAGTTCCTCACCGCGTGGACCTTTCCTGAGGGTTGCTTTAGTGCCCTCACACTTGGCAGCCAGCTTTTCCCCATAGCAAGTGATTCAAGAGAGACAGCAAGGAGGAAGCAACAATGCCTTTTATGACCTAGTCTCAGAAGTCACACACTGTCACTTCCACTATATTGTGTTTATTACAAGCAAGTCACCAAGTCCAGCGCATGTTCAAGGGGGGAGAGATTGGGCTCCATCTTTTGAAGGGAGAAGTGTTAAAGAATTTTGGACATACGTTAAACCATCATACTAGGTAAGACATTTTGGCAATGTCATAGCAATTTTAGTGTCCTATTATCAGAACTATTGGGTTCATATGTTTAGAGTTCAAAAGACTAAGAGATTATTGCTGGGTAGGCTATTAATGTTAGGTCATTCCACATCTGTTTTACTAGGAAATCTAGTAAGGATAGAGAAAAGGAAAAAGATCCTTTTCCCATGACTGTAGGAGCTCAGAAATGGATCCGCTGATAACTGAGTTTAGTAGTCAATCATTTTGCTCTCTGCTAATTTTTCCATTGCAATATTGCTGGAAAGGAAAAAAAATGACACCGTGACTCTCTCCTCAAAAAAAAGCAGAAACAAAAAACCCAGATATGTCTTTTGCAGTCACAGTATTAAAGGGGGGGAAGAGTTGCTAGAACTCCATCCTACTGTGAGTGAGCAATTCTTTAGAGTAGGATGGTCTCTGTAGGTTTTCTAGACCAACTTAATTGTAGGGGACATGGGCTCCTTGACTAGTTATTCAATTGGGAATCCTTGTAAACTATGTTTAGGGAGAGGGGAATTGAATATTGATGAGAGTGGAGACAAACTCTGAGGTGCCCAGAAAAGAGGTGTGGACGATAGACTATGTGACAGAATGAGGAAAAGTGTGGCTAGTTAACAGATGAGCCTCTTGTTTCAGAAGTGCTCATGTAATTGGGCCACATAGGTGGAATGAATGGGAAATACAGTTAAATTGAAGAAATCTGAGCTAAGGCCTGGGCTCTGTGTTAATCAGCTTATTTTTCAGGTAGCTTTGCCAGCCCCACATGGCATTCCGTGTTCTCCTTGGGAGTAAGTATAGAAGCCCATCTTCAGCATAACCCTGTGTTCAGTGGGCTTCCTTGTGGGAGACCGAGGTTGAAGGCCAGGGAGTGAGGTAGGTGCCCTCTTTTGGTGAGGCTCTGACATTTAGGGAGATGAACTGTTTTTGTTTTTTTCCTGTTTGGTTTTCTTTATAGTAAGGATACAGCTCCCTCTTTGGGGAATGATTCTGATTTGAGCTGGGTTTAGAGCTTTTAGGAAAGTGAAAGGAGTTAGGGAAACCTGTGTACTAATGGTCTTCCTGAAAGGAAAGTTGGTGGTAACTGTTTGGGACAGGCTGATATAGGTGATTATTAAAAGCTTGGTTATAGACTAGCTAAAGAAGGAATCTTATGGAGGGGCTTGTTCTAAGACTTTTCTTGTTAAAATTATACTTGGGGGGCTGGCCCAGTGGCATAGCAGTTGGGTTCACATGCTCCGCTTCAGCAGCCCATGGTTCACAGGTTCAGATCCTTGGCGCGGACTTAACGCACTGCTTGTCAAGCCATGCTGTGGCAGGTGTCCCACATAAAATAGAGGAAGATGGGCACAGACGTTAGCTCAGGGCCAATCTTCCTCAGCAAAAAGAGGAAGATTGGCAACAGATGTTGGTTTAGGGCTAATCTTCCTGAAAAAAAAAATAGTTATACTTGGGGACTTAAACCTACTTTTCACTCTTACTATGCAGGGATCTTTTTATACAACTTGGCCCGTGCCCAGGGATTTCAAATACTTTAACTTCTCATAGAGGGAATAGTTTATAAAGAAAGATAACATCCTAGTTCCAACTGTTCAGAAGTGTTGCCGCGTCAGTGTTTCATAATGATAGCAGTGTTGTTTAGGGAGGCCAGTCCTTCATCGCCCGGGACTGTTGTGCACATTGCAGGCCATCTAGCCACCTTTGCTTGTGCCCACTAAATGCTGGTAGAACTCCCAGTCAGTGTTTCTGAACAGCCCCTGGAGACAGGGGCCGCAGTGCCTTGGTTGACAACCATTGTTGTGGTAGATCTTGCTTCCTTTGGAGGGATTTTGCCCTGTGGACCTACTGAATTAAAATCTTTAAAGGCAGGAGCCGGCCCTGTGGCTTAGCGGTTAAGTGCGTGCGCTCCGCTACTGGTGGTCCGCGTTTGGTCCGGGTTCGGTCCTGGGCGCGCACCGACGCACCGCTTCTCTGGCCATGCTGAGGCTGCGTCCCACATACAGCAACTAGAAGGATGTGCAACTATGACATACAGCTATCTACTGGGGCTTTGGGGAAGAAAAAAAGGAGAGGATTGGCAATAGATGTTAGCTCAGAGCCGGTCTTCCTCAGCAAAAAGAGGAGGATTAGCACGGATGTTAGCTCAGGGCTGATCTCCCTCACCAAAAAAAAAAAAAAAACAGAAAATCTTTAAAGGCAGATATCAAACCTTGAAACAATTGGGGATGGGGAGTTGCAAGCCAACCGGAGGGAAAAATGTCTGGCTTTTGCTTAGAGCCAGAAGAAAGATTGATTAAACTTCCTTAGATAGAAATTGATACTATATCAAAGTATTCTTTGCAAGATGTGAAAGAAAAGCTCAATATTAGTTTTAGGGCTGGCTCAGCATTATTTGTTACTTAACACTTTGACTAAAAGGATCAGCGATTCTGTGATAATCCATTAAAGAATTAATTTAATAACTATAACAAAGCCACTGTCATTGACTGTGAATCGAATAGACGTGAGAATCCTCTTAAGCAGGAGTTGACAAACTTTTGCTATACATGGCCAGAGAATAAATATTTTTCATTATGCAGGCCATACAGTGTCTTGTAGCGCAAAAGCAGCCATAGATAATACATAAGCTAATGGATGTGGCCGTGTTCCAGTGAAACTTTATTTTGGGACACCGAAATTTGAATTTCATATAATTTTCGTGTGTCGTAAAATGATCTTTTTTCCAACCATTTAAAAATGGCAGAACCATTCTTAGCTCTAGTAGGATTTGGCCCCAGGGTCATAGTTGGCTGATCCCTGCTCTTAAGGAGGTCCATACTTCACTGAGCCATATTCTTTAGTAAACATCTTTCAGAATGGGAGTCCTGCTTTATTAGTTTTTTCTTATTTGTACTTTATGTTTCCTAGTGTTTACTCACAAATCTTCACTTCAGAAGCATATTTTATATAGATCTACTGTGCACTAAGGGAATAACTGCCTAAGTAGGCAGATTTGAGAACATATGTTCTTTAATGGTTTTCTCTAAACTTAAATTCTATATTTGCCCCTCAATATATAATCCCTTAGAATAAAGTTGTTTTTATTTGATGTACTATTCTTTTTCTAGAATAATTTAATTTAAAAAGTTAATTTTCAAAATAGATTCTCGTTTGATAGCAGGGACCTTGTTTTATTCATATTTGGCTCCTCAGTGTATGGTCCAGTTCTTAATGCATGGTAGATGTTTATTACTAGGTGTTGATCAAAGAAATTAACTGAGTGTGTTTATCCCAATTTTTTAGTCTACTCTTAAAACAGATTCTTCTAGGACCGTAGAACTAGAATATTTGAAAACAAGAAAATTTCATTTATTTACAAATGTGGACTTTTCTAGCTAATATTCTGTGTTTTCAAAAATTTTATTATGCCTTGTTGATTCCTTGATAAATTTACTTTAAAACCAAAATGCACTCCTTTCAAAAACTTCATAATATTTGCAATTTCATAATTAGATGGTGATGAGCATTCGAGTCCTATTAAGTATTTTTTTGAGTCGTTTACCCTGAAATCCTTAAAATGAATATAGCAAAGAAGAAAGAAAGAGAATTAAAATATGGGTGTCATATCTATTTCTTAGACTCTTTATGCATCTTGACATTTAATTTTTATCTAATCATTTAAAACTTTCTCAAGTGCTGAAGGCTTTCTTTGTTGGTGGAACTGGCATTTTAAATTCAAGCCTGTCGTAATTCCAGAGCCCAGGTTCTTTTCTAACTTAAAGGCTGTGAAAGTAATTAAGATATTTTTCTGAAATTCCCTTTCAAACCAGGGAATTACTTAATCTGAAAAGTGAGGATTTGAGACTAGATTTCTGAGGTTCCCTATTGCTCTAAAATAAGCTTCAGAGCAGTGCTGTCCAATAGAACTTTGTGCGATAATGGAAATGCTCTCTATCCCACCGTCTAATGTGGTAACTGCTAGCTGCGTGTGGCTGTGGAACACCTGAAAGTGTGGCTAGTGCAAGGACCATGCAACTGAGTTTTAAATGTTAAGTATAAATAGCTAGATGTGGCCAATGGCTGCCATGTTGTACAGAGCAGCCTTAGAGTCACCTTAGACTTAGAACACCACTTATTTGACAGTTACAACATCTACATCCTCTCTAAAATGATGAAAGAACATTTCCTGAGAACTTTTTGACTGTAAAGTGCGATGGTACGAGTGATAGAGCATATTCATGACAGTCCTTCCCCTCATCCTTCAGCTTGCGTGGTTCCAGTCTGTGGAATAAAATGCATTGGGTTTTTGTAGCCGATAGCAGGATACTCAGATTACTTGTACTGCAAAGCCAGAGTAGGTTACCTGATGCTTTAGGGTAGGAATCTGAAGCTTTGAGATAATATAATAGAATGAGAAAGACCAGCTCAGCAAATGTTAAATGTTTGCCATAAGCTAAAGGACAGTCTTTAGTTAAGTTTTACTCTTTTTTTAGATAGAAGTGTAAGACACTTATAACACAGATGACCCATGGTTAGTATTGTCCAATTAATTAATTGATTACATGAACTGCTAGCTATATGCTACATACTATGTTATAATAGTTTAGATTTACTACATACGTTATTAATTTATTGTATGAGTGAATCAGCATAAAATGCTCAAAGAATTGTGAGGATTTTCTCAGGCAGAAAGTTGCTTCTTGAAGGAAATAGAGTTTTTTCTATATTTGGAGATGTGGTTTAATGATCATTGTACAGATGAAAAGGAATGAGAAAAGGTTTAGGGTAAGAATTTGGAAATGGAAGTAATTGAATGAATGGATATAGGAAAAGAAAATACATATTGTATATTTTGTAAATACTGTCTCTCGCTTTTATTATTGCGAGCATTTTAATTTATGTGTTGGTAAAATGTTCCACATTTCTACTTGTTGAATTTGAGTGTCAGCCCTGCTTTGGTTAGTCAGTCAATTTTGGCCTCACAGTGTTTTTAGTAGAGTTGCCATGGGAACTATAGATTGTCAACTATCTGAAACTCCTGATTAGAGTGGAATTTGAGGGTAAAATAGATGGTCTACAGCAGAGTGGGCAAACTATGGCCTGTAGGCCAAACCTGGCCAAAGGCTGTTTTTGTAAAGAAAGTTTTACTGGAATACAGCCACGCATAGTCATTTAAATAAAGCCTAGGGGCCGGCCTGTGGTGCAAGTGGTTGAGTGCGCGTGCTCTGCTGCCGCGACCCGGGGTTCGCCGGTTCGGAACCCCGGGCGCGCACCGACGCACCGTTTGTCAAGCTGTGCTGTGGTGGTGTCCTGTATAAAGTGGAGGAAGGTGGGCACGGATGTTAGCTCAGGGCCGATCTTCCTCACAAAAAAATAAAATAAAAAATAAATAAACTCTATGGCTGCTTTTGAACTACAGTTGCAGAGTTGAATAGTTGTGATGCTGACAACGACCTACAAAGCCTATGCTATTTATGTCTTTGACCCTTCAAAGGTTTGCTGACTTCTGGTCTATGGCCTTGCTGCTGAAAATGTGGTCCCTGGACCAGCAGTATTAGCATCATGTGGGAGCTTGTTAAACATGCAGAATCATGGGCTCCACTCCAGACTTAGAAATTAGGTACCTGCCTTTTAACAATTCCCCAGGTGATTCACATGTGCAGTAGTTTGGAAAGAACCCAGGGACAGGGTTAGGGAATATATAGATTCCATCTAGAGGCTTCTGGTTAGACAGTGACTGCTGACTTTTAAATTTTTTTTAGATATGAACATAGCAAGCCATTGAAACAGGAAGAAGTAACTGCTACAGATCTAAATGCAAAATCATCCCTTGCTGCTTCCTCAAGTCTCTCATCAGTAGTTGGACCGATTGTTGAAATGAATATGGGCGAAGCTGAGTCAAGAAATTCAAACTTTGCGACTGTAGGAGCGGGTTCAGAAGACTGGGTGAACGCCATTGAGTTTGTTCCTGGGCAGCCCTACTGTGGCCGGAGTGAGTATTTTTAAGAATAAAAACAAGTGAGAGGGCTAGACAGTAGTTCATCAATTAGCTGGGTTTTCACAAACTTCCTGCTTCCAATCTTCATATTTAGCCTAATCTTAAAACTCTAAATTGGATTACCCAAGACTTACAGATGGAGTGAAAGAAACTTTTTGAATCCAAATAGTAATGAATTTAGAATGTTTTGAAAAACTGAAGGCTCTCTTCTTTAATCAGTATATTAGCACAAGAAATACATAAAAAGCTTTTTTTTTTAACAAGCCTAATCTTGGAAATATTAACATTAGAAAAAATTCGTTTCTTTCAAGAGTTAGGGAATTAGCTCAATAGACTGTTTTGGAGTTTAATTGAAGTTCTTTTTATTTTTTCTTTTCAGTTAGGTTCTCAGTTACCTTGTAGTTCATATATCTGCCTTATCCCTTTTGGACCTTTACCACCCTCTTAAACATTTTCAGCTGCCCCTTCCTGCACTGAAGCACCCCTGCAGGGCTCAGTGACCAAGGAAGAATCAGAGAAAGAGCAAACTGCAGTGGAAGCAAAGAAGCAGCTTTGCCCCTATGCTGCAGTGGGAGAGTGCCGCTATGGGGAGAACTGTGTGTATCTCCATGGAGACTCATGTGATATGTGTGGGCTGCAGGTCCTCCATCCAATGGATGCTGCCCAGAGATCACAACATATAAAAGTAAGTCTTTAGGGAGATATTACATTAATAGGTGTGAGAACTATACTTGCCCTTTCACAACATTGTGGGTTCGTTTCAGAGAAACATTGGGTGAAGTGAATGGTTATCAGTAAGTAGGGATATTTTCCTTCCTGGGCTTCTCATATGCTTTATCAGGAAATCATGCTTTCAGAACCCCAGACTACGTGCTTTTTCCCTTTTTCTCTTCTTTTTTTAAATAACATCTTTTCTGAGATTCACATTCTATACAATTTACTCTTTTAAGATGTGCATTTCATTGTTTTTTTGTATATTTACAGAGTTGTGCAACCATTACCACTATTCTGTCTAATTTTAGGACATTTTCATCATCCCAAAAAGAAACCTCATACCCGTGAGCACCATTACTCTCCATTCTACCCCTGCTCCCGCTCCTGGCAACAACTAATCTACTTCCTGTCCCTGTGGATTTACCTATTCTGGACATTTCATATGAATAGAATCATATATGTTGCCTTTTGTGACTGGCTAAAATAGCATATGTTCAAGGTTCATTCATGTTGTAGTGTGTGTCAGTACTTCATTCCTTTTTATGGCTGAATAATAATACACTGTACGGCTGTACCACATTTTATTTTTCCATTTGTTAGTTGATGGACATTTGGATCACCTTTTGGCTATTATGAATTATACCACGAACGCTCATGTATAAGTTTTTAAGGACATAATCTTTTAATTTGTCTTGGCATAGAGTTGCTGGGTCATATGCTAACTCTGTGCTTAACATTTTGAGCAGCTGCCAAACTTTTTCCACAGTGACCACACCATTTTACATTCCCAACAGCGACAAATGAGGGTTTCAGACTATGGTTTTAAGCCCATTTGCAGCATAAATTTTTTTTGAGAAGACCTTATCACAAACCTTATATTTAGTGGAGCAAATTTTCCTTCTGATCTCTGATATCTCTGCTTAATAAAAGTTAATTTTGTTGTTGGGGTGAAGCATGGTATAAGGTAGACATAGTTTGAATCCACCTTCACATCATATTGGCTGTGAATTTAGGCAGGTTAAATCCCTAGGTCTTTCATCTGTATATTGAGGATAGTACTGCCTACCTCTGAGGATTGTTAAAAAAAGGTTTAGGAAAAAGATAAAAAAATAGAAAATATACTAAAATGTTGTGGTTATGTGGGATTATGGTTGACTTTTCTATTGCTTTTTTGCATTTCCTACAGTTAGCATGTTTCTTAGAGATTAAAAAAGTATGTTTAATGTAATGTTATGTCAATTATACCTCAATTAAAATAAAAAGCACATGATATCCACACAAAAAGTTGTACATGGATGTTCATGGCAGCATTATTCATAGTAGCCCCAAAGTGGAAACAACTGAAATGTCCATCATCTGATGAAGGATAGATAAATCGTGGTCTGTCCATACAGCAGAATATTACTCAACAATAAAAAGAAATGAAGTACTAATACTTTCTACAACATAGATAACCTTAAAAATGTGCTGAGTGAACAAAGCCAGTCACAAAAGGCCACATATTTCTACGAAATGTCCTGAATTAGCAAATCCACAGATTAGTAGTTGCCTAGGACTGAGGGGTTTACGGGGAAATGAGTGACTACTATGAGTCTGAGGTTTCTCTTTGGGGTGATGAAAATGTTCTGTTGACTGTGATGATGGCTGCACAACTCTGTGCATATACCAAAAACCGTTAATTAAAGGAATGAATTACGTGGTGAGTTATATCTCAATAAAGGTGGGGTTTTTTGTTTCTTTTACTGTGAAAATTATGTGCCTGGCAATAATTGTCACCTAATAAATTTTAGTTTCCTTCACCCTTATTTCTGACAGGTTGTAAATTAGGGCCTTACTCCTGATTGTATTTTCCATGTAGAAACCAGAAAATCAACAAACTTAGTATAAAAAACTGTCTTTAATATGGATAACAGCAGGGGTCGAGCTGCAGAATAGAGACGGTTGGGTAACTTTTCAGTTCCTGAAGTTGAGTCCTCAGTTTGACTTTTATAGTAGTGTAAAGCCCCGGAATGTCAGTACTCTTGTATTCACTTCTGTACAAAGCTGCTTTTCGTGTCAGATTGGAGCATTATCTTTTCAGTTGACTGTTTGATTCTCTGAACATGAGTCATTAACTGTCAAGTTGAAGTCTTTCATTATTCAGTGACTTGATTACACTTCTTCTCTCTCCCCTCTTTCTAGTCTTGCATTGAGGCCCATGAGAAGGACATGGAGCTCTCATTTGCTGTGCAGCGCAGCAAGGACATGGTGTGTGGGATCTGCATGGAGGTGGTCTATGAGAAAGCCAACCCCAGTGAGCGCCGCTTTGGGATTCTCTCCAACTGCAACCACACCTACTGTCTCAAGTGTATTCGCAAGTGGAGGAGTGCTAAGCAATTTGAGAGCAAGATCATAAAGTGAGACTCCTCCCCAATCTTCGTTTGTGCTTTCTATTTTGGGGAAGAATTTAGTATCTTGTGCCAACTTTCAACCAGATGGACCGCATTTTAATGCATGCATTTTATCTTGAAACTGGGGTATTCTTCTAATTGGGATTTCTTGTTTGTATTTCAGCTAGCTTCTAGGTTAGTTGGTTATCTACTTTTATTTGAATGAGGAAACCCTGTGTATCAGTTAGTAGAATCTTCGTGCTTTTTCTGAGGAGATTGTGTTTAATGGATTAGCCAGTTTAGGCTCAGTGAACAAACTTATCTAGCTCTGAATGTATGTTTCCTGACGTTTTACATTTTCCACGTTCCTCTTCCATCCATTAAGCTAGCCAATAATCCACCATCCTTTAAAGATTGTTCTCATAACTGAACAAAAACTACATAATCTAAACAGAGCAAAGTTACAAGAAATAAATTTATTTAAACGAAAGAAAAAGGAGTCTGTGTGAAATGTCTTCTTTTGTTGTTTTTTTTTCACCTAAGTTATTTTTTTTTTAATGAACTGGCTAGCCATTGAATTGCATATGTAAAGGAGTTTGTCGTGCCTCAAAAGGAACGGTCAGTTGTGTGACTGTGTGGAACCCTTTCAGGAAATGCCCACCTGCCTTTCAGTTAAGTCTTAAATCTGGAGGTGACACACCAGGGTGTGTCCTTGAAGAAGAGTGGGCCTGTAAAGGAGAATTTGCATTGCAGCCTGTTCATTGTTTCCCAGGTCCTGCCCAGAATGCCGGATCACATCTAACTTTGTCATTCCAAGTGAGTACTGGGTGGAGGAGAAAGAAGAGAAGCAGAAACTCATTCAGAAATACAAGGAGGCAATGAGGTATGAGCACTGCAGCCTTTTCTTAAGCTCAGATCCCAGCTTGGCTTGGGTTCACTTTGAAAAGAACAGTGCTGCATTATATACTCCTACCTCCTTCCTGCCCTTTCTTTTACTTCCCAGTACGGTTGATTTTGTCACCCCCGATAACACTTACCCATTATGTGTCTTGCTATAACACAGTCCCTGGGGTGCATGCCAAGGGACTGTGTTATAATGAAGTCTGCTGCTGACAGCTAAAGCCCCAGGAATGGGGTTCTGCCTTATTCTGAGTCCATGTTACCGTTGTCCTGTATTCTTGTGTGTGGGCTTTCTAGAAGATTTTCTCTCTGCTGGATCTGCAGGACTAGAAGGGTTAAACAGCGTAGACTTGAGCAGAGTGTTTGTTTCTAGTTAGTATTTCATGAATTAGCACACACATGGTTAAGAACACACCTTGGGAGGGCTATAAACAGACATACTGGTTCTATCCCTACCTGTTTAAAGGAAGCCCGGATGATAGTCAAATACAGACCTGAAATCCACTGTGAATAAGGGTTGCGATATTTTCCTTTCCAGCAACAAGGCGTGCAGGTATTTTGATGAAGGACGTGGGAGCTGCCCATTTGGAGGGAACTGTTTTTACAAGCATGCGTACCCTGATGGCCGTAGAGAGGAGCCACAGAGACAGAAAGTGGGAACATCAAGCAGATACCGGGTAACTCTCACTGTTTTTTTAAAGGAGGGGAAATACCACACTGTCAGTTGAGTCCTGCAAAGATTGGGGTAGGGGAAGGAGAAGATTAACACTCAGATCTGGGAGCGAGACTAGAGTATTAAAGGAGGAAACCAACCTCAGGAAACTGGGAGGGATTTGAAAGGAGAAACTAGAATGCTTAACGCTCTAGACTAAACTGTTTGCATCGAGTAACCCGAGGGGAGGAATTGGTAAAGTCGAAACCCTAAATGAGAAGTCTGGTTCGTCATGCCCTCTGATGTGCTGGATGGTTTGCCTTAGAAACAACAGAATAGAAGATCCTACTCGACAGTGCCATCCCTATCATGGCCTTGTTTTTTACAGGCCCAACGAAGGAACCACTTCTGGGAGCTCATTGAGGAAAGAGAGAACAGCAACCCCTTTGACAACGATGAAGAAGAGGTTGTCACCTTTGAGCTGGGCGAGATGTTGCTTATGCTTTTGGCTGCAGGTGGGGACGACGACCTGACGGACTCTGAAGACGAGTGGGACTTGTTTCATGATGAGCTGGAAGATTTCTATGACTTGGATCTATAGCAGCTTTGCGTGGCGCGTGAACTGGTCTGCTGGGCCTCAGACAGTAGCTGTCCCCTGTGGTGGTGTGGCAGTGCCCGTGTCTCCTAGGCAGGCCTATCAACTCCAGGTGCTGTCGTAATAATTTTTACCCAGGGCCTGTCTTCTCAATCCCTCACCTTTCCCCAAGGAGTGTGTTGTTTTCTCTGTTTAAAAAAGTTACAAAAATAAATCTTAAAGTTAGTTTTTTTGTAACACGAATTTAACTGTCAGACAGTTAGTGTAGGTTTGTTGCGTCATCTGTTTTCAACCAGATTCTCACGGTTCTAGGGTAGCATCCACGGACTTCCCACACTCATGTTGAGGACCCCAGGCTCAAAAGGAACAGCATTGGCCCCACTTTGGGGTCCAAGAATAGGGGTGATGGATGAAGGATCTGAACTGTGGCAAGTAGCTTTCTGCTGCAGACTGCAGAGGTGGAAACTGGAGGTTTCTGGTGAAATCTGCACATCTCTGTTTTTATATCTGTTCCCTCCACTGTAATCCCCCACCCTGTGCACTTGTTCTGTGGTTTTGGTCTCTTGTTTAATTGCGCACAAGTGGTAAAACTACTGGGTAACCAGAACCAGGTGCGAATGTGTTGAGGGTTTTACTGTGTGTAGCGTGATAGGAGAGTTGTGAGAGCACGTCTGAAAGATACAGTGGCATAAAATAAATGCAGAGTTGGAAGTTGCCTCCCCAGGGCTGGTAGGCTTGGTGTGTGTGAGTGTGAGTGTGTGGTAAGCTGCTCGTGCCTGCGTAGATGCAGTGTTCTCAGCCTTAGTGGAAAACACGGTTTAGAGGTTTCAGCCTGTTGTGGCAAATAGATCTTAAAGGACAAAGCAGTAATTAGTAGCTGTTAATAGAGCCATGCTAGCTCTGTCTGTCTGTATAAATAGAGAAATGGGCTTAGCCATAGAGGTTAAACTATCTGGTTATCCCATATATTAAGACAAACTGGGTCTCAGATACACAGTTGTATTTAATGTTTTATGATCTCCCAGCCTTCCCAGTCTGGGCACTTTTTGACAAACCTTTGTCCTCCTTGAGGGCTTTTGTTGTCCGGTTTTTAGGTTTGTTTTTGTGGGTATTTCCCTCATTCCATCCCTGAGCTTTGCAGGTAGACAGATGTGATTCAGAACTATCTTCTAGAGTGTTTCTTTTAGGAGTAATTGGTTTGCAGTAATAAGTAACGCTTTTCCACTAAAGGGGAGGAGGTGGTAATCCACGAGACAAGCTAGTTAAGTCATTAGAAGAATTCCTTGACTGGACATCTTAGCTTTGTGTTTTGTTGCTCTGTTTCCTGAAAATAACTTGGAGATGCTCCTGATTTGTCCGTCTACTGCTTTGATTCCTGGATCCACCCATTCTTTCACTTTAAGAAAAAACAAGTAATTGTTGCAGAGGTCTCTGTATTTTGCAGCTGCCCTTTTGTAAGAAGCACTTTTCCCAAATAAAACAATGAAAAAACCCCCATAAGTTGGCTTTTTGTTTTGTGTAAAGTGCTGTTTTGACATGTGTAGATGTCAAAGCATAATATTTGTTTCTTTCATTGACTCTCTGATCAGTTCATCAATTAGTCAAATTTCTCTGGATATAGTTTCACTGAGAAAAGTGACACCTTTCTAAGACATCTAGCCTGCTGGGATCAGCAAACTCTTCTGTATTTTCGAATTTGCCAAGGCTAAGTCTTAGCCGCCTTGGTTGGCCAAAGGCACTGCCGGTTCTCTGCTGCCGTGCACTTGTAGTTGAACCTGCTTCACCCCTACACATCTCAGGTAGGTCATGACGTGCTGTATTTTGAAAGGGTATTTTTCTTCCTAATTATTCTGTTATATGATATTAAGAACTTATGCTATTGAAAATGTTTCCACGTCTAGGAGTTTTGTATATTGTGGCTTATGGTAGTCATGGTAACAGCTGTGGATCCACTGAGTCATCAGTTTCTGTAATCTCCTGTACAAGCTGCTCCCTTCCGGATGTGTCAAAAGTCCCTTTCACCTGCCACTGATTGGGCAACGCTGGGGCCCGCATATACCCCCAGAGGGATGCTGGACAGCCTCAGAGGTGAGGTAGAAGTGTTGGGGATCTGGGTGAGGGAGAGAAACTTAAAAGCCTTTGCTTTTTGACATCTGAAAAGTAGGAAGAGGCTCATCGGTAGCTGCCATGTCGGCATTATCTGAGTCTGCAGTGAGGAGAACGGTCTGGGCATGACCTAGGGGGTGAAGATAGCTTCCTTCTGGGGTTTAGGCAGGTTTATGTTTGGAGCAGCTCCCTTTGCATCTTGGAAAAGGCAGTGGAAGCTTTTGCTGCATTGAGAGTGAGTTCTTTCGGCGTGGTTGCCTAGTGCAGAAAGAGTTGGGGGCCCAACAGTGACGGGTGAAACTTCTCACTTTCTCGTTTGCACAAAACTACAATCAACTTCTTTCCTGCCGCCACATACAATAAGTGATGTTTACATCTGTGACTAACTCCTGTGGACATACACAGATTTCTTAAAGTCTTGCTTTGCTTAATGACGGGGATACATCCTGAGAAATGCGTCATTGTGCAGTTTCATCATGTGTGTGAACATCATCTAGTGTTCTTACACAAACCTAGATGGTCTAGCCTTCTACACCCGTAGGCCATGTGGTACTAATCTTACAGGACCGTAGGATATGCTGTCCGTCGGTGACAGAAATGTCGTCATTCAGTGCATGACTATATTTTAAAAAAAAGTTGGGGGAAAAAGTGAAGCAAATACTGTCAAAGAGGGGCCGGCCCCATGGCGTAGCAGTTAGGTGCATGCGCTCCACCGCTGGCAGCCCAGGTTCGGATCCAGGGCGCGCACCAACGCACCGTTTGTCAGGCCATGCTGTGGTGGCATCCCATATAAAGTGGAGGAAGATGGGCACGGATGTTAGCCCAGGGCCAGTCTTCCTCAGCCAAAAGAGGAGGATTGGCATGGACGTTAGCTCAGAGCTGATCTTCACAGAAAAAAAAAAAATACTGCCAAAGCTTTGGGGGAGGGAAGAGGTATGATATGGATAAAGGCATTTGTAGTGATCGTTATTAGTGCCGTTCACCACATTTCCAAGTCACTGCTTTCTGGGTGCACGGTACAGTTGCAAAGCCCATCTGACTTTCTTAGGCTGATGAAATGTGAACAGAACTGACGTTTCATTCCTACATGAAGGTTTTAAGAGCCAGTCCATGCTTTACCTCATTCTCCCCTTTTCCATGGCACTTGATAATTTCTGAGATGGCTGTTCCACCAGCCTGCCTCACCGTGTGAGGAGAGGTGGAGCTGGAACACTCAGCTGACCTCTGAGGGACATAAAATATGAGCACAAAATAAACTTGTGGGGTGAAAGCCACTGAGATTTTGGATCTTTTTGTTGTCACAGCATAACAGCCTGTCCTGTGTTGAAATCTTCTGTTTAAAGAACTTAACTGTCATTTTGTAAGGAAAATGAAATAAAACTTTTAATATTTAAAATAATTATTTTTACAATGTTTTTTTATGCACCTCTATTCAAGGTAATCAAGTAAAAAGTCAATTATGAGGTGTAAATTGTGGAGTAAATCGTATTGAGGAACAAACCTAAATAAACTTTATTTTGTGGTTTAAAATAGATATGTGATATACAGACGTTATTAGTAGGAAAAGCATTATTACAAACTCTATTGGCTTTTTGGCCTTCCCTTTAATAATAAATATTACTGATGGAAATATGTATACTTTTTTTAGAAGAACAAGACTTTGTGCTATAGTTTTTAAATATGTCAGAAGCATTTCTTTAATTAAATTGCTGTAAATAGGGTAGCTAGAAGATAAGCTTTTATATAGCCCTCAAACACTAGAAGTGTTTTCTGAGGGTTTTGTAGGCTTGAGCAGCAAAAGGATTTTTACCTGTAAGTGGAAAAAGAATTTTTTGAAAGGTAAACGGTGAATCCTTTGTAAGTGGTTATATTTGAAGCGATTATCACGGTATCGCTATCTCCTATAGTGGCCCTGTTTTACTTTTCACTGTATCTAGGACTTTTTCACAAATATTTTAACAAGCTTACATTTTAGATAAAGGAAGTGCTCTGTAGTAAATCGTTTTAACAAGACAGTGCTTATTTCTTTGTAATGAATGACAGGAAGGGATCCATTGCCGATAATAAAAAATACCTAAGATCTTCACCAGAACCAGCCAGGTCTTTATTGCAGCTCCCTTGTCAGTGCATAAAAGAAATATACCATGCAGTACCTGAACAAATAAAAGTATTTTTAGGTTCAAGTGATGTGCTTAGTTTCCTTGTAATCAAAAGCTTATTCCCCTCAATGAATACTTAGAAATTGACTTCCAGAAGGTTTGTACCTACTCCTGTCTTTTTGCCAATAGTGAACATAATCTGAAATGTAAAACTGAATTTGTAAGAAAAAAAGTTTTGTTTAAAGGAAGGCTCATTTCTGATGCTGTATTTGCCCTCTTAAAAGGCTTATTTTATTCTTGCTTATGTGCATGTAGGTGCACTAACTCACTTCCCTCCCCTGCCTTTGCCTTCTATGTTAAAACTGTGTTGATGGATAACGCTTCTAATAAGACAAAGGTACCCGCTTGTTGTACAGATATTTGAGTCCCTGCAGGGCACTATGCTAGCACTGGAGACGCGGTGAGCACAGATGGGGCAGAAACAGTGCTCATCAAATAGTCCATGTGATCCCTTCCATTTCCCAGGCTTCTTTGCGGTTTAGTTGGTGCCATGTGACCCACTCAAACCACATGCTGCCTGCTTCCTTCATCCGTCTGCCATCTATGGAGGTGTTGGAAGCCACATGCTGAATCAGCAGTTACAAGATGGAGGAATCATGCATCCCTAAGTCAGGAGGAGAGGAGAGCCCTTAACCCCAAATCAGATTTTTCATGAACAAGAAATACGTTGTGTTTTGGAAGGTGTTTTGTTTTTGTGTTTGCCAATGTAGCCTAGCATGAAATATCCTAATACAATAGTTGTGGTCCGTTTCTTCATGGAGTTATAGATATTTGTGTGATTATTTTAATTCCCCACCCCCCCAAAGCCCCAGTAGATAGTTGTATGTCATAGCTGCACATCCTTCTAGTTGCTGTATGTGGGATGTGGCCTCAGCATGGCTGGAGAAGTGGTGCGTCGGTGCGCGCCCGGGATCCAAACCCGGGCCGCCAGCAGCGGAGCGCGCGTACTTAACCGCTAAGACACGGGGCCAGCCCGTGTGATTATTTTCTATAATGATAAACTATAATAACTACTATAAAGTTATCGAGTAAAATGAGAGCTTTCAGTAGGAGGCCTGGCTAGCCTCTGGCCAGAGAAATCTCATTTGACCTGAGATCTGAAGAGGAGAGAGGGTACCCTTTAGACAAGACATGTGCCAAAGCCCTGAGGAGGCAAAGGCAGGACATACAACAGCTTTCACTGGACACACCCATTAATGGCATTTGATGGCCTGCGGGATATGCCCAGTTTACTATGTTAGCTATAACAACTTTTTTCCTTTTGGAAAAGTATATCAATGCAAGTGTGTCAGTAACATTTATGGGGGTAATTTTGGATTGCCCTGATAGATCAGGACATGCTACATAAGCTTTAGTTCTTCAGTAAATTGTGACACCAGTCCTGACCTGCTGCAGTTGGAACCACAGTCTCAAGCGGTGCTTCTCAAAAACTTGAGTGTGCTCAACAGCAGTGAGGGCATCTTGTTAAATTGCAGCCTCTGATACAGCAGTTCTGGAGTGGGCCTGAGACACTGTGTTCCTAACAGTCGCCCAGGCGATGCCAATCCAGCTGGTCCAGGGACCATGTTTGGGTAGCATGAGAACCAGACTGAAGTGTAAGTCAAATGCACCCAGCAGGAGGCTGCTGTCAGCCCCACCCACCACTGGGAAAGCATCAACAGGGCTTACTTTGCATCACCAATGTTTAATTGGTTGGTTCGTTGTTTTTTTGTAAATGTCTTTTTTAAACTTGGTGCCATAGACAAAAATCTGTAAGAGCAGATCCAAAGAAACGTAGTGGAGTTTTATTTTGTGTGTGGTAACATTAGTTTATAACATTATATAAATTTCGGGTGTACATCATTATATTTCGATTTCTGTGTAGATTACATTATGTTTACCACCCAAAGACTAATTACAATCCATCACCACACACATGTGCCTAATTACCCCTTTCACCCTCGTCCCTCCCCCCTTTCCCTCTGTTAACCACTAATCCAATCTCTGTCTCTGTGTGTTTGTTGTTATGAGTGAGATCATACGGTATTTGACTTTCTCCCTCTTACTTATTTCGCTTAGCATAATGCCCTCAAGGTCCATCCATGTTGTCACAAATGGCCAGATTTCATCCTTTTTATGGCTGAGTAGTATTCCATTGTGTATATATACCATATCTTCTTTATCCGTTCATCCCTTGATGGGCACTTAGGTTGCTTGCAAGTCTTGGCTATTGTAAATAATGCTGCAGTGAACATAGGGGTGCATATATCTTTACACATTCGTGTTTTCATATTCTTTGGATAAATACCCAGCAGTGGAATAGCTGGATCGTATGGTAGTTCTGTTCTTAATTTTTTGAGGAATCTCTGTAGTAGATTTTTGATTTTACTTTTGAAATAATTTCCAACTGAAAATGAGCATGTGGAGGTGCAGACTCTGTATTACGAAGTAAGGGGAGGGGCCGGCCCCGTGGCTTAGCGGTTGAGTGCTCGCACTCCGCTGATGGCGGCTGGGTTTCGGATCCCAGGCGTGCACCGACGCACCGCTTCTCCGGACATGCTGTGACCGTGTCCCACATACAGCAACTAGAAGGATGTGCAGCTATGACATACAACTATCTACTGGGGCTTTGGGAGAAAAAAATAAAATAAATAAAATTATTAAAAAAACAAAAAAAGAAGTAAGGGGATATATCAAGGATACTATTTAAAGAACCACAAACTAAGCATTTTTACCTTGCTGGTGTTCAATACCCGGTAAGCAAGTGATCGGTAAACCATCATGCATGCAACTTGAAAGGCCCAGTCCTTTCCTTTGTCTAACCTAGGTTTTTGAGTATTCTAATACAAAGCAGCTATCCTGGTACCTAACCTAGTAATGTTTAATAAACATACTCCTGGTGTGATGAGTGTTAGGGAGGTAGTTGGATTTGAGAGGACACTTGCAATTAGAAAAGGACTCCATTTGGAATGTATAATTGACCCAGACGCTCTTTCAGCTTTTGTAGCTCAAAGGAGTTTAATATCAATAGTATATGGCTCAACCTAATATGTATGTATATATGTATACATGTATATATGTATATATATACACATACTCTCACCTATTTTTTCCCTAACTTTTTTTTTTCAAAAATTTCAGGGGCTGGCCCCTTGGCGTAGTGCTTAAGTGCGCGCTCTCCGCTGCTGGTGGCCCGGATTCGGATCCCAGGCACGCACCGACGCACCACTTGTCAGGCCATGCTGTGGTGGCGTCACACATAAAGGGGAGGAAGATGGGCACAGATGTTAGCTCAGGGCCAGTCTTCCTCAGCAAAAAAAGGAGGATTGGCATGAATGTTAGCTCAGGGCTGATCTCACAAAAAAAAAAAAAAAATTCAAACTTACAGAAAAGTTGTGAGGATAGTATATTGAACACTGATTGCTCTTCTAGATTCACCATTTGTTAGTTTCCCACATTTGATTTTTCACTTTGTGTCCCCCTGACCCCACTGATCCATTTGAAAATAGTTGCAGACATGATACCCTAAATACTTCAGTTAAGAACATTTTCTCCTGTATAACCACAATACAGTTATCAGGGTGTTTCACATTGATACGATAACATACAAATTTCTGCCACTTTTCTAATAATATTCTTTTTAGGGGCAGGTGTCTAGGGTCTAGTTACTAGGGTCTAGTTAAACTTTTAACCTTAATTCATCAAATTTTGACTTCCAACTTTTGTTAGGTGCTCGGGATATAAGAAGGACCAAAATAACTGTTCAGTGAGGTACAGCTTCTTGTAGACTCACCACTGCCAGCTTTGCCTCGTTTTTGCTCCCAATTCCAGTGGTTTATCATCTTTGGCACCTGTACTTACTGTTGGGGGCCATGCACGTGTCACCCTCCACTCCCCGTATTCTTACCCTCCTTCTCAGTGCTCAGCTGTCACCTCCTCCCGTTCCACCCTGTAGACTACCCATGAGAAAGTCCTTCATCTTGACCCATTTCTCATGCCTTTTTTTCTTTTAATTGAGATATCACATATAAAATTTACCCCGTTAAAGTGTATAATTCAGTGGTTTTTACAATATTCACAGCATTGTGCAATCCTCACCACTATCTAACTTTAGAACATTTTCATCATCCCCAAAAGAAACCGCATCCCCGTTAGTCACTCCCCACTCCTTTCCCTCAGCCCGTGGCAACCACTGGCCACTGGCAATCACACCGTAGAGATAGGCTTTATATCTCTGGAATTGCCTGTTCTGAACATGTCATATAAATGGAATCAAACAACATGTGGACTTTTGTGACTGGCTTCTTTGAATTCGCATAATGTTTTCAACGTTCATCTATGTTGTAGCATGTATCAGTACTTTTTTCGTTTTTAGGGCTGAGTAATGTTCCATTGTATGGCTTTACTACATTTTGTCTATGCATTCATCAGTTGAGGGACACTTGGGTTTCCATTCTGGGCTATTACGAATAATGTTGCAATGAACATTTATTTACGAGTTTTTGTGTGGACGTATGTTTTCATTTCTCTTGCTTCTATGCCTGAGAGTAAAATTGCTGGGTCATGTAGTCACTCCAAGTTTAACATCTTGAGGAACTGCCAAACTGTTTTCCAAAGTGATGTACCATTTTGCATTCCCATCACCAGTGTACGAGGGAGGATTCCTATTTCTCCACATCCTCGCCAACACTGGTTATTGTCCATGCTTTTTATTATAGCCATCTTCGTGGGTGTGAAGTAGTATCTCGTGGTTTTGATTGTGCCATTTTTTCCTACGTTCTTGACCTAACTGGAACTCAGCCCTCCCCTGAAGTCACTGTACCCCCAGAATCCTGTCCCAAAGGGACCTCAGCTGTCACTCTTCTAAAGCTGCCAGTTTCACAATATTGGACCACCTGTGGCATGATTTGAAGTCCATGCCACCTGGCGTAATGCTGTCTGAAATGATAACTTGCATAATGCTTTATCAGCACTTTCACAGCTCTCCTAATTGATCGTCACAAGTCTGTAAAGACCAACATCCATCTCATTTTGCAAATGAAGACACCGAGGTTCAGACATTAATTAGCCCAGTGTCAAACAGGTAGTGTATAAGCGGTAGCCTTGTGGCTTTGGACTCCACGCCTCGGTCTCCTTACACAGATCTGCTGCTGTTGGCTTCCTTTCTGGGCCTGGCTTGCTCCTCTGGGTGACTGTACTGACAGACTGACATTCCTCCTCACCACACTGTCCCCTCGTCAGCTGTCCTTTGTGACTCGAACTTCTGTTTTCTGTGGACCTGTGGAGTCCTAGGCCTCAAGGCTTTGGGGGAAGGATTTCTCTTTAATTATGAAGTTTATTTGCATCAAGTGATTCAAATGTACGAAATGCAGTTTCTTATAGAGTGTGCTTTGAGTCCTGCAGATTACAGAGAGCCAAAACATCATTCTCACCCTCTGGCTTTAGTCTAAGTGTTGGAGATCATCAGTGCATTTAAGTGGCTTGCTTGCTAATCATACTGCTAGTATACACTAGGAGTATGTAAGGAGTAGTAGAGATGTGGAAACCCACCCCCCCAGAGCAGTATTTATTCTCTACAGGTTGTGACCCACTGATAGGCTGGGAAAACATTTTACTGGGCCACAAGCAACAGTTAAGACAATGAATGGTATGTTTATTTCAGAGTGCATCTCAGGTAATAAGGACACATTTTACTGGGTAGAAATGTAAAATGTGTTTCTTGATATGGATTATAGTCAAAGTTTGGAAAACACTGCTGTAGTAGCCTATAGTCTTAGGAACCCTAAAGGATATTTCCACAGAGACATACAAGTCTATGGACTACAGCTTGAGAAACAATGCATTACAAATTTTGGTACCAACACAGCTACAAAAAGAAAGGCAAACATAGGCACTGAAATTAAGGGACAGTACTCATTTACATGTTAACTATTCACAGGTTTTTATTAATAGCATTTTTTATTTTAGAAATGTAACAAAATCATAAGAAAATTTAAAACCTGAAGAATCCAGTGTGGTAGGCAGAACTCCAGGATGATTCCCATGACCCTTATCCAAATATAATATCTTCCCCTTTGAGTGCAGGTGGAACTTGTGTATATGATGGGAGATATCAGTCCCATGTTCCATTATAATGCAAAAAGGAGCTTATCCTGGGTGGGCCTGACCTAATCAGGTGAGCCCTGTCAAATTAGAGAGTTTTCACTGGCTCGTCACAGAAGAGAAAGTCAACAGCCATGCTCCAGCTGGCCTGGCTGAAAGCAAACACCCATGTGAATTGCCTGTGAGGGCTGCGTGGCAAGGAACTGTGGGCGGCCTTTAAGAGCTGGCAGGAGAATAAGGACCTGTCCCACAACCACAGGGAAATGAGTTGTACCATCAACCAGTGAGATTGGAAGAAGAACTGGAGGCCCAGATGAAAACCACAGCCCTGGCTGCCGCCTTGCTCTCAGCTCAGTGAGAGTGAGCCGAGAATCCACCTAAGCTGTGCCTGCACTTCTGATCCACAGAAACTGAGATAATAAATGGGTATTGTTTTAAGCCACTGTTTGTAGCAACTTGTTATGCGGTATTAAAAAATTAATACATCCAGGGCCGGCCCCGTGGCTTAGCGGTTAAGTGCACACACTCCGCTGCTGGGGACCCCGGTTCAGATCCGGGCGCGCACCGACGCACCGCTTCTCCGGCCATGCTGAGGCTGCGTCCCACATACAGCAACTAGAAGGATGTGCAGCTATGACATACAACTACTGGGGCTTTGCGGGGGGGAATAAATAAATAAAATCTTTAAAAAAAAAAAAAGAAAATTAATACATCCAGTAATAACATTTTGGTTTATATCTTTATAGTTACATCTTTTATAGCTTTTTTCCTATGTACATATACCCTTTTTTGTGTGTCATAGAATTATACTTTTCCTGTAATTCTTTTTTTATTTACTGTAATGTGAATTTTTCACCCCATTAAATGATTTTACCACACCTATAAAAGTCATACAGAATATACTTAACAATTCTCTATTGTTGAAGATTATTTTCAGGCTTTCATTACTAGCAGTACTGTCTCACAATCCGTGAGGAATTCCTGAGCCTAAATACCTAGAAGTAGTCTTCCCGGTGTTAAAAAACCTTTGCTTGTTTCTAGCTACCAACTATTTCTCTCCTACTTTTTCGTTGTGGAAGTCTTGAACGAAGGATCCCTACTTATCATGATTTCTAAATGACTACATTTATGGAATGCACGCAGTGGGCCAGGCCTGTGAACTTAGCACTTCACATTTAGTCCTTATTTCATCCTTATTGTGGTCTGTGAGGTAAGTGGTATCTCTGTTTTACAGCGGGGGAAGCAAACTGAGGCTGAATCATTTGCCTGTGGTTTCACAGTTGATGAGCTGGGGAGCAGGCTTGAAGCTTCGGACCTTCCGATTAGAGGCCAGACTCAAGTGGACCGTGCCTCCTGCAGTGAATTTCATCCTCATCATGCTACCAAAAATGCATCGCCAAAGGTCGCTAATCAGACTCCTGCCAAATTCAGGAATCACAAGAACCTTTTCTTCATTTCCTTGGCTTCTCACGGCAATTGATGGAATTGAACACTACTTTCCCCAATCTTGAATGTTATATTACACCAGTGTTTCTCAAAGTGTTCGTGGTAAAGGACTATTTGTCTTTTTAAAAAAATTCCAAGCCATCATGGGCCAATACTTTTGTGAAATAAAAAGTATAAAATAAGTAAAAATGAACAAAAAAAAAAACAATAAAAATGAACTGTTAGAAAAATGAAGTAAAAAACATCCTTCAAAGCGCATTCCTGAAGTTGTCATGGGATTCAGCAGACATAAAATTGGATGTTGTAACAATGCCAGATTGATATAAAAGCTTCTAAATGTTCTCAATTTCTGTACGTCCCTTACGACAGACCAGGAATAGTGTGCAGACCACTCCTTGAGCGGCACTGGTTGGCGCCATCGTCGTCCTGATTTCTGGAGTGGTGGCTCCTCCTTTCCCAGCCCCCTAATTATGGGCATTCCTTAAGGCCCAGTCCTGAGCTTTCTCCTTCCTCATTCACCCCTGCTAAAAATTCATCCCACCAACAAACATTTGAAGCGAATTGTTGCGACTCCCGTAGGTAAGTCACAGTGGTAGGGACACACAGCTAACTAGGACGTGGTGCTTGCCCTGGAGGAAGCGACAGTGAGTGGAGGAGCTCGAGGGAGATGTACAAATAGCTGTTCCCGCTGGTGTTTTCACCAAAACAGTAAGACCCAGCCTTAGGACTCCACCTTTTCCCCTCAGTCACAGCCTTTTATAAGGTTCTGGGCCAGTCTCTCCAGCTGCCTCCCAGATGTCTTCTCTGGGACACCTCACTCTCAGTTTCTAAAACTGAAAACAATCCTGCCCTCACATTTGACCCAACCCCTTGGCTTCATGTGTTTATACTTACAGCGTCATGTAATTCCCTTTCTCAAAATCCTTAGGGCCTTTTTGCTGTCTACAGGACCAGGATCAAATCCATCAGCCTCTTTATTCTGGGCTCTTCATTTTGAAGAAACCTCAAACTCAGGTTTGAGGGGCTACCTGAGTAATAGCTTCATCCTGTGCCTGTGGAAATGTTATGGAAAGTAAATGTGTAGAAAAAAGACAGAACATGTACAAGATCATGCTGAGCAAGTCACTCTGCATGGGATCCCAAGTGGTTTTAATATTCTTAAGCTTTTCTGTCATTTAAAATTTTTCCTCAATGTGCAGCATAAGAAAAAAGTTATTAAAAATGGTACATTGGAAACAAAAAATCAGCTTTTCTAAAGCCGATGTTCTCAACCGTTTTTCCCCAAATGATAAATCGCTTTCTCAGTTGTTTCTGGGTAATGTATAATCTCAGAACTCAGAATCTAATCTTAGTAACTCCCTGAGGGATTTAAAAAAAATAGTTTCAATGTTTTTGCGTAGTATGTAATGGTTAAAGTTAAAAAGAAATACTTCTGGGGCCGGCCCGGTGGCAAAAGCGAATAAGTGTGCGCACTCTGCTGCAGCGGCCTGGGGTTTGCCGGTTCGGATCCCAGGCGCGCACCCACACACTGCTTGTCAGGCCATGCTGTGGCGGCGTCCCATATAAAGTGGAGGAAGATGGGCACGGATGTTAGCTCAGGGCCAAGCTTCCTCAGAAAAAAAGAGGAGGATTGGCATCAGATGTTAGCTCAGGGCTGATCTTCCTCACCAAAAAAATAAATAAATAAATACTTCTGGCTGATAAATTATGAAAGATTGTATTATAAAATTTATTTAAAATGCAATTTTTTTCTCCTTAGGCCCTTTTGAGCTCATTTAAAAGCATTTTTAATAGTGTTAGTGAGATATAATTCACACACCATATAATTCACCCATTTAAAGTGCACAACTCAATGGTTTTTGGTATATTACATCATTAGTTTTTTTAAAATTGTGGTAAAATATACATAAAATTTACCATTTTGACTTTTTTTTTTTTTTCCTGAGGAAGATTCTCCCTGAGCTAACATCTGCTGCCAATCTTCCTCTTTTTGTATGTGAGCTGCTGCCACAGTATGGCCACTGACAGAGGAGTGGTGTAGGTCCACGCCCAGGAACTGAACTCGGGCCACCAAAGTGGAGCACACCGAACTTAACCCCTAGGCCACCAGGGCTGGCCCCATTTTGACCACTTTTAAGTGTATAATTCAGTGACATTAATTACATTCACAATGCTGTGCAACTACCACCAAGAATGCAATTCTTTATATTCAGGTATACTGACTTTTTCTCATTTAAAATGATGTTCACTGATTAAGTTATTTTGTTTATATTAAAACATTGCTGACTTTTAAAATAACCCATGTTTGGGTTTGGAAATAAATAGACAATAAAATACAGATAGACAACTGCAGCATGAACATGTGCTCTGATGTGAATGCCTATACTCCATGCTTTAAAAAATTACTGGTTTGGTTTTTTACAAATGTTATAAATTTTATTTTTGTAACTGGAATTTTATTTCTAAATTAGATGAGAAGGCGTCAGGCTGCTCTTTGCAATCAACTTTCTAAAAATTAACATATTACGTATGGATAATTTGTATTCCCAGTAAGTGCAAAAGCTAATGAAATATCATCATCACTCTATGGTCTCTTTAAATTGTAGTCTTCCTGGTTCCAGAGACATCTTGATGTGCTAGATAAGAATAGGTAAATGCAAGTAATATTGATAAGTAAAATGATAAGTAAATACAACTGAGGTATCAGGTGAAGAGCAATCTTTGAGTGACTTTGCAGAAGTATAACCTATTCTGTGCCCCTTCTTAACTTGTACTTTAACTCCAGCATTCCTGGTGCTCCAGTCTTGGGCAATTATTTTTGGGTATAAATTCAACAATGTGTGGTTAAGAGTAAACACAAAAGAAACTGTATGATAAAACCACCTTAGGGGCCAGCCCCGTGGCTTAGTGGTTAAGTGCGCGCGCTCCACTGCTGGCGGCCCGGGTTCGGATCCCGGGCGCGCACCAACGCACCGCTTCTCCGGCCATGCTGAGACCACGTCCCACATACAGCAACTAGAAGGATGTGCTGCTATGACATACAACTATCTACTGGGGCTTTGGGGGGAAAAAATAAATAAATAAAATAAATAAAACCACCTTAATGGCTAGCAGTATTCTGCTGAATGGTAAACCAACTCAGAGCATCAGCTGAGCACTTGCACATGTTCGCGTGATAACTGAGCACAGGCTCATGACCAGATCCCATATGGATATTTTTGAAGATGAAAACTTGAAGCAGGCACTATTATTGCCTTTGATGATATGAATCCCCAGCACCTCTTCTCAGTCCCCTGGAGGTTTGCAAACCACCTGCGGGGAGCACGCGGAGCACTGATACGCGCTTGCTGGCTGGGTTCCTCCCCATCCTCTCCTGGCCCTCGGGCTGGGATGGCTCAGCATCAGGCTGCTGGAACTCAGCCTGGATCACCCACATACTCTCGCCTATGAGGGAACTGGAGTTTCCACATCGCCCTGATCAGAAGGAAGTGTACTCAGGCTGGGCTGGGCATACTTCAGGCACAGCTCCTCTGTAATTCCCCTGCAGTCAGCTAGGACTAGCCCGATCCACCCAATCCACCCTTTCTCCACCCCTGCCCCTCCCCGACCTTCTCCCCACTTCAGCTTCTTTTACAGAGAGCTGCACAACTTTACCTGGAGGATATTGAAATGGATGTATGAGAGTATGTCTCTTGCTGTGTGTATGTGTGTGTGGAGGGTGATGAGGGGTTAATACGATGGAGCCCACATCTGATACTGCTCATTATCTGAGGGGGAGTGTAGCATAATTGTTAAGAGTGGGCTCTGGAACCAGATTGTTTGGGTTTGAATCCTGGCTCTGCCACTTACTAGCTATGTGACCTTAATCTCTTGGGTTTCATATCCTCATTTTAAAAACAGATTACAAATAGTACCTACTTCGAAAGATAGTTGAGAGGATTCATTGAGTTAGGATGAATAAAATGCTTGGTCAAGGGCTGGGCATATAGGAATTGCTATATGTGTTTGCTGTTATTATTATCATTGTAGTAATATTACTATTACTACCAATATACCTTTTCAGTAATAGTGGGGAAGAGATATGGGAACAATCTATGAACAATGAAATATTAATTGAAAGATTTTATCACACATAGAAATGTACTTGACATTGCTAGACAAAATATCGAGATGTCTATAATCTTTTTTATTCTTCCGAAACATCTCTTTTGGAACTTAATTTCATATAACTCACTTGTTACCAACTGTACAGTTTGGGGGATGTGACAATAATGCCAGAATTCAGTTGACACAGAGGCTTCCGGGACCATCGCTATACAGCAGAGCCTCCTGAGCCAGCTTCGCAGTGCCAGTTACAGACACGGTGAGCTTCAGGAAAGCCTGTGCCTCCTTTTAGAGCAGACTTTTGTGCCCTCATCGGGGAAGCTCCACTGAGGCCCTTCCACGTGTGCTTGAGGGTTTCTGTTGTGGCATTATCATTTCAACAGCAGCCCAGGTGGTTAATTACAGGTTGCTGGTGTTCAGGTGACCTTGTTCTCACACGTGGAAACTGTTGATAGGAATATTTTAATTCAGATTATCCCCAGAGTGCGTAATCCTGGAAGATGATGAGATTTTCAGAGTATTGGTTGAGACTGATGTGCAGAGAAATGAATGAAGGCAAACTGGCGTGCGCAGTGAATCGCACGTCCCGCTCAGCCTCTTTCTTCTTTGCTCACTCTGTCCTCTGACTACACCGTTTTCCTCACCCTTCTTAACGGCTGTCTGCTATGGCCTCATCTGAATATTGCTCAGGGGCTTGTGCAAGTATATTCCTGATCTGGCTTGTGAGATCCTGCTTCACATAAACCCTTCTTCAGAACAATAGTATACATGTGAAAAAGGGTAATCTGCTTCGATGCATTTATTCCTCTGGTATATCACTAGATTTCCCTCATGTTTCCTGAAGGTAGGTTGTTCATTTCAACAACAAATATATATTGAAGTGAATTAAAATGTACTCCCATTCTCACCTGACCTCTGTATAGTGGTAGTTCTCAAGTTTCAGTGTGGGGGAGAATCACTTGGCCAGCTTGGATGAAATGTGGATTTCTGGAAAGATTCTGATTCAGACAGACAGTCACGGGTCCTAGGAATTGGAAACAAGCATCCCCAGGCCACTCTCATACATATGAGAACTACACTTTGAGAAGCATTGCTCTACTGTACTGTCCAATAGATTATGGTGTGAGCCACATACGTAATATTAAATTTTCTAGCAGCCACATGAAAAAAGCAAAAAGAAACTGGTGAAATGTTAATAATGTATTTTATTTAACCTAGTATATATAAAATATCATTTCAACATATAATCAACAAAAAAATTATTAGTAAGATAATTTACATTATTTTTTAGTACCAAGTCTTCAAAATCTGCTGTGTATTTTACGCTTGAAGCTCATCTCAAATTCGAATTAGCCACATTTCAAGTACTCAATAGCCACACGTGGCTAGTGGCTATTTCTTCTGTGCTGATCTCAGCCTATTGACAGCGATGCTGTGGCTAGAAATGCCTGGGGGCACTCACCTGGGCCTGGGGTGAGCCCCCACAGACATTTTCCCTTTCGGAGGAACCAATGTTGTGGCAGGACCCGCCCTTGTGTTTCTTATGATTGCAAGATGTACCTCAACAACAACCGTCAGGGAACTTTGAAAAAACAAGGCTTATTACTCACAAGTTCTGGAGGGTACACAGTACACCCAGAGCTGCACAGCGAGGTCAATATTGGTTTGATATTCATCTATGAGCTGATTTAATTTCAATTCAGAAGTGACTTCCAACCCAGCAGATAATTTGGTGTTTTAGAAAGACATTGTAGGCGTCTCCCACATCCTAGGAGGAGGTGAAATCAGCCCAGCTAGGATAAAGTGAAAACCAATTCTATCTCCATCGCATGGCTCCTGACCGTTGGGCAAGACAGTATTTACGGTCTTTATGTCAAAAGGCTTTGCTCCCCAAACTAAAGACGTGCGGTGTGAATGTTAGGATACAAAAGGTAACAGCATTCCGGTTTATCACTGCAGGCTTTTATCCCGTCCTCCAGGCCTGAGCTGTTTTAAATTGCTACAGAATGTTCCAAATATCCTCTCCCCTCTCTTTTTTTTTTTTTTAAAGATTTTATTTATTTATTTTTCCCCCCAAAATCCCAGTAGATAGTTGTATGTCATAGCTGCACATCCTTCTAGTTGCTGTATGTGGGACGCAGCCTCAGCATGGCCGGAGATGCGGTGCGTCGGTGCTCCCCCGGGATCTGAAGCCGGGCCGCCAGCAGCGGAGCGCGCGTACTTAACCGCTAAGCCACAGGGTCAGCCCTTCTCTCCCCTCTCTTGATGGTTCTCTTTTCTTCTTTCCTTCACTACTCTCTTCTTCAAGAGAGAAGCAAAATTCAGTAGAAAACAGTGGAAGGGTTGGGGAGAACAGGGAAAGATGGAAAAGAGCAAAGCTTGCCCTCCTACCTCCATACCTTAAGTCCTGGTTTCTCTAGGCAACATCAAGGAAGACAGTGGTGTCCCCTGTCCTCAGAGTCAGCGGTTATGGCCTCTGGTGTGAATTGAGGCAGAAGTGCCACCCATCCAGGCGGGAAGGATTAAGGACTAGTGGCAAGTCTACACTTGGGGGTGAGGGGCTGCTCAGCAGACACTAGGATATCCGACTACCTTTGGTTTCAGAGATGCCTTCTGTGGGTGCGAATGGCCTCGTGAACATATTCAACAAGTGCAGTGGGTCTTTTCACTCGGACCCTGGGCCATAAGAACTGGACTGGAATCCAGGGGGAGGCTGTTCAGGGCGCTGTCCCCATACAACTGCAGGCTGTTGCGGGCTATCAGCTCCCTGGCCATCAGCACGAAGACTTCATCTATGTTCTTGGACTCCTTGGCAGACGTCTCCAAAACAGCAAGGAGTCCGTATTTCTCAGCCAGCGTGCAGGCATCCTCAAACAGAACATGCCGGTTTTCCCACATGTCACATTTGTTCCCTGGGAGTGAGAGAGAAGCAAGTATTCCACTGAGTAACTTAATCTGTTTTTAAGAAGAACACTTTCACTCAGCAATATGCATGCATGCATTCATTCACAATCAGTAACTGAGGGCAAATGTACTGAAAATGAAACCACTGATGTATGGAAACAGCCACTATCTTAATTCACTCTTCTGTGAGATCTTTAAGAGCTGCAAGAACGGGCCAAAGGTGTGTGCTTATTGGCTGGGACAGGTGGAGCCTCTGTATTGCTGGGAGGGACCGTCATTCCTTCTAAGTCTGACAAGGTGAAGACTGTGCCAGAGTGACTCTCTCTGTCTTCTCTCTTCTTCCTTCAACTCTTGCTCCTCTTTTCACTCTTTTCCCCCAAACTATGAAATGTTGGACACTGTGAGATGGGGCCTGGTCTAGCTGCGGAGGCTGTGGTCAGGATTTCTTGGATTGAAGCTGTGGAATGAGTAATGATGGACTTTTTTTTAAAGCTATAATTTACATACAATAAAATGCACAGACTCTAAGCATACAGTTCAATGAGTTTTGACAAATGTATTTGCCCTGTAACCAGCGTCCCCCTCAAGATATAGAACATTTTCAATGACCCCAGAAAGTTCCGTGAGCGGTTTTGCAAGCATAGCCCAGGGTTGACTGCAGGAGGGAAAGCACCCCCTCTCTTCTCCACTTCAATCCCCACGTTCATCCAGTCACTGGACTTTGGTGTCTCTGAGGCAGGAATCTAAAGGTAAAATAGCTTTCCCACAGGACTTGGTCTGCTAGACATCAAGACTGATTACAAAGCTACAGTAATTAAGATGGGCTAGACCAGTGTTTCTTGACCTGTTTTTCATTATTGTCCCCAGAAGGAGCCTTTTTAGAACTGTTTTTTCCTAATTACCCCTCCTCCCATGAAAAACTTTAACACTTTTTATTTTGGAACAATTGTAGATTCATAGGAAGTTGCAAATATAGTTAGATAGATAGATAGATAGATAGATAGATAGATAGGTAGATAGATGGTAGACAGATAGATGGATAGATGGATAGATGATAGATATGTATGTATCTAGGGGGTCCAGTGTACCCCTCACCCAGTTTCCCCTGCTGGTAACCTCCTGCATAACTATAGTACAATATCATATCCAAACCAGGACATTGTAGAGCCCGCAGAGCTTATTCAGAACTCACCAGTTATCCATGCACTCTTCTGTGTGTGTGTGTGTGTGTGTGTGTGCGCGTGTGTGTGTGTGTAATATGCAATTTTATCATGTGTACGTTCCTGTAACCACACTGCAGTCACGATGCAGAACAGTGCCACCACCACACGGCACTCCCCCGTGCTACCCCTTTATAACCTCCCACCACTTCTAATCCCCAGCCCCTGGAACCACTAATCTGTTCTCCATCTGTATAATTTTGCTATTTCAAGAATGCTATATAAATGGAATCACACAGTAAGTAACCCTTTAAGATTGGCTTTTTTCGCTCAGCATAATTCCCTTGAGATCCATCCAGGGCGTTGCATGTGTCAGTAGTTCATCCCTTTTCATTGCTGAGTAGTGTTCCACAGTATGGATATACCACAGTTTGTTTAACTATCCACCCATTTGAAGGAAACTGAGCTGATTCTAGTTTTTGGCTGTTATGAATAGAGCTGCAATGAACATTTGTGTGTAGATCCTATGAAATTGTAAATACCACAGATATACTGTATATCTGGCCCTTTGGAGGGCCACAAACCATTGTACTATCCAAGATACTTTGACCCCCAAGAGAATGCACGAAATAGATCAACAGAGCAGAATAAAAAACTCAGAAACAAACTCATGAATATATGTACCCCTTACACAAAGATGGCACCAGAGAGCGGTGCAAAATGTTGCCTTTTTAGAAACAGTACTGGGGCAACTGGATCTTTATATGAAAAATTACACATTTTTGGCCCACACCTCTCATCATTCACCAAAATAAATTCTGGGTAGACTGCAGATCTAAATATAAAAGTCATAATAAACAAACAAATAAAGCTTCAAAAGATAATATAAGAATATCTTGATGACTTCGATTAGAGGAAATTTTCCTAAATAGGACACAGGAAGGAATAATCATTAAGGAAAAGACTGATGGATTGAAATATATTAAAATTAAGAATGTCTATTCATCAAAATACTCCCTCAGCAGAGTGAAAAGGTAACCCACATGATGGAAGGTGCATTTGTAACACATATAACTAACAGAGGGCTCTGGCCTCCTTCGAGAGGACCTGCCACAGGCAGCACAGGTGCCAGCAGCGCAGCTGCTATCCCCTCAACCCACCACCATGCTAGTCCAGAGGCCACGCTTGCCCCGCTGCTCCCGCTATGGTGGGGACGCTCATGTGGCCCAAGCCCGCAGGGGGCGGGATTCCATTCCTCTGTCAGGCAACTTTGGCTCAGTCAGGGCTGAATGAAGCTTTCCAACTCTTCCTACCTGATCCTCCTTCCTCCCTTCTCTCCTTCCCAGTGGCAGGTCTGCGTCTCATACAAAAGTCTCCCTACCTCCTTCTGCTCCCTCCTCGTCATCCCTCACAGCCACTTCTCCCAATAAATCTCTTGCAGGTCTATCTAATCTTGTCCTGACATCTTCCTGGAGGACCCAAACTGACATAGACTTATTTCCAGAAAACATAAGCCACTTCTAGGAATCAATAAAAAAAGACAAACAGCAAATAGAAAAATGGGCATAAGACTTGAAAAGCTCCTCACAAAAGACAATATCCGAAGAGCTAACAAACACATGCAAAGGTGGCCAACCTGATTAAGGAACAGGGAAACGCACATTCAAACCACCAGCGATACCACAACACACTTATCAGGATGCATGAAACTAAAAGGACTGATAACTGCCAGTGCTGGGGAGGATGCAGAACTAGAACTCCTATACCCTGCTGGTGGGAGTACAGAGTCCAACCACCACCTTGACAAGTGGTTTGAAATTATCTGTCTGCTAGAGTTGCAAGACCATGTGATTCTGCTCCCAGGTATATACCCACCAGAAATGTGTGCACATGTATATCAATCAACATATACAAGAATGTTCAGAGCAGCAATTTCCCTACTTGCTCCAAACTGAAAACAACTCCAGTGTCCATCACCAACAGAAAGGAGAAATACTTTGTAGTGTATTCACGCAAAGGAATATTATACAAATTATGCAAAAGAATAAATTACAGCTACATGCACCAATGTGGATGAAACTCATAAAGTTAATGTTGAAGGAAAGAAGCTTAGACAAAAAAAACATTCTGTATGATTCCATTTATATAAAGTTCAAAAACAGTAGCAAAATAAAACTAGCACTTAGGGATGTGGGTTAGGTGGTAAAATGATAAAGAAAAGTAAGAGAGTGATGACCATAAAAGTCATGACATGCTTACCTTTGGCAGGGCAGGGTGGGGGGTGGTGGTGGCAGGGATTGAAAGGGGCATGAAGGGGAGCTTGGGAAGAGGGTGCTGGCAGTATTCTCTTTCTTGACCCAGGTGGTATTTACACAAGGGTCTCCTTTGTGATAAATCAATGCCTGTGTACTTTTCTTTATATGTCCCAATAAAAAAGATTGAAAAAATACTTTCCCAGCGTCACAGTCACCAACCTGCTCATTGACAAAGCTAGACTTAGATCATAATTATCCCCAAATAAGATTTACCAAGAATCTTTTCTGTGGACATTACCACCTTCTGGTACTGTGGTAGGCTGAAAAATGACCCCCAAGGATACCAGGTTCTAATCCTGGAAAACTGTAAATCTTACCTTGTTTGGAAAAAGGGTTTTTGTAGATGTGATTAAGAATCTTGAGACAGGGAGATAATCCTGGATTAGCTAGGTGGGCCCTAATGAAATCACCTGTATCCTTATAAGAGCAGGGTAGAGGGAGACTTCACACACACAGAGGAGGTGATGTGGAGACAGAAGCAGACACCGGAGTGATGTAGCCACAAGCCAAAGAATGCTGGCAGCCACCAGAAGCTGGATGAGGCAATGAACAAATTCTCCCCAGGAGCCTCCAGAGGGGCGTGGCCCTGCTGACACCTTGATTTCAGTTCAGTGATACTAGTTCAGATTCCTGGCCTCCAGAACTGAGAGAGAACACATTTCTGTTGTTTTAAGCCACCCAGTTTGTGGTAATTTGTTATAGCAGCCACAGAAAACTAATTCAGGTACCTTCAAGAAAACTAGATGCGTTTTTATAGCTAGTGTGGTTCCAGCTGAGGGCACAGCTCTGCTTCTAGAAGAAAGGTGTGGGAGCCCCTTGGTGGAGGAAGGGGTGTTGTGGGAGTAGGAATCCCTGAGCCAGGAGTCTGGTCTGCCCCTCGCATCCCTCACTTTGATCTGTGGATTCTGGGCCGGGTCGTACTGGTTCTGACTTATATGACCTGCTCCTCCCACCTGCCCCATCGCCACACCAGGTTAACAGCACTGACTGTCCACTGTCCTGCCTCCCAGCGACTGCTGGCTGGACCTCAGGATGAGCCAGGACACCTGGTGGGAGGAAAGAAACTGTGTGCTTGATGCCCGCAATCTGAGTCCTCACGTGCTAAGTGTTCTGTGTTGGACACCCAGAGATATATGGGCTCTACCCCGAAGGAAGGGGTTCTTCATTTTGTTAGGGAGGTAAGAGAGACACATGGACAATTAAACAGCTATCCGAGACTTTACCGATCCAAGACAGGCCGCGAAATAATATATGCTAACGACCAGGTGAATGGTACAAGTCGTGAGTGGTACAGGTTTACAATCCCTCATCCACACTTCCGAAATCCAAAAACCTCTGAACCCCTAAGTTTTTTGGTAATTCATCTGATGGTAAAATCTGCTCTAAACTGGCCATTTGAAGTTTTTATTCAACCTGCTTTGTATGACTATTCATACATTTCACTGTATAAATATTAATGCATTTGACCATGGGGTGTTGGCCCAGATCCTGCTGAGGTTATTATGTAACTTAGAATGCGCCCTCCTAAGATCTGACAAATTCTGAACTCTGAAATCTTTGGCCCTAAGAGTTTTTGCTAAGAGACTGGGGACCTGTAAATACGACGAGTTTAAGTGGAAGGTTTGCCTGAGGTCCTAAGGGGACAAATATCAGACACTGAAGAAAGTTATGACACAGAAAGTCCAGTATAACGTGCAAAAGGAAGCTGGCTCCTAAACCCTTACTCTGGTGGAGGGTATGAAGAGTTATGAGGTCAGGAACAGAGCAGAGGGGGTGAGGAAAAGATCAGCCAGTCACCTCCAGGAAGACAGCAGGGCGCCTTATCAATCAAACTCAGGAATTCGTGCATTATCTTGAGGGCAATGGGGGACCACCAAGGATTTTAAACAGAGGGACATTATGAGGAGCTGGGCTTCCTGTGAACGGCCGGAGGAAGAGTACAAATCAATGCACAATCATTTCTTTGACATTTGTGTGGTGGTGAAGTGGCGGCTTGGGTCCGGGTAAACTCGTGAGAGAGCAAGAGACACTTCTGTGAAGAAATGTGGAGACAGAATGGAAAATATAGTGAAAGGGGCGGGGACACTTCCGAGAGGGAACAATACATTTGAATTTTCTAGATTAAGGCGAGGAGGCCACTGAGAGAAAACAGGAAGACCCATTGTGTCAGTCCTTGGGATTGGACACATCATAAACTGGGACACTGGGGACATGTCCAGATCATCTTTGGGGTCATTTTTAGAACGAATTAAGAAGTGAGGCAGAGATGGTTGTTACGAAAGACAGACTAGGGAGTAAAGACCACAGAAACTGTGTGAGATGCCTGGAAATCTCGTAACAACTTGGCGTTTGTTGCTCTCCTCTGCCCCATCTGTTTCTGCAGCAGAGTAATTAGTAGTTAAGGACGGTGCTGGCTGGAAAACAGAGCCAGGAGGGAGGCCTGGGCGGAGAAAGGGTGTTGTCTTCCAAAGAAGAGCTCTGAGGGGAGGGAACCCCAGAGGCAGGGCAGCTTTGCATTGCAGGCTTCAAGGCCCCTGAGGAAGACCTGCCTCAGTGTTTCCTGGGAAGCGTGTAAATTTAAGAGAAAAGAGATCCAGTTCACCTTCCTGTGGAAACCCCAAGTATGATGAGAACGGCTTCATTCCCCTCAGTGAGATGCGTGTTATTCACACCGATGCATCTGTTCTCTGGGAGCTACCACCATTGGTGGGTTTCCTGCCTCCTCTGGGGGTCATGGAGGCTCAGCTCTTCAGGCGGAGTCTCTCATCTCTGCTCTACCAGAAAACAACAGCTTCCCTTTACTGAGGTCTCAGCACTGTGCTAAGTGCTTCATGTGTGTTACCTTATTTGATCCTTTGAACTCAGCAGTATCTTTGAAGTAGGTACCAGTTTTATAGATGAGGACGTAGAAATTTAGAGAGTAAGTCACAAGCCCAAGTTCAGACAGGAAGGACAGAGAGGGAGATTTTTGTGTGTGTGTGAGGAAGATCAGCCCTGAGCTAACATCCAAGGCCAATCCTCCTCTTTTTTTTCTGAGGAAGACTGGCCCTGGGCTAACATCCATGCCCATCTTCCTCTACTTTATATGGGATGCCGCCACAGCATGGCCTGACAAGCAGTGCGTCGGTGTGGGCCCGGGATCCGAACCGGCGGACCCCAGGCCGCTGCAGCGGAGCGCGCGTACTTAACTGCTTGTGCCACTGGGCTGGCCCCCAGAGAGGGAGATTTGAACCCAAATCTGTGTGACCCCACTGTCCAGGCACTAGAGTAGATGTAGACACTGCCTAAACCAGAGCTTCTGGGAGCTCTGGGCGGCTGTCTGGCTTAACCAGCTATTAAAAAGTAGCTGGAAAGGAACTGAACCCACGGGGGCTCTGTGAACCAACTGGCCTGGTTCAAATCCCGCCTCACTTGTCAGTAGGTAACTAGGCCGAGTTACTTGGTAGGATACTTAACCTTCAGATGCCTCGGTTTCCTTATCTGGAAAATGAGGATAGTAGTCTCCGCTTCTTAGGATTGTTGGGAGGATTAAATGAAGTGACCCAGGAGAGGACTCAGAATAGTGCCCGGACCCTACTAAGTGTTTAGTAAATGTCACCTGTCATCAGCATCTTCCTAGCACTATGCCGTCCCCCAGCCTCAAGGGTGCGGCCCTGCTTGTCAGGGAGCAACTGTCGTGAAGGGTGTTGGAAACCTTGGCCAGCGTCCTCCTTGGTGCTTCACACAAGTGGTTGTTGAAGAAGAAATATAGCTCTTTTCAGGGTCAGTATTTATTTTTCTAGCTCTGAACTCTGCCGTTAGAGGAACTGTCCTTTATATCAAAAGTCAAATCACAAAAGTTTCTGGTCCCAAAGGGGACCTTCAGGTGGGAAGTTAGAGGAGAAATGAGATATTTCGCTCCTCCCAAAAGAGCTGAGTTGCTCTCCATGTGGAAGCCCCCTCCCAGCCTCATTAATCTCTTTTTTCTGGTTTCTGCCATATGGGACAAGACACAGCCCCTCTGAGAAAACAAGAGGACTAAACTTGAAGGGCATTGACTTTGGCAGCAGACTGTGGAACCTGGGGTTTTTGATCTGATGCAGCAGGAAGGGGCGAGCCCAGTCCAGGCTCTCAGAATGACTTTGAGTCTTAAGTTAGGAGAAGCAGAATGCGTTCCCAAGCAGCATTCTCTTCAAGTCTGCGCGTGAGACAGAGGCTAGACTATGAATCAAACAGAAAAGACTTAGGAAAAAGACTGTTCTAAAATAACAAGTCCTTTCTGGAACCACGATAGTAATAATACATGAGCTAGGTGTGACAATGACCTCTTCTACTGCCCATCCGCAGCCAGGCTTTGCATCCTGTGACTGCCTCCTCCATCAGGGCCCAGCTGCTTGGTCCAGGGTGGGCACCTTATCCCAGGCCTGCCCGACCTTAGGTTGGCCAGCAGCCTGGGCCAGGCTTTGCCATGAAAAGAAGAATTCCCTTCGTAAGGAACGTGAGCTAGTGGATACTGAGAGAATGAGGAGACTGTGACGGGAGCAGGCGGGGGAGGATGCTTCGAGAGACTCCGTGAGGGAGGGTTCAGGGGTGAGAGTGTGGCAGGCCCCGGTATCCTGAGGTAGAGAAAACAGAGGCACAATGGAGGGCAAGGAGGCTGGTTCACAGAGCCCAGCCCTGAGAGGGTCTCCAGCTTCTTGCTTGTTGGTGGTGGCTGGGCTCTGGTCTGGTTCCTGCTCTGGCTGGGGCTTGACTGCTGGCTTTTCCCAGATCCCAGGGACTTGTATCCTCACCACGCGCCCCCCCCCCCCCCCCCCCCGTTATTAAAGGAACATAAATGAGTTAGTTCCTTCAAATAAATGAATCTTCTAGAGACAAATCCTATCCCTTATTAATCACTTAACTATGTGCCAGGCACTCCTAAGCAATGTATATACATTATCTCACTAAATCTTTACAGCTCTGGAAAGTATTAGTTGCTTCTAATAGATGAGAAAACTAAGGCTCAGAGGGTAACCTGCCACAGGGCCAGGATATGCTTGTCCATGGATAAATAACCCATTAAACATGGCATATTTAGCTCTTTCTCAGTCTGATAGCTAGCCGTCTAGACCTGTGCTCTGCAAACTTTAATTTGCATTTGAATCTCTCTAGGATCCTGTTAGAATGAGATTCTGATTCAGCAGGTCTGGAATGGGGCCTGAGATCTTGCACTTTTAACAAACTCCAAAGTGGCACTGATGCTGCTGGTCCACAGGCCACACTTTAAGTAGCAAAGGCCTAAATCACTTGCCAAAATTAAGCAGCCGCTTGGAACACAATAGTGTAGTTCGGAGTGGGGGGAAAGGCAACTCTGCTGGCAAAACTAAAACTCTCGAGAAGTGACAGAAACACTACACTTCTGAATGTGCAGCAGGACTGCTCACATTCTAAGCTGTGAGTTCACTTTGTGTAGTTGAAGTTGCTGTTAATTTTAATGGTGGTTTGTTGTTAAGATTCACTTAGGATCTTACCAGGTGTAAGAAGTCATTCGAGGGTGTAGTCAGTTACATTCATCTAGTGGCTCCCTTGGGGATTTGGGTACCTCTGACTCTATGAACCTCAGACTACAGAGTACTTCCTGTGTGGTCTACACAGATGCGTGCATCGAATCAGCTGGGGTGTGCCTTCATCTAGATATCCGGGCCCCATCCAGGTCTCCGGAATGAGAAACTCTAGGGTGGGGCCTTGGAATCTGCATTCTTAACAAGTTCACACCACCCAACTCTCATTCTCAAGTGAATCTGATGGGAGTTTCTGGGCCAGATGCTTTCTGAGGTCCCGTCCACCACTTGCACTTTTATGATTTCAGGTTCCACTGCCATCAGAAACACACAAAAAGCTGAGCATCAGCCCAGGGGACCAGTAAAGAAAAGTTAAACGCTTTGAAAACGCCATACCAATCAGCATAATGACCAAGTTGGCTGCTCCATATTTTTCTATCTCGTGAATCCAGTGAGGAACAGACTCGAACGTGGACCGCCGGGTGAGGTCGTAGGCGATGATGGCTGCGTGGGCACTGCGGTAGTAGCTTTGGGTGATGGTCTGGAAGCGCTCCTGGCCAGCGGTGTCCCACACCTGCATCTGGAGAAGGGCAGAAAAGGGGATCCGATGAGGAGTTCCCACACCTGATGGGAACTGGCTCACCTAAGTCATCTGAAAAATAGTTTCCTGGTCTCACTTCTAGATATCTAGATTCAGTAGGTCTGGGGTGGAGCCCGGGAATTTATTTTTCACTTGCTTCCTAGGGTAATTTGGATGTGCTTTCAGGTTTGGGAGCCACCACACAAGGGACGCTTGAGTTGGAGAGGTGACTCTAATGTCCTGGGGTCTGGTGTTCTTTTGCCTTTTCACCTCAATCATCCATCGTCCAGATTTTGGGGTTTATCTTTTGAGTCTGCCCATTGATCATATCACTGACAAAGGTGATAGCATTGGCTGTACTGTTTTAGATGTTAAAGGACCACTCAGCTGTTCGTGTTTAGGAGTGTTCTCACAATAAAATCTTCCAAATTACCGTTCCAAGCAGTGGCACCAATGTATACACCCTCCAACAGTATCTGAGGGTACGGTCTCTTCATACTCTCACACTATTTATAATAATTATTTTTATTTTTATTTTTTTATTTTTAAACATTAAAAAAAAATTTTTTTTATTTATTTTTCCCCCAAAGCCCCAGTAGATAGTTGTATGTCATAGTTGCACATCCTTCCAGCTGCTGTATGTGGGACACGGCCTCAGCATGGCCTGAGAAGCGGTGCATCGGTGCGCGCCCGGGATCCGAACCCCAGCCTCCAGCATCGGAGCGCGAGCACTTAACTGCTAAGCCACGGGGCCGGCCCTATAATAATTATTCTTAAAAGGAAGTTTTCAAACATACATACAACTAGAGAGAATAAAACAATGAACCCTCATATATCCATCATCCAGATTCAATAATTATCAAGATTTTGCCACTCTTGCTTCATCTAGCCCTTTCTGTTGATTTCCTTGAGGTATTATTTTAAAGCAAATCCCAGACTTCATTTCATCCCTACTTACATCAATATACATCCTTATAAAAATGGACATTTTCTTACATAACCATAATGCCATTGTCACTGCTAATAAACTTTTCAATAACTCCTTGGTATCATCTAATACCGAGACCGTATAAAAATTTTCTTGATTGTCTCCAAAATCTCTTTTTACTGTTGTTTTCATTTAATCAGGATCCCAAACAAGATCCGTTTATTACATTTTCACCAACACTTCTTTTCTAATCAAATGGGTAAAAGATAGTATCTCACTGTTATTTTAATTTGCACTTCTTTAATTATGAGTGAGGACGGGCACTTTTATATGACATAATTTATGAGCTGGTTCTGATAAAATCTGTGAAAGAGCAGTTTTGTCCAATCTGTGAGTTGCTTCCTTTTTGTATTTGGTTGTTGGTGTTTTTCTTATTTATCAGTGCTCTTTTCGCATTAAAGAAATTAGCCCTTTGTTAAGTCCCATACTTGCAAATATTTCTTTCCAGTTTTTCATTCATCTTTTGACTCTGTTTATGGTATTTTTGAGTATGTAGAAATGTGACCTTTATATCGTTGTATACAAAGGTATAAATTTGGCCTTTACATAGTTATGATTGAGCAATATTTTCCTTTATGGATTCTGGGTTCTTACTCAAAAGGCTGATTTCCCCATTCCACAATGATAAAAATAAATACTCCCATGTTTTTTCTGATTCTTTTATGATTTCGTGTTTTATATTTAAATCTTTTATTCCTCAGGCATGTGTTTCAGTGTTAGGAACTCTGGCTAAAAGAGGCGGTGCCAACCCCGTGCCCCTCTGACCTTCACTTTCTTGCCATCGATCTCAAGGGAGCGCACAGTGAAGTCCACCCCAATCGTGTTCTGCTGTGTCTCTGTGTAGATCCCGGATTTGAAATGCTGCACCACACACGTCTTCCCCACATTGGAATCCCCAATGAGGATAATCTTGAACAAATAGTCAAAGTTCTCATCAGCTGCCCTGGCTGAGCCGGAGAATTGCATGGCTCTTGCCACCTAGAATGGACCAAAGAAGAAAAGAAGGAATTCAGAGTCTCTTTAGTGAGCACTCACCAGGTGCCAGGCACTATTCTAGGCACTCAGGGCCCAGCACAGGACAGGACAAGACAGAGGGAGGTTGGGGCTGGCCCCATGGCTTAGCGGTTAAGTGCGTGCGCTCTGCTGCTGGCAGCCCGGGTTCGGATCCCGGGCGTGCACCGACGCACCGCTTCTCCGGCCATGCTGAGGCCGCGTCCCACATACAGCACCTAGAAGGATGTGCAGCTATGACATACAACTACCTACTGGGGCTTTGGGGAAAAAAAGGAGGAGGATTGGCAATAGATGTTAGCTCAGAGCCGGTCTTCCTCAGCAAAAAGAGGAGGATTGGCATGGATGTTAGCTCAGGGCTGATCTTCTTCACAAAAAAAAAAAAAAAAGACAGAGGGAGGTCACTGCTTTATAGCACTAACATCCTTGTGGGAGAAGGATACTAATTACTGGTCAGGTACAAAGGAGCTGCCCCATAAGCCCACACCTGCCCTAGTGGGTTGACATTACTTTAGGGGTACCCTCTAAGTGAAGAGGTTCTACTGCCATTCTCTGCTGGGCCCAGTACAGTCAACACTAGAGACCAGGTGCCCCATGCTCCGTCAAGTGCCTGGAGAGCAGGATGGCAGAGGAGATGCCCACAGGAGTGTTTTACCTGCCATTCATCAGTTGGAAGACATGCCTACTGTCATCCTATCTCCATTTCACATGGTGAGGGAGACTCCCAACTACTGGAAGACTGAAGGTCCAGGCAACCAGCAGCAAGGACCACAAGACTGGACAGAGAAGTCAGTTTAGGGAGGAGGACATGGCGTTTTTCTTCTGCTTGGCACCTAATTTTTCTTGAGTAGGAAATTAGGATTTTTAGAATATTCAAAAGGAAAACTATGGTTAGAATGTTTATGGTATACTTGACCATAGGCTGGAAATTAACTTAAAGTTTCTAGTGATGGTGTTTCCCAAACTGATTATATCAGAATTATCTGGGGGAGATAATTAAAAATATATATTCCTGGAGCCCATCCCAGAACTGTTAAATATATTTAAAAACATGCACACACACATGCGCACACGCCCCAGGTGATTCTGATGACCGGCCAGGTTTGGGAAACGTTGTTCAACACAATTACTCACCTGAAACTTTATTCCCACCTTCAGCATCTCTGCTGAAATATCCACCTATGCTTCGATATGTTTGATCATGAGGAACTCACTATCTACTGAAAAAATCCATGCTGCGTGCATAGCTCTGACTCACATGGGGTTGAAATAGAGCTCCCTGGGGTTTCCGTCTGTTGACACTCGTGCTATGCCAGGACTCAGTAGATTCCTATGCCACATGAGAGCCCATCAGACATTTGAAGCAGCAAGCATATCCCCTCAAGGCAAATATCCCTAGGCCCTTTCACAGTTCTTCATAGGATATTGTGTTGGGTTTCCTCATCAAATGTCTCATAAAAATACGGGAAGTCTTATTCCATTTGATGATTAAATTTGATGTGCTCCTGACTTCTTCATTTCCCCTAGTTTTATTCTTTGGTTTTCTCTAAAGTCATAGAAAAGGACAAGTCTATATCATCACACAAATTAAAATGCACACAAATATCCCATCTGTATGTAAAAACCTCAAGCTTTAAATGGTGAAGAAAGATCCCATACCTCTCTGGGATGCCTCTGAAATCACCTATGGCTAAATCATCTAGCAGACAAGAGATACAATCAAACTGCTTTTTTTCCCCTCTGGCTTTTCAAATAAAGAAAGCCATTCCACTTCCGGCGTCTTATGACTGTAACTTGAGATGAAATCTTCCTTCCGTGTCCCGCCCCCCCCCCCCCCCCCGCTCCCCAAGAAGTCCTTAGAGTTTCCACAATAGCCGCCTTTAACTTCGCCTACACACCCTGCAAGGAGAAAGGCGCAGTGTCCACCCGCCAACCCCTCCAACCCACATCCCGCGCCTCCACCTTCCTGGTTCACTGTCGCTTACCTGTCTTGCTCTCTCACTCTGCCGGCAGGTAATGTTTTTTTCTCTCCTTGTGTTCCTTTTCGGTCCTCAGCGCCCCTCTTCCTCCTGCCTCGCTGTGAGGTGGGAACTGTAGTTCTGTCCCTAGCTGTCAGGTTTGGTGGCCTGAGAAAGTGAAAGGAAAGCACAAACCCTCCCACCGCCCCGGGCCGGGAGCTGGAGCTGCTGCCCGTTGGGTACAAAGCACAAGGTGAGACGCCGGCCAGCACAGCCTCGCCAAGTCAGCTCGCCCTCCGAACATTCGTCACCTGGGAGAGCCCAAACGCAAGCACTAGCCAGTTTACTCAGCCAATACCTATTAAGCTGTCCTGTTTCTTCTTTCTACTCACCTTCTCTCAGGCAGCCTCCGTCTCCGATTTTTCCTGGTGTCCCTTGTTTGGCTGGGGTGGGGGTGGCTAGTTGAGAGGATGCAATTTAAAGGAGGATACAGAGCTGGATCTTGAGTCATTTAATTGTCTTGTGGACTCGAATAACTCTTTTTGAGGAGACACTGAGAGAAAGGAGGTGATCCAAAGAGAAGACTGAAAAACTAAAAGAACTTTAAATTCGTCTGGGAAGAAAGAGCTGGAAAAAAATTTCTGTTTCCCTCCCTCATAAAAATCTACCACACAACGCAGGTTAACTTCTAGGTCTGAGAAAACCTGGAGTTTATCAGTCCCCCATGCTGGCAGTGGAAGCATAAAGCTGAGGTGAATTTTCCTTATTTTTTTCCTCACAGAGTCTGCAAGAGTTATTGCCTCTCACATCTAGGGACTAGATTTTCTCCACTATATAGAATGTAACATGTAGGCAGTTAAGCTATAGGCACAATATGCAAAACGGAAACATCCGGATTGATATAATATTTAAATTGGTATAGTGTTTTCAAACTGTGAGTGGAAACCTATTAAGGAGTCATGAAATCAGTTTTAGTGCGTTGCAACCAGCATTTTGACAGAAGAGATTAGGAAAAAGTTTCAGAATGTATCTCATGTAGTAAGGCTAAGTATTGTTTTGTGAGATGTTTGGGTCAGTTGTAAATACGCATGTGTGTACTGGGGGTGATGTAAAATGTATTTCTAACTCTGGGTTGAGATCTAGAAAGATTGAGAAGCGCTGAAATAGAGGATAATTTATTCACCATTCAAGAACATTTCTTTCTATGATTCCTTCAGATAACCTTTGAAATATGATTTATCTTATTCTAAATTCCATTTACACATCTTCAGGAACCTCTCTTTTGGGTAAGAAACCCAATGCTGGCAGGTAGAGCGAGAAAACAAAAGACACCGCCGAATGCTGCTGAGGCACACTGCCACCTGGCAGCCACAGTCATCCGTCTGTGGCTTGGAAATGAAATGTAGGTCAAGACCCACCACAAATGTAAGGGCAGGGGGCAGGAAATAAAACCCGTTAGACGTCAGTGTCAATGAAGTCAGGTGTCAAAATGTTGTCGTCTTCTCGTAATTACTGTTAAAGAAAAAAAACCCAGCTGACTCAGACCCAGCACTTGGAGAACACCTAGAAGTAGAAATCGAATGCTAAAATGTCCAGATGGTGATGGAAGTCCAGGAGAGATTCTGCCTCTCCCTAGCCAGACCCTCTGCATCACCGTGACTGTAAGTGCCAAGAGCATAGCTTGGGCTCTGGGGAAGAAGGCAATTTTGCCTTGGGTGTGGTGACACAGGTTATATACTTATTTTATACAGACGCACCACACATATGTATGTGTATATACGCACATATATTTCACAATATATATATATTTTTTACCATTTTTAAGTGTACTGTTCAATAGTATTAAATATATTCACATTGTTGTGCAACCATCACCACCATCTATCTCCAGAATTTTTTCATCATCCCCAACTGAAACTCTATATCCACTAAACAGTCACTCCCATTTCCCCACCCCCCAGCCCCTGGTAACCACTATTCTGCTTTCTGTCCCTATGAATTTGACTACTCTACGTACCTCATATAAATGGAATCATACAATATTTCTCCTTCTGTGACTGGCTTATTTCAATTAGCATAATGTTTTCAGGGTTCATCCATGTTGTAGCATGTATCAGAAATTCATTCCTTTTTTTTTTTTTTGAGGAAGATCGGCCCTGAGCTAACATCTGCCAATCTTCCTCTTCTTGCTGAGAAAGACTGGCCCTGGGCTAACATCCATGCCCATCTTCCTCCACTTTATATGGGACGCCGCCACAGCATGGCTTGACAAGCAGTGCGTCGGTGCATGCCCGGGATCCGAACTGGCGAACCCCAGGCCGCCGCAGCGGAGCGTGTGCACCCAACGGCTTGCACCACCCGGCCGGCCCCTATAAATTCATTCCTTTTTAAGGCTAATATCCCACAATATATTTTTTTAAATGAAAGGCCCCAGTGGCCTGGTGGTTAGATTCGGTGGCTCCGCTCGGTGGCCCGGGTTTGGTTCCCAGGCACAGGTGTGGTTCTACACCACTCGTCTGTCAGTGGCCATGCTGTGGCAGCAGCTCACATACAAAAAGAGGAAGATTGGCAACAGATGGTAGCTCAGGGTGAATCTTCCTCAGCAAAAAATAAAATAAAAGTGAAACATTTGGCTGATTTATTGTTGCTCACCCTGATACCACATTTCCCAAGCCACACCTTTAGATGACTGGAAACAAAACTACCACTGCATTGTGTAAAGGCAAATAAATACAAATTAAAAATAAGAGGCTTATTTCTCCCTGTTGAAAATAAGGGAAGAGACCCCCCATTCCCAACCCCCCTACCCACGCTCCCTTTTCTTTCAAAATTTCTTTCTCTGTCCTCTTCAAATATATGTGTATCTTTATAATGGCTAAATAACCTCTGGCCAGTCTCACAACTCAGGAATGTTTCCTCCAGGACCTGGGAGCCATCTTTCTTTTCTTTTTTTTTTTTTGTGAGGAAGATCAGCACTGAGCTAACATCCATGCCAATCCTCCTCTTTTTACTGAGGAAGACTGGCCCTGAGCTAACATCCGTGCCCATCTTCCTCTACTTTATATGGGACGCCGCCACAGCATGGCTTGACAAGCGGCGTGTCAGTGCGCGCCTGGGATCCGAACCTGCGAACCCTGGGCCACGGCAGCGGAGCACTTGCATTAACTGCTATGCCACCCAGCTGGCCCCAAGGGAGCCATCTGTCGAAATACAAACATCCAGGGAGATGTTGCCCTTAACTCCCAGTTCCTGTGGGAGGGGAAGAGCCTAACTTCCGTGGACGCCTTGTTCCAATCTCCAAGACTATCTCCTATCCTGAAGATATGAGAGGTTTGTTTCTCCTCTGGCTAAGCCAACACAGGTGGTCTCCCCAATCACTGTGATAAAATTAGGACAAACTATGTGTGACAAAAGGTCCTGACAAGTCCACTCATTGGAGGACTAGTGATTGTTTATCTTGAGAACATGCATGTGATGGGTTGTATCTGCTTGGCTATACGAGGCGGGGGTCCCTTTCTGTCTCTGCAGTCTCTTAGCATGTTGCCTGTGATATGTGTCACGTTCTGGTTTAAAGCTTACTTGATGATAAAACTGTTTTCTAATCTACTACCTTTGTGGAGAGGTTTTCTGGGTTAAGAGAAGTTGTTATTTTATTTTTTAAATTATATTTTCCCAACAGTTGAAAGAGAGCCCAGGAGGGCAGAAGACCTTTGTTCAGAGTTGTGTGTTGTAAGGCCTATAATTTTTGCTTGAGACTGCCAGGATCTTAACATTCACTTATCTGTTTGGGTGTGTGTGTGTGGCGTGGTGGGTAGAACAGTGAATGATACTGGCAGACTGGTGGCCCTGTCCTTACGGGCAACTGTAGTTAATTAAAATCTAAAGCTTATGCCCTCATGGCAGGTCCATAGAACACTCAGCACGTCACTTTCTATCAAAACAAAGAGCAGAATAAAGCTTTTCTGAAAATAGATGATCTATACGTCATTTCTCCCCTGATTATATCTCTCTCCCCCTCACTGCCTTTTTCCTAACGTTCGTGGCCTGGGTTCCCGCCCTCGCCCAGCAGCCGGGTCCACAGAGGCGGTCGCCCTCCCCATCCCTCCCATTCTCACCGCTCGCAGGTGAAGCCGCTCGGTCGGACTACAATTCCCAGCATGCGGCGGGGACGGGGGCGGATCACGTGAGCGCCCGGAAACCCCGGCCGCGGCTCCGCGAGTGAGGTGGCGGCGGGGGCGGCGGGCGGCAGAGCAGAGCTAGTGGAGCGGCAGATCGGAGCGCGGCGATCCCTGCGGGTGTGGGTGCGCGAGCCGCGGCGTGTGGGGCCCGGAGCCCGGCTTGGGGTGGAGTGTGGGGGCTCCGCACGCGAGGGCAGGTCCGAGGGGCTTCCAGGGGACGGGAGGGCGATGCAGAGAGGCAGATGGTGGCGGCCGGTGGGTGTGGCACCGCGGGCAGGGCCGGCCGGCCGGCCGTTCGCTCGCTCGCTCCACCCCGGGCCTGGCTCCTCGGCCCCCCCCAGAGCTGCGGGGCCTGGCGGAGCCGGCGAGAACCGCAGCAGGAGGAGAGCGGGAGAATCCGGGAGGATCCCCTGGGAGAGCCGGCGGCCAGACCCGCGCCAGCGCGGCGGCGGGGGCTCCTGTGCAAGAAAAGGGCTTGTAGTTGAGAGTAGGAGAAGGGGTACTTTTCAGGTAGGGCGGGGAAGCTTTTGGAAAGAATGTACTGAGGCCAAAAAGGGAGAAGGGTCTTAGCGAAATAACTGGATTGTGCTTTTTGGTAACTATCCATGGTCTCAGTCAAGGAATTTGGTCAGATTACTTATTCGTCATTCCCTCGGTATTCTTATTTGCAGAATGTGGTCTGTTTATTCTCACTTTTGACAGGGGATAATGAGAATGTGTCCACAGGGTTTTTGGTGTTTCTTGAAATACAAGATTGTAGATGATCTCATGGTAATTTTTACTGAAATGTTCCTAGGGAGAAAAATGTGTTTCTGGGGTGAACAAAATCTGATTCTTAATTGCCACCTTCTTTCTTCAATGTCTTGGTGCTGAATTATTTCTTTATCATTTGTTGGATGTTTACTGTGTGCCAGGCTCTATACTAGGAACTCTCTATAAATGATCTCAGTTAATCCTTAATGAGGAAATTGAGGCTCAAAGAGGTTAAGTGGAGAGTCTTGGATTCCAGCTGGAACTTGAACGCCTTTTTGTGGGCCACTCGTGGCTTCAGGTGACATCATTCTTCTGTTAATCTTTGATTTCCAGTCTCTGCATTAGAAAATGACCCAGAAATAATACTTTTATAAGATTCAAGTCAGTGCAATGTCTTGTTGCTCACCAGCTGTTAGGATCAAGTGTATTATTCATTGTTTAAGGTTCTCGTTTGTCCCTTTCGTCAGTGATAAATGTCATAGCAATGACCATTAACTTGAGTAGATGTCCTTTGTCTAGGAGAGGGAAAGATTTTTATCTTGAAAACTAGTTTTTGGAATGTGTTCAAAATAGGTAGGAAGAAAGTGCTTTTGGGAACTCTGGAATAAGATGAGAGAATTTTACAGATAAGTGGTAGGTATTTTACATCTGTGGTAATGAAACAATTTAAGAAGAGAGGAAAATTACAGGAAGGCTTGAGTTTTGTATAAAAGGATTTATGTGATACAGGCAAATAGCTTCAAATGAGATAATGTGGGATAAAAAAGATCCTTGTATAAGTGTCGAGCATTGGGGGGCTAAATTACAGCATACACGATACTGTCAAAATAGGTGAACTCAACTATCCATTTAATTTTTTTCCACCTACCTCTTTATACTTTGAGTACACATAATCTTTTTACTTTGTAAACATAAAAACTGAAGTCTAGGGAGTTAAGTAATTGCCCATCTAATGCCCTTCTCATTTCTGTAAGAGAACTGCTATTACTAATAAGGTGTGTTTTTTTCCATCCTGGATTTATACCTCTAAGTTTAAAGTGAGATTTTTTTTTTCTTTTTTGTGAGGAAGATCAGCCCTGAGGTAATATCCATGCCAATCCTCCTCTTTTTGCTGAGGAAGACTGGCCCTGAGCTAACATCTATTGCCAGTCCTCCTCCTTTTTTTCTCCAAAGCCCCAGTAGATAGGTGTATGTCATAGTTGCACATCCTTCTAGTTTCTGTGTGTGGGACACGGCCTCAGCATGGCCGGAGGAGCAGTGCGTCGGTGCCCGCCCGGGATCTGAACTCGGGCTGCCAGTAGCGGAGCGCGCACACTTAACCACTAAGCCACGGGGCCGGCCCCTAAAGTGAGATATTTCTAATTACTGGGATATTTTATATTATATTGTATATATTATGTACAATATATTGTACATAATATATACAATATAACATAGAGTCTAGGGTCAGGTCTGGGTTTGAATGCTTGCTTCATCTCTTAAAAGATATTACTTTCTAAAATCTGTTCCTCTGTAAGATGTGAGAACTAAAGGCAATAATGCATGGCAAGTACCTGGCACTTTGAAAGCATTCAGTGCTGGCCATTAGTCAAAGAATTCATTCATTCATTCAGAAAATCTTTATTGATCATTGTACATGCCCTGCTGGGTGCTGGGGTATAGCTGTGGACTTAAGACATAAGGCCACTGCTTTTATGGAGCTTACAGATGAACACTAAGCGTGTAAACAGTGAAACCAGATAATTAGAGTGGGAGAAATGCTATGAAGGGAGGAAATAGATGCATATGAGAGAGGTAGTCACTGAGGGCGACATTTTAGGTAGGGCGATCAGGGCAGGCCACCCGAGGAGATGACATTTGAGGATGAGCCAAGAAAAAGAGCAAGCTCTTTGCAAAGAACCAGGAGAAAAGCATTTTAGGCAGCGTAACAGCAATGGCAAAGGCTCAAAGCGAGAAAGGGCGTGGTGAGTTCAAGGATAAGAAGGGGACTAGGTGCAGGGAAGGTTGTGGTGAGTGTGGAGGGGTGTGCTGGTGGCGGTGGGGAGCAAGGTGGGCAAAGAGTAGAAAGGAAACGTGCCAGCTCTTCTTGGTGTATACTGGCGAAGGATTGGGAACCACCCAGATGTCCAGTCAGAGACTGGAATGTGGCAGCTCTGAAGGTGTGGATAGTGGAGGGAGCTCCGACCTCTGATAAGTGAGGGGAAAAAAGGTGCAGAATAGTGTGTGTGGGACGCTCCCATTTGTGTATGTGTGAGTGCGGGGGCTATGCCTGGAATGTATGCACAGGTGTAGATTCTGCAAGAAGGCAAAAAAAACTGGGAGGAGCACAGGGTGACAAGAACAGGGAGGGAGATGTCACTGTATACCCTTTGGTGTCTTTTGAATTTTCTACCTTATGCGTATATTACCTATTGAAAATTAATAAAATAATTAAAAACAGATAAACCCAATCTCTCCAGTCATTGCTCAGGCAGTCCCCTCTTGCATCCTTAGCCTCCTTCTGCCAACCCCAGCTGTCAGCTCGCCTGCTCCCTACCTCTTAGCCTTCCTTTTGTACTACAGAGGGCTGGGCTATATGGGTTTTGGAGGCCATGGCAAAACTGTTGTGTTTTTATCTGAGTCTTGGGAGGCCATCAAAGCATTTTAAGCAGAGGAATGACAGCTGATTTATGTGTTTTTTTTTTGTTTTTTTGTTTTTTTTTTTGGTGAGGAAGATTAGCCCTGAGCTAAACTCTGTTGCCAATCCTCCCCTTTTTGCTGAGAAAGATTGGCCCTGAGCTAACATTTATGCCAGTCTTCCCTATTTTGTATGTGGGACGCCTGCCACAGCATGGCTTGATAAACGGTGTGTAGGTCCGAGCTTGGGATCTGAAGCCGCGTACCCTGGGCCACTGAAATGGAGTGTGCAAACCCAACCAGTATGCCACTGGGCTGGCCCCAGATTTATGTTTTAAGAGATATTTCTGGCTGACGTGTGCAGAATGATGGAGAGTGGAGAGGTAGGTGTAGAAACAGTGAAACCCTGCAGGAGGCTGTTGCTGTGGGCTTGGTGGGAGATGTGGGTGGTTTATCTTGGTGGTGGTGGATGGAGAGAAGAGGATGGATGGGGGATGTATTTTGCAGGTGAAAAGGACTGGACTTAGTAAAAGGTTGGGTGTGGAAGCTGAGAGAAAAGGAGAAATGAAGGATAAGTCCTAGTTACCTTGGGCAACTTGGAGGAATGGTGGTAGCGTTTGCTGAGGTGGAGAATGCTCGGGGAGGAATAGGTTTGGAGGGAGGAAATGAGGAACTCTGTTTTAGGTACACAGGGGGATATCAAGCGGTCAGTTGGCTGTACTGTTGGGAACCCTGGGGGGTCTGAGTTAGAGCTATACATCTGGGAGTCATCGGCAGAAAGCCATGGTACTGGATGAAGGAGGAGAGAGAGATGTTGGAAGTTTAAAGAGAGAAGTGTGAAATAGTTGTCTTAGAGGTTGAGAAAGCAAAATTATTAGGGAAGTGTAGACTTACTGGGCAGTGTTGCGTGGCCTTTGGGGTTTGTGGTTTTGAATCTAAAAAGCGAAACCAGCCTGCTTGTGTGATTTTTCTCTAGCAAAACACAACTGCTTGGTCATAGGGAAGGAGGGCAGAGGCAAGTAAGAAAAAAGGCCCGTAAGGGAGAGAGTTCGGATTCTAAGTTGGTAAAGAAGGAAGTGAGGACAAGAGGACGGTAATGGATAACGGAAGACAATGGTGAGGTGCCCGAAGTGGGAGCCTTGCTGAGGTAAAATGACTGTTGGAGTGAGGAGTATGAAAGGACGCAGTTTTTGGAAGGAAAGAAAGTAGGATGTTTGAAATCCAGTTTGGGAGGTGATGCAACTACTAGTGATGACAAGGACTGTGTTTTGACCTTGTGGTTTGTATTGTGGGGTGGAGGCAAAGATTGGTGGAGAAGAGGACGGGACGGATGGATTACCCACTTGGATGTTGAAGCAAGACAGACAGTGGTGGGGAGGCCAGGTGAGGCAGGAGCTGTCTGCAGTGGGAGGGGAGGGGTGGGAGTCAGGAGATGACACCCACGAGGGGCAGCGGGCAGGAGAGCCGAGGGCCTTCGTGGCAGAGAAGCTGGGGTCTTGCACAGAGGAAAAGTGGTTGTGAGAAGCAAGATTGCTGCTCCTTGAGAGACCGCAGAGGAAGCGGGGTTATCTGGGGGCAGGCAGGAGGCCACTAAGGCAGGAAAGGCAAGGGACTCTCAGGAGAGCGTAATGATAGGATTTATTAACCGTGTATCTAGGTTTCCAGAGAGCTGGGTAGGAAGGGTTGGGGCGGGGTGAAGACTGGGTCAGATGAGGTGTTCGGGGCACAATGGGCGTGGGGTTCTAGATGCTTTAGATGTGCTGTCTCCTTTTCTACCGATCTTTCCCCTTTCCACCTTGAGGTATATTTTCCTAATACAAGACAACTTTAAATCTTCCTATATTGGGGTTGGAATGGACTCTAAATACAGAAAGTGGAAATTTTGGAATGTTTTGTATTCCAAGATATTGTTTTATAAGGAGGAGATTGCCTGCTATCTGGACAGGTTACATGCGAAGCCATCTTTCATTCAGCATCCATCGCGTAATATGGACTATTCCATTCTGGAAAGTACCTTGTATGGGTGATATGCCAGGACCCAAAAAAGCTTCATTACAAATCAGATGAAGTGATTATGAACTTGCTTTGAAAACTAGAATGTGGTTCTGGATCCTTTTTGATGGCAAGGATCTTATTTTTAATAAGGTTTTTTTTTTTTTAAGATAATTCTTGTTCTCACATGATAGTTGTACATTCAGTATCCATTGATTGAGAAAATGCTAAATGACAAGCTATTATACATTCAGAAACACTTAAATGAATTTTGGTTTTATTAATTATAATGGCCTTTACATACACTTGAAAAATGTTAGACATTAGTTCAGTCTATATTTAGAGCAGGAAAGAAACTGGTCTTCAGAAAGTAGGATGAACTTGATGGATTCAGACTTGACAAAAGCTCTCTGGGCTTCCCCAGAGCCCCAGAGCTCGCAGATGAATAGAAATCACTTCTGTGATCTATGGGATGTAAGTGCAAGGTATTATTATTAATTATTATAATTACATAGGACCAGATGTTGTAATAGTATTCATTTTAAACAGCATTCTACCAACAGCCAGTGAATGTTTAAAACTATTTTCCCAATGTACTTATTAAGCATTTTCTCCCCCATCACTATAGCTTAGGAAAAGGTGGTTTATTTAGAAACTAAATCCAGATGGTCTCAAACAGCTTGGTAGTTATTTAAAGCCGTGAATGTAACTGTGCAACCCTGAAATACACAACGATTTTTGCCGAAGCAGTGTAATTCCAGTCGAAGCAGTGTAATTCCAATCAAAGCAGTGTAATTCCAATCTCTTGGAGTGTACATTTTTGGAATTATTATCTTATCTGATAGACTATAGAATTTCAGAACCCATACCCTTTCCTAAGTACTCAGTACGGTGTTTTGAGTTCTGAATCTGTTCAGTTCAAAGAGCTATGATTTATAAAGAATGCTTAAAGCTATGGGTTGTTCCACTTGGGTTTCATGTTTAATTTGGCAGATGGAGGTAAATTTAGTAGTAACACTAATAGCTCTCGGTTTTGTAGCCTCGTGGAATTATAGACAGTTTATTTGCATTTTGTGAGTGGCATTTTATAGTCTTACTTGGCTTATAATTTTGTTAACATTTTTCAGGGAGAATGATTAAATGAAATGAGCTACATTCTACTGATGTGGGATTAATCCAAGGCAGATCAGTGACTGAAATAATTATCTTAGTACCTTCTATACATTATTTATTTTAATCTCACAACTCTCTGAAGAGATAGGCCATTTTACAGATGACCATCTGTGATTCACAGAGATTAACTTGTCACTAAAGGCTCACAGCCAGTAAGTGAAACAGCTATTTAAGTTTATACTATAATTTTAACCACCTCAACTTTGTTTCTTTTATCCAGAAGTTCCAAGAACGGTCTTTTGGCTGGGTCTGTCAGCATTGAAGGTTTGGGTACATCTACCAAGCTGTGGCTAGTGAAAACGGTGGTATACCAGCAGTTACGGGGAATACAGCCTTGACAGCAAAGCCCTGTGATTTGCTAATGTTAGTGTTGGGAGCTCTTGACTCCCCTACCTTGACTATTGCAGTATATTTATCATACAAGTCATTTTGTTAATTTAATTTTTTTTCCTAATATGCAGATAAATTATAGGACTTTTCCAATACTGTAGATGTTTTCCCTCCTGATTATAAAAGTAATATATGTGTTTATTGTAGAATTTTTAGGAATGTATATAGAACATTAAAATTACCCTTAATCTCACTACCCAGAGAGAACTAGTGTATTCTCTATTTATTTGTAAATATCATATCTCTTCAGAGAGTTCATATCTTTATGTCATATCCCACTATTTTCACTTGACATTTTCTCATGTTATTAAAAAGTCTTAATTCATCAAGTGAAATAATTATATAATATTCACCATATGGATATGTCATAATTTATTTAATCGTTCCCTTCATTGCATGTTTAGGTTGTTTCTGCAGACTTATGACTGGAGACATTAAGTTTAGAGGCTTACGTTACGCTTAATTATTCTCGGATATCAGAGCATGGAAGCAGTTGTCGGAGAGGACAAAGGAGAGATGAGAGGAAGTAGAGGAACAAGATGGCACAGGAGTGTCCCTGCCTCTTTCCCCTATTCCCTTATGACCAACACAAAGTTCATTTCTTTAATATAAAAAAAGCTCCTTTGAGACTTTGTGAAAACTACCTTTGTTTATAGACCTGAATGCATCTTTATTCCTTCAGGAATAGATCCCTGGAAACTGAATTTTTATGTCAGATGCTCTTGATGAACGTGGCCAGATTGTCTTCCTGGAATAGGTACTAATTTTCACTTCCATCAGCAGCATATGAGAGTTCAGGGGTCATTGGACCTTGAGCTGCATTGAGCACAATCTTTTTTAACTATGCAAACATTTTCTTGCCTTAATTAGCATTTCTCGTATTACTAGTGAGATTGGAACTTTTATTGGATAAGTTTAATAGCCATTTCATTACTTCTGAGTTGTCTATTCATTTCCTTTGCTCATTTTTCTGTCAAAGTTAGTAATTTTCTTATCAGTTTGTATGAGAGTTGTTTCTATTAGGATGTAATCTTTTGTCAAGGATTTCTTTTAAAGGACTGGCTTATAGTTATAAAACATAATTATCAATCTAGTTTTCTGGTGTCAGCTAGCCCATGTGATTTTTTTAAAGGCCGGATTATATGCTGACTGGTTATAAGTCTAAATAATTCAGTTTTTGATGATCTGCCTATTTTGAGTAATGTTAATAATGTGTTTTGTCTTTCCAGAAAGAGGAAATGATGTAAACCATTCACTATCCAAACTTTAAGGTCAAAGGTGAGAAGGAAGGTCAGGAAGAACATGGGCTGGCCACATATTTTTCAGAGAAGAGCTCTGCTCTCCCGGTTCAGCCATCATCATGTTGTCGTGTTCCTGCTCACCTTCTTCAGGTAAGCGGGCTGCTAAAACTGTTCTCTTGTTGTTGTTTCTTTCCTTTGGTGGGAGATATTTATTGCATGGCAAGAGCTTAATGCAGTGGTTGGCATGGGCTTATCATGAAGTAGACTGTTCCTTCTGTTTTACTTTTTGATAGCTCTATGCAGGAGTTCTCAACGGTCATTTTGCCCACATTTGGCAATGTGTAGAGACATCTTTTGGTTGTCATGGTAGAGGAAGGGGTAGGGACCAGGGATGCTGCTAACCATCCTACAATGCACAGGACAACCCCCCACAGTGCAGAATTTTGGGAGCCCAAAATGTCAGTAGTGCTGTGGTTGAGAAACCCTGATCTAATATAAAGCCTTTCATTTGTTAAAATGAGGAGCCTGAGGCAAGGGATGTGCATATTCAGGGAAGGCCCTGGGCCTCCTTGAGCAGTAAAGATGGTATGAGACAACGGTGAGGGACTCTGGTACCTCCTGTGAGATCCCTGAGTGCCAGCAGCCCACCAGGCAGCATGACTGAATAAACGTTCATGTTTATGATTCTGTGGCCATAGTGGCTCTCTTTAGTGGTCTGTAGATGACATAAACCAAACCATTTGATGTTAGGGGCATGTTGTTCGTAACCTTGTGACTCAGCTATTTTGATTATTTCTTCTGAGTAGATTTTGTTTATTATTAATCTTTATTAAAGGCACCACAAATGAGGATGACTTTTTTTTTAAAGCAGAAACTAGGAAAATGGTTCTCTAGTTATGTAAGAGTTGATAGGTAATTTTGGATGCTTGGTTTAGGGGATATCCATTAGTGGGGGGTAGGGAGCCCTCAGTATTAGGAAAAGACAGGACCCAGGGAAAAACCTACTGAATGGCTAGTGCAATGAGTGGCCAATGGTTGCTAAAGACTTAAAATTCTTTACAGAGCTGCACCCATGATTTAAGTCGGTTGGGATCAGTGACATCTCCATCTTTTAGGTGCAAGGACAAGTTATGCGAGAACATGGGGACTCATATTGAAGAAGACTAACTTTTTCTTTTGCTTTGCAGAGGCTGTTTCAATTGATAGTTCTTATAAAGCAGTGCTTTTTCCTTCTTTTTTTTTTAAAGAGAAGAATTCTAAAATTGAATAAAACAAACGGGGGTGTATATGAGTTTATTGAATGTCATTTTCTTTGCTGTTCCTTCAGCTGTATTTCTTCTCTTTTTTGTAGTTATTCGTTGCTCCATGCGTCAAGAAAAACTTTTAGCAATGTCAAGGTCAGCATCTCTAAACAGTGGACCCCAAGTGCTTTTAACAAATCAGTTGAGCTGCCTGTAGAGGTGAGCAGAGCAAAGTGCTGGGATGGACTTAAGAAGGGAACCATGCCCACCCCTAAATTCTTCTTCAGTTCTTCTATTTTGTTTCCTTCATGTGCTTAGGACTCTGAAATGGCTTACTGTTTCCCATGGCATAAAAACCAACTGTTCCGCCTGATTTCTTAGCTTGCCCTGGTTAGGCCTGCTTTACCATTCAGCCGGGCTATTTCTCACTGCTTTAAAATCATGCACTTCTGGCCAGGCTATATTTTTTGTTGAGTTTCACAAGTAGTGTGCTCATTTCTGCCTTTGACATTTTGCTCATAATCTTCTATATGCTCTTGCACCTTCTTACCAGCCATCTAAATTTTGCTTTTCCCTTTGTGTCAAGATAAAATGCCACTTTTTATATCAAGTTTTTTTCCAGCTTCTGCTGATTTTCTTTCAGAACTGTGCACTCTGTGTTACATAGTTTAATATCTCAATATTTACATACTTTCTAATTGTTGGCATTTGTTTGTATCTTGCTTAGGAGTCCTGAAGTCAGGGAGTCTCTGTCCCAGTTCCTTGTGGTCATTATGGACCAAGTAAATTCTCTGGTGACTGTTTGGAGTGGAGATGCTGTTCTTTACAGTACCCCATGTCAATACACAAATCCACTCCATTCAATCTTTACACATTATTTGAGTTCTACATATGAGGAGTTATAGGTATATATTAATATTCTTAGCATGTTTTATTTCTTAAAAATTATTTCCCGTTTGCACCAATTCAAAGTTGACAGAGATTTGAAGGTTATATAAGTATTCCCCCAAAATGTAAATAAGTTACTCAGTCAGTTGTTTATTGAGGGTCTGTCTTGCATAAACACTGTTCTAGGCACTGAGGATACAAAAAAACAGAGCCTGTCCTCATGGGGCTTACATTCTAATGGAGATGCGCCTGAACAATTTTTCTCAAATTTATCAGGAACTTTTAAAAGGAAAGATGTTAAGAATAGAGGGCTAAATTTCAGACGGAGTCTTGACTAGTGCTGTGTCTAAATGATCCTTAACTGACTTGTCACAAACCTTCAAGATGGGGTGGCCTTAGAGAGGTCGTGCACCCTAACCTCCCAGCTGGTATAAAATCTTTCTTTGTCATTATTGAAGGATGACCACCCAGCTTGTGCTTTAACACTTCTAGGGAGAAGAAACTCCCTGTGTTCTGAGGTGGACAATTACATTTTTACTCAACTCTCATTATTAGGAAGCTCTTCCTTATATTGAGGTAAAAGTGTTCTGTAGTTTAATTTTGATCTTGGGTTTTATCCTGAGCCATGAATACTAAGTTGATTCCTGCTGCATGAGAGCTGGTTGAATCTTTGAAGAAAACCTGTCTCCTTAAGTTTCTCTCGTTTAGGCCAAACATCCCTGGCTCCTTCAACCACAGTTTAGTGACACCAGGCACTAAATGTGGTATTTCAGATACAGACTGACCAATAGACAGAACAATAGGGTTTGATTTAGGCACTAAATTTCTGGTTTTACTGCCTAAGGCTGCCTTTGTTTTATAGGTAACTGAGTTGGGGCTCCCCAAGACTACCCCCAGGTTTGATGATTCACTAAGAGGGCTCAGCATATAGTCATACTCACAGCTGTGGTTTATTACAGTGAAAGGCTACAAAGCAAAATCACCAAAGGGAAAAGCTCATGGGGTGAATTCTGGAGGAAGACCTGTGAAGCTTCCAGGAGCTCTCTCCCAGTGGATCTACCCGGGACGTGCTTAATTCCTCCAGCAACACGTTGTGACAACACGTCTGAAATGTTGTCTAGCAGGGAAGCCCATTAGAGACTCAGTGCCCAGGGTTTTTACTGGGGTCTGTTCACATAGGCACCCTCTGCCTGGCATGTACCAAAATTCCAGATGCCGGGAGGAAAGCAGGTGTTCAGCATAAACCCCATTGTTGGGCCGGCCCCGTGGCTTAGCGGTTAAATGCGTGCTCCGCTGCTGGTGGCCTGGGTTCGGATCCTGGGCGCGCACCGACGCACCGCTTCTCCGGCCATGCTGAGGCCGCGTCCCACATACAGCAACTAGAAGGATGTGCAACTATGACATACAACCATCTACTGGGGCTTTGGGGAAAAAAAAGGAGGAAGATTGGCAATAGATGTTAGCTCAGGGCCGGTCTTCCTCAGCAAAAAGAGGAGGATTAGCATGGATGTTAGCTCAGGGCTGATCTTTCTCACAAAAAAAAAAAAAAAAAACCCTATTGTTGGTATGAACAGTGTAGGCACAGTGAGCCACTCTCAGCAGGGAATGATGGGAACCCTCCCGAAATCCACGTTCCCAGGTGCAGCCAGGGGCCAAGCTTGCGAGCAGGCCTTCTTAAAGGGGAGCAGTCTCAGCCTGCTATGTTAGTTCCCTCCCGCCAGTAACCATGTCACGTTTATTAGCTCTTGTTGGAGTCGCATTAACTTTTCTGCTTGTTTATTTATTTACTCTCATTGCTGCCAAAATAGTTTTCAGCATTCTGGTTTTTCGGAACTACGGATTAAGTAGTTTGGATGGATTGGTTATGTAGAAGGCAAATTCAGACTTAACCTGGAGATCTTGGTCTTTCCATAGCTGCCCTCAGGAGAGCAGCGCTGACTTTCCATTTCTTTCTTGAGACTTGCAAGTCTCGGTGTTTTCTTTCCTGAAGCCGCTGCTGGGAGTGAGTGTCTAGGGTGATATGTACCTTTCACTCCTCCTGTGCTTTTGGGTCTGTTCCTTTCTTAACTTGAGCTTCCCTTTGAGACTTTCTTTCTTGTCCAGAGGTTGGAAAGGTTCTTAGAACCAGACGTTTATGTAAAATTAGTCTGAAAAATATTTTGCTAATATATTGTTAAACATTTCTTAAGTGTCCTAAATAGTATCCTCAAAAAATACTCATTATAGCTTTCATTTTTATACATAGCTATCTTAGGTGCTTTAGAAAAATAATTAAGCAGACACAGTCTCTTTACCTTGAGAATTTATAATAGATCCCACTCACGTGGACAAATATTGAAAATAGTAAGTGAACATAACATAAAATCTGTTTATAGATAAGAAAGAGGTAATGGTTAAATCTAATATTTGAGAACAAGTTAACTGAAAATTATAAACAAAAATTTTCTGTTAAATTAAAAGCCTTACCTCTCCAGACAGTACAGTCCTTCCGTGAGAATAGCGTGCGAGTCTGAGGTTCTCTCCAGGAGAAGGAAGCAGGATTCCAGGTGTCTTCAGCATTCCATCTCGGCCTCGTCCACACTGCTCTTCCTCAGTAGATTCTCACCTACCCCGATACCACTCACCTTTGGCCGAGAACACCCCCCTGCACATAAGTCAGCTTTACTCATCCTCTGCTCACCACTTCAGGAAGCCCTCCATGTCAGTAGTTCCCCGACTCCCACATATAGCCCTTCCTCTGTGACGAACATTCTCAGTTAGGAAACCCACAGTCTGACCTTGTATGTGCACAGAAGTTCATGCTTCCAGGAAGTGCCCCACCATGTAGCTATTGTGGTAGCTTAGTACAGCCCCTCCCCCCACGGCACAAGGAAACCCTGCAGACTACAAGCTGGTACCTTCACGTGACAACCGGACATGCACGCAAGCCCGCTTGAGTCAGTGTCGAGTGGGGGATTTCAGCATGTTAAAGTCATTTTGTCCGGTGACTTTCATTAAACGTTGGGTGGTTCACTCTGTGTGCTTGGACCATTTCTCGCCTCCTGGTATAGTCGCCTTGATCTGAGCTATGTTACTAAACTTTGTTCACTAGGCTTTTTTCTATTATCCTATTTTCTGAATCTTTTTGTTTTCTCAGATTTTGGTTTTGTTTGTTTTCCACCTGTGAAGTCGGAAACCAAAAGTACATTTCAGCTGAAATCTGGCAGTGAATCAGAAAAAAGCTGTTTAAAATCTGTCACTTCTTGTGAAAGCCAGACCTACAGGGAGTTTTGGTGACTTCCTGAGCGAGTTAAGAAAATCCCCTGCAGCCGGCCCAGTGGCAGAGTGGTTAAGTTCGCAGGCTCTGCTTCGGCGGCCCAGGTTTTGCCGGTTCGGATCCCGGGCGTGGACCTACACACTGCTCATCAAGCCATGCTGAGGCAGCCTCCCACATAGAGCAACTAGAAAGATGTACAGCTATGACATACAACTATCTAATGGGGCTTTGTGGGGAGGGGGGGAAGGAGGAAGATTGGCAACAGATGTTAGCTCAGGGCCAATCTTCCTCAAAAAAAAAAAAAGAAAAGAAAAGAAAAACCCCTGCAACTTGGAGCAGCTGCTTGAGGCGTCTGTCCCTAGCCCGCATTGGTGTGTGCACAGCAGGGCTTAATTCTGGGTCCTCATGAGCCCCGGCGGCATCAGGGTCAAAGACTGAGGTCTGAGGGAAAATGTGGCAAAATAATTCTAATTGGAGAAGTTTTGAGCCCCAGTTGCCGTGCTGAAATACTGATTGATCTCAGCTGTGTGAGCTGCTGTCCTGTCTCTCATGACAACAGTATGTGAGGTGTTGAAGGAACAAGACTGATGCCATAAGCCACACAGAAATGAGTCCCAATACTTTAGAACCACACTTGATGTATTCTCTCATAATTTGGAGCTTTTACTTTCTGTTAAAGATTTTTTTATTACTGATTGTGATTTTTCTCTTTAATATTCTAAAGTTAAGATTTCTTTTCTGTAATAACCCATCTCAGATATCATTTAGTCCAGCGGTTCTCTAACTTTTTGATGTGAGGACCCCAAAGAGCTTTTGGTGATGAAGGTTTATCTTTATTGATACTTACTGTTTTAGAAATTGAAACTGGGAAATTGAAAAAATACATTGGTTTTTTAGTATTTTGAAATGAATTAAATAAACTCATAGCATGTTAACATAAATAACATTTTTTGAAAAATGATTTTTTTCAAAACAAAAAAATCAGTGAGGAGAGTGGCATTGATTTACACTTTTGCAAATCTCTTCATGTCTGGCTTAATAGAAGACAGTGGATTTTCATATCTGCTTCTGAATTCAGTCTCTTGCAACATGATCCTTTGAAGTGTATGAAGAGAATTTGACCTTTCACAGATCCATAGTCGAAAAGGGAGAAGTATTTTAATAGCTTTTCAGTTTATTGTGGATATTTTTCTTTGATATTACACCATAATTTGACAAGTGGCAATTTCCAAAAGGTTGGTTGCAATGTGGAATCTGCAACTGTATCAGTTAACTTTGTACACCCTTACATTAAGATCCGTTTGTCTGGGGCCGGCCCGGCGGTGTAGCGGTTGGGTCCGTGTGCTCCGCTTCAGCAGCCCAGGGTTCGCCAGTTCGGATCTTGGGCGCGGACCTGCACACTGCTCATCAGGCCATGCTGGGGCAGCGTCCCACATAGAAGAGCTAGAAGGACCTACAACTAGCATATGCGACTATATACTGGGGCTTTGGTGAGAAAAAAAGAGGAAGATTGGCAACAGATGTTAGCTCAGGGCCAATCTTCTTAAAAAAAAAAAAAAGGTCCGTTTGTCTTTCTTGTACTTCGAATGGATCCTGAAGTGACAGGTTCATTTCATTCTCTTTTGAGGAAATATCTGCCAAATACCCAAATCTGAATAACTATAGCTTGTCTGTCAGTCATTCTTTCAAGTAAAAATGACGTTCTAGCAATTCACACAACTGCACAAGTAGTTTTCCTCAAGACACCCGTGTTTCTTTGGTATGCAGAGTGCTTCGTGCATCCTTTCCACTGCCTCATGCAGAGTATTAGAAATAAGTGTACTTGGGCCAGATTTAATGAAATTAATAATTTTTACTGCTTGACAAATCATTATTGAGCGTCTGGCATGTGTCAATGACATTCTTAAGTGAAATTGGCTCTTTTTTTTTTCACTGTGAGTGTGGTGGTAAAGAATACGGTGATTAATTAATAGTACAGTTTGAAGGCCGGCCCCATGGCTTAGCAGTTAAGTGCACACGCTCCGCTGCTGGCGGTCCGGGTTCGGATCCCGGGTGCGCACCGACGCACCGCTTCTCTGGCCATGCTGAGGCCGTGTCCCACATACAGCAACTAGAAGGATGTGCAACTGTGACATACAACTATCTACTGGGGCTTTAGGGGAAAAATAAATAAATAAATTTATAAAAAAAAAAATAGTACAGTTTGGTGTAACTGCCTTACTTCATGCTAAGGCACCAGGGTTTTACCCCTTGCAGCTTTTGCACCATCAATAGAAAATTAAAGGGGAAAAGCAAGTAACATTTTAGTATTGTGCAGATAGTTTTGCATGTCTGTTTTCTTCTCTAGAAAGGGCTGGTTTGCTCTTTTCAGCCTCACCTGGTCTCTGTGAGGGTGGACGGAGGTCGTACGTGAAGGTGCTCTGAGAAATGGAAAGCGCTAGCAGATACCGTCGAGACTGACTTGTTCCTGTTGTATTGCTGTAGATCTGGAGCAGCAACCGTTTATTTCCCAGTCCAGAGGAAGCCACTCTTTTCCTCGGAACACTGGACACTATTTTCCTCTTCTCCTATGCTGTGGTAAGTTTTAGAATTTTGGGGTTTTCATTTGAAGAAAGATGTAAAAGGAAATGATTCCAAACGTTTTGAAGTTTATGTTTGTAAGGGATTTTGAATTTTCCGACTGAGGAGACTTTGGTATTGCTAAGTGTGTATTTTGTGTCCTTCGCATCCATCCATCCTTTCATTCATTCATTCATTCATCCATTAGACACACATTTTCTTGAGCACCCAGCATATGCCAGGGACTTTTCTAGTCAGTGGGAATTCATCAGTGAGCAACACAGAAAGAATCTCTACCTTTATAAAGCTTAAGTTCTTGGGCTGGGAGCTAAGGGAGACAAGTGGTAACACAATGCTGTAAATAAGAAAATTGTAGAGTGTGTTTGAAGGTGGTAAGTGCTGTGGAGGAAATAAAGCAGGGAAAGGGGAATCAATAACCCTGGGTGGGGGTTGTAATTTAAGTAGGGTGGCTGGGGAAGACCTTGTTTTGGAGGGGATATTTGAACAAAGACCTGTGGTGGGTAAGTCAGGTTGGTGTGACTAGAACAGAGTGGCAGGAAGTGAGGCCAGAGAGGTGGTAGGGCTCAGATCTCTACAGCTTTGGTGCCTTTGTCCGGGCTTTGGCTTAACCCTGAGTGAGATGGGAGCCCTGGAAGGTTTCGCACAAAGGAGTGCCAGGATCTGCCTTCTGTCTGGGCAGGCGCGCTTGCTGCTCCAGGAGACGAGACTGAAGGGCAGAGGCAGAAACAGGGAGATGAGTTAGGCTATTCCAATTTCAAGGTGAAGGATGACGGTGGCTTGGATCCAGGGTAGAAGTGATAGAGGTGGGGAGAAGTAGATTTGAGCTGTTTTGAAGGTAGTGCGAATAATATTGTTTTCCTATCGAATGCGGAATATAAGAGAAAGAGAGGTATCCAGGACGGCTCTAGGGTGGACGTGTCATGGCAGAATGGAAGACTATGGGAAGGGTAGGCTTTGGGGGAAATCACTTTGGGACATGTTACATTTGAGATACCTATTATTTCCCAAATGATGAGTAGTAGACCCTGGGTTATGTGAGTCTGAAGTTAAAGATAGAGGTTCAGGCTGGAGGTACAAATTTCAGGGTCCTTAGCGTATAGATGATTTTCAAAATCATGAGACTGGATGAAATCATCAAGAGAGTAGGTGACGACAGAGAAGAAGTGTGAAGACTGAGCCATGGGACTTCCAGCATTTAGAGGTAATGAAGATGAAGAATGGGCAAGGGAGGCTGAGATGGAGCAGTAAAGGAGGAGAGCCGTGAGAGGGTGGTGTCCTGGGAGCATACTGGCGTGGCCGGGGCTAATTCTCTGTCTAAGGTTGTCTTCTGGGATTGGGCAGCTAGAATCTCTGTCTGGCTGTAGCGAGCGTCTGTGGTGGCTGCTGAATCAGAGCTGTGGGGCCAGCGGTGGCGACAGTTGGACCCGTGCACCGTGGGAGCAGGCTGATCTTTTCTCCCAGCATCTTATTTCCTCTCTTTAAAGTGTGTCCAGTTATAAAAAAGCCTTTAATTATGAATGTCCAGGTGATGTGAAATACTGGGTGAAAGTCTCAAAATAATCTCTAAATGTTTATCTGGGTAGTTATTAGAATATCTTTTCTTCAAAGAGGAAACTTATAGAAACAATTGGAGCAGACCGTAGATGATTTAGCCTAGCTCCTCAGCCTGGACAGTTTCTGTACACAATCCCTATATACAGTCAGTCAGCTTCGGCTGGAACACTCCCAGCGATGCTTCTCTTTGAGCCTTTTATGGAGAATTTTAAGAAGCAGTGTAGTCTAGTGGAAAGACCAGCTCTACTACCGTCAACTAGCTGTGTTCCACTTGGTTTCAAAATGGAATTTAACCTTTTTTGATATTTAGTTTCCTCATCTATAGAGTTGAGATGATAATACCTATCTATAGAATTAAATAGGTTTAGGACATAAAAGATAAATGCTGTGAAAAATGATCATCATTCTTCTTTATATTGAGCTTCATTTCCTTCTGTAACTTGCAGGCATTGTGCAGGCATTTGGAGCAACGCAGAATAGATTGATTCCCTAATCGAAACATAATTAAGAGATTTTCTCCACTCCCTTTATTATGTATAGCATGAGACCATGTGAATGGCAGCTGTAGAACATAGAATCTAATGTTTACAGGTGTCTGTATTGAGGTAGTAAAGCTTGACGATAATGGGAGACTAATGTTTAGTATGACACGTATCATCTGAATTTTCTCTAATATAGATATAGTCAATTTATTAGAAACACTTGTGTCTGAATTTAGTTTTTTTTAGTTTAAGACATTTATTCATTTTACATATTTATAGGAGAAACCTAGAGTGTGTTGTCCTTAGCTCTTTAGTCTGCCTTGCTGCCATGACCTCAGTATTTGAATTCCTGCCACTCAGTGGGAGGGGAGCAGAAGGCAGGGCATTTGTGCCTGTCTTCAACTAATTATTGTCTCTGCCTCCCTCCTCTCCCTGCCTCGTGATGTCGTGAAACCCCAGGGTCAGATTAAACAGGCAGTGTGTGTGCCCCAGAAGCTTCTGTTCTGTAGGCCATGTAGCACCTCTTAATGCGGAATGCAGATGACTGAGAGGAATCCCTTTGGGAAAAGCAGATCACTGATGTTTAGGAGTTAATCTGTTCTAGAAAATGAAATATATTTGTGTGCTTGTTTTATTAGAATTATTCTTGTTTTCTTTTTTCAATCTCCTTCTGGGCAGTTAGGGGATCAAGTGGAACTGAAGTTTATACTGAATCACCAGTCTTGGTGCATGAGATGTTTACAGTATAGTGGGCAGAAGCCCATTGTCATTTCATGAAACTTTTGTGAAACTGACATAGACAGCTAGTCTAGGCATGAGATTTAAGTAATCCCAGTGTTTTGTTTGTCCATTTGTTTTGCAGTGCCTCTTATTTTTTTCAGGCTGTGTTGTTGTTCAGAATTATAAAATAAAGTGCTTTATTTTTAGGGCCTTTTCATCAGTGGTATCGTTGGGGATCGGCTTAATTTGCGATGGGTTCTGTCTTTTGGCATGTGCTCTTCTGCGTTAGTGGTAAGTTGGAAAGGTATTTTTATTATTATTATTTTCGTCAGGTATTTTAGAATCCAAGTAACCCCCTACTTCTGTATGTAGAATAGAACAGTAAAATTAAACTTCAGTTTTCTAATCCCTCGTGTGCCTTTTCATTTAGGAGAGTGTTTTTAAAGTAGGGTTCGGATCAGGCGCCTTCCTGACCCCCAGTCACCAGCAAAGTCTAAGCACGAATAGCCTGGCATTCAGTGCTCTCTGGGACCTGTCCTAGCCCGTCTACAATCGTGTTCATCATGGTGCTTCCCCACTGTGCTCTGGCCAAACTAAACTATTTTCCACAGCCCTCACATTCCCTGCTCCTTTCTCCCTCACTACTTTTGTTCCTGCTCTTCTCCTGCCTTGGATGGCCCTCTTTGCAGCTCTCCGTAGTTTGACTCAACTCTTCTCAACTCAGCTCAAATCTTCTTCAAGTCATTGGCCAAATGACCGTTCGTTCATATGCCTTCCTTGACTGACCCCACTCCTGGAGTAATCCTTCCCTCTTCTGAGCTCCCGTGCCTGTATTTCTTTGAAGGCACTTATATTGTCTGTTCCGTGGCCTACTTCTTTCTGTATCCATCTTGCTTTCCCGAGGAGTCTGTCATATCGTGGTTAAGATCACAGACTTCCCAAGCCCTGGGCTGCCTGGGTTTCATGCCCTCTTCTGCGATTTCCCAGCTATGATTTCTCTGTGCTTCAGCGTCCTCATCTGAGCACCTCCTCCCCGGGTTGTGCTGAGGGCTCTATGCGTTATGATGTGTAGGGCGTTTGGAACAACGCCTGGCTAATTAAGTGCTGCAGAGGGCAAGACCCATATTCGAGTCATCTCTTTTTTGCTTACCAGCTTCTAGTGAGGAATTTTTGTTGATGGAATGAAAACATGGGTTTTAGTTAGACTCTATTTTATTATTGTTTCTCAGGGTCTGCCATTTGAGAGATTGAAGCACTTTATTTATTCATAAGCTGCTCACCCACACATATAAACATATTATTTTAAAACCTGTATACGTACTTGTTTTGTTTTTTTACATTTTTTGAAAAATTGACGTATGTACGTAAACTCACCCTTTTTGGTGTATAGTTTTGACAAATGAGTGTAGTTGTGTAACTACCACCCCTCGCTCCTCCCCCGGCCTCTGGTGAGCACTGGCCATTTTCCGTTCCTTATAGTTTTGCTTATTCCAGAATGTCATATAAGTGAAATCATACAGGATTATACGTACCATTTTTTAACCCATGCAAAATATTCCCGAAATAAAGTGTCCACTCAAGCAAGATGCCTAGAAAAAAAAGCAGTCGCTTGATGAATGCTACCAAAAGACTGAGCAGACCACAGGTTACACTGCTCCCCTGAGAGCTGCACTAATAATAATAGCTGGCGCTTCCCATTCCCCATGGTATGCCTGGCCCTGTCCTGCCTGAATTTCCATATGGGAACTCAGTCCCCACAAACACGGGCCGTAGGAAGGGGAAATGGAAATAGATGTAAAATGAGGAGTTAACTTTTTAGAGCTGAAGATGCAGGTTGGAGGGGTGATCGTTCATAAGTTTCGTGTTGTCTGACATCCCTGCCTCTCTGGTTGGTGGCGGTTTGGTGATTGTCTCAGTGCTGCTCCAAGCAGGAGCTTCTGAAGAGTTGGCCACACATGTCTTAGGCCCTAGACATTTGAACGTGTCCTCCGTGTAGTCTCTTCACGCAGACGTGTAAGCGTGGTCGGCAGTCAGGTGTACTAAACGTGTCCGTGTGGATGTTACATGTCCCTTTGTTCTTCTTCTCTAAGGTGTTTGTCTTTGGCACCGTCACGGAATGGCTGCGTTTCTACAACAAGGGGCTGTACTGCTGTCTGTGGATTGTGAATGGCCTGCTGCAGTCTACCGGTTGGCCCTGTGTGGTTGCTGTTATGGGCAACTGGTTTGGGAAAGCTGGGTATGTCACTTCCTTCCTCTTTAATTTCTCTATTTAAGTAGTTTTCGGATTATTCAGATTTGTCATAGTTAATTAACTCAGTCCCTTCAACACTACCCACATCTTCCGTCTAGTTTAGAAAGTTAGAATAGTTCAGGGAGAGAAGGTTCCACGTCAAAGTGTACTGGAAATGGTGCGGACCTTAGAGATGACCTTACAGATGACCTAGCCCCTTCAGACACTTTCGTCACCCTCTCCTGGCCATGTCAGGTTTCGAGTGTGGCTAAGACAATATGTCTCAATTTTTTTTTTAATCTTCCCTTTCTAGAACGTAAATATCTCACATGCCATCCCATCATTATCTTCCTGTGGGTTTTGCCTTCCCAGACTCAATGATCTAGTTTAAGCTTCTTACATTAAGGATAAGGAAACTGAGGCCAAAAGTTATCGATGGGACTTGCCTAAGGTCACATAACAAAGGCTCTAATAAGATGCAGATGAAGAATGCCAAACTTTGGGGCTTAGTTAGATTGGCCATTTTCCCCCTAAACCTTCAAGTGGTTATTAGATTGTATTTGAGTTTATGTGTGGAGTGGGCCAAGGCGTGAGGATGGGCACCTGCTGAAGTGTCTTCTAGGCTGCCTGGAAGAAGAGTCATAGTTAATTTACAGAGTGGAAAATAAGTTGAGATGCCCAAAGACGGGGCTTGGTTGTTTATCATTGTTTGTGATACTCTGATGTCAGGAATATTATTAATTTGTATTCCTGTCATTTTTCCTAGATAAATATTTATGTGTTGTGAGATACTCATTTATTACACCGATGGCTCTATCTTTTCAGTTTACTCTTTTATGTAGGGACCAGTATATATGCATCAGTCATTATCCACCCACTGTGGTAATGAGCGCATGCTGTGTCCCACTGCTCCCAGTTTTCCAGCTTCCCCAGTTTCCTAATGGGGGTAATGATGCTTGCTGGCTGATGATCTGTAACGTTGTGAAAGTTCAGCTATGAAGTGTCTTGTGGCTGGAATAAGCACCACTTAGTGAGAATGCTCTGATTATATTTCAGTGTGCTAGTGAGTTCTCTTTCACTCTAACTCTAGCATCACTGGTTTAACAGAGTTGATTTTAAGAGACACTTGTTCCCCTATGAGGCTTTTTGGAGTAGGTGATGCTGTCTGCTCGTGTGCTGTTTATTTTTATTAAGATTTTTAAGGTAATTTTTTTCCATGTATGATTTTTGAAGATTATATACAAAGGCTACTTGTTTATTGTAGACAAACCAGATAATATAAATGAACAAAGAGAAATAAAGGCAAAACCACCTGGAATGCTATCACTCAAAGATAATAACTTGGACATACATTGTTTTGAGATAATTCTTATCTGAACTTTTATAAATTGAATGACACTGAGTATTTGATAGCAGTGACTGGGCAGGCTGACCACTTGGTTATTTTTGTGGATCAGTCACACAAAAAAAATTCAAGAAAGCCATTCCAGTTTCTTTCTGAAAGTAAGGCAGTTTGTTCTTAAACGAGTAACACTAGTAAGTGACACTGATGAATCACTGCTTGAGACACGGTGACTTTTCCTGTGAAACAAGAATAAATCACAAAGTACCAATAAAACTATGACAACTTAAAATCACAGTTATTCTCAGCCAGTTTCTTCTAAAATCATGTCTTTGGTCAGCCAGTGTTAATCAGAGCCTGACCTTCCAACTCTTCCCTCCAGGACTCTCTTGATAGGTTTAGATATTTTAGAGGATTGGGACATTTTAGCACAGGGGAGGAGCACAGAGATTAACTATTTCAAATCATTTGTTTTCCAGGTGAAAAAAGTTGGGGCCCAGGGGAATTAAGTGATCTATTGAGGGCATTGCCCTAAAAGGTGGTACCTTGGATGAGTCGTGTCCCTTCTCCTGGTTGTCAGGGTCATAGATTTTTACAACAGATTTAGGCTGGGGAATACTGGTGCATGTGCTGGTGCAGCACTGACCCTGTCGTGTACATCACTGCACTCAGTCCTCTGCGGAGCGTAGCCTTTTCCGATTGAGAACCCTCGGCCTCAGCTGGGACTTGCTTGAGATCACACAGCTGGAGGTGGCAGAGCTAGGACTTTTGGACAGACTTTGTTTTTCACCGTACAGTGTTGTCTCCCTGTTCATTTCTAAGATTCCTTCTGTCTTAAGGAGGTGTAAAAATGTTTAAAGAGCTAAAAATTCCAGACCTAACACAGTGTGTTATTAATATGTATCAGTAGAATAAAATACAAATTTGAACATTAAAAAAAGTAACTTTTCTTAACTCTTTGTTCTTAAACCATCATCACAATTAAGATAATGAACATATCCATCCCCCCAAAAGTTTCCTCATGCCCCTTGGTAATTCCTCCCGCCCTTCCCAGAATCACCTCCCTCCCTCCCACTGCCATCCCAGGCAAGTACTGATCTGCTTTCTGTCACTTCAAATTAATTTGAATTTTCTAAGATTTTATATAAATGGAATCATACAGTATGTACTCTTTCTTTTCTGTCTTTCATTCAGCATAATTATTTTGAGGTTCATTCATGTTGTGTGTATTGATAGTTCATTCCTTTTTATAGCTGAGTAGTAATCCATTGTACCACATTTATCTGTTCACCTGTGGATGAAAATTTGGGTTGTTTTCAGTTTTTGGCTATTACAAGTAAAGCTACTGTGAACATTTGTGTACAAATCCTTGTATGGACCTAAGCTTTCATTTCTCTAGGATAAATACCTTGGAGTAGAATGGCTGGGTCATATGGTAGGTGTGTGTTTATCTTTTTAAGAAACTGGCGATCTCTTCCAAAGTGGTTGTACCATTTTACGTTCCCACCAGCAGAGTGTTAGAGTTCTAGTTGCTGTATATCCTTGCCAACACTTGGTGTGCTCGGTCTTTTTTGATTTTAGCTATTCTAGTAGGTGTGTGATACCTCATTGTGGTTGTAATTTGCAGTCCCCTAATGTCTGATGATGTTGAGCACCTTTACATGTGCTATTTGCATCATATTTTTGTGTGTGTGAAGTATCTATTAAAATCTTTTGCCCCCTTTTCAAAAACTTTTTTTTTTTTTGCTAGGAAAGCTTCACCCTGAACTAACATCTGTTGCCAGTCTTCCCCCCTCTCTCTTTTTTTTCCCTCCCCAATGCCCCAGTACATGGTTGTATATTCTACTTGTAAGTCCTAGTTCTTCTACCTGAGCCGCCACCACAGCACGGCAACTGACAGACAAGTGGTGTGGTTCCGCGCCCGGGAACTGAACCTGGGCTGCTGAGGCAGAATGTGCTGAACTTTAACCACTAGGCCATCAGGGCTGGCTCTCAAAAACTTTTTATTTGAGATGATTGTAGATTCATACTCTTTAACATTTTATTGCATTGTCTGTTTTTCATATTGTTGAGTTTTGAGAGTTCTTTGTATTCTAGATACAAGTCTTTTATCAGATAAGTGATATGCAACTATTTTCTCCCAATCTGTGGCTTGTCTTTTTTAATTCTCTTACCAGTGTCTTTCAGTGAGCCCCAAATTGAACTTTACTAAAATCTTAGAGTTAGAAGAGACCTGATGTTTTGTCCTTTGGGTGTACTTAATAACGTCGATTCTTTGTAATGTGAACCTTCACTGTTTTGGCCATTTCATATTTGAACTGCACACAGAATCCCTTCTGATTCTATTGTGTTCTATTTTCTACTGTTCCCATCTTAGACGAGGAGTTGTTTTTGGTCTCTGGAGTGCCTGTGCTTCAGTGGGCAATATTTTGGGAGCGTGCCTCGCTTCTTCTGTTCTGCAGTATGGTTATGAGGTAGGTATTTCTTCCTAGGTTTTTCTTGAGATGTGTATATTTTGTTTTTTAGGCAATAATACTGTGTGCATTTAAAACTATCTAGAGTTGTGTCTGGGTGGGGCAAAGCTTGTATTAAAAGTGGACAAACTTTTGATAAATTCAAACACATAAAAATATTATGTGTGGGAAAACACCCAAGTCTAAAGACATATAATCAATTGGGAAAAAGTATTTGAAACTTGTTACAAATAAAGAGCTAATCTCCCTAATACATAAAGAGCACCTGCAAATTGATTAGAAAAAGACCACCAACATACAGAAAGAAGGGTAACAGATTTGAACTCTTAGTTTATGAAAAGGAAATAGAAATGGCTTGTAAATGTATGAGATATTACACTTCACTTGTAACTTATTCTTTCATTCAATAAATATTTATCAAGCTCCTCTAAGTGCCTCTAGGCAGTAGAGAATAGAGCACTGGCCAAAGGACAAAAATCTCTGCCCTGTATAGAGCTTCCATGTTGGTGGAGAAACGCAAAGTAAAACTACATTGTAAAAGAAAGGAAGAAAAGGAGAGAGAGAGAGAGAAAGAGAGAAAGAAAGAAACTACGCTGTACACTTATTAGATTGGTAAGAATCCAAAAGTTTGGTCACATGTTGTGTTTATGAGGACGTGAAGAGACAGGCATTGTGGTTTGCCAGAGTAAATAACTCTTCGAGGGGTCAGTACGGGACTGTCTATCAAAATTACAGCTGCTGTGACCGAGCAGTTCAACCACCAGGAATTAATCCCACAGGTGAATGTACTTCAACTTGTACAAAGTGATACACCTACAAGGTTATTTATGAGCATTTTTTATGATAGTAAAAGATTGATAACAATGTCAGCGAATAGGGAAATAGTTCAACTCTGAATCACCTATTCAGCAGAATGCTGTGCAGTGTGAAATGCAATTAGGAAGCTCACCAGGTACTGATAGGGAAAGATTTCAATGGTATGTTAAGTGAAGAAGGCAAAACTGTATTGTGATGCCATTTGTGTAAAATGGAGGAAGAATTAAAGAGTATATATTTATATTGGCTTGGGTGTTTCTAAAACAATCTCTGGGAAGTAAAAATTAAGTAACAATGGTTGTGTGTGGGAAAATGAGGATTGAGTGGATGGGAGAAACAGTGGGAGGGAGAGTTTTTACGTCTTCTACTTTTTCACGCGAATCATGTGACTGTATTGCCTGTTCAAAAACCTAAATAATTAAAAGTAAGTAAGTTGCTCATTTAAAAAGTAGATAAATTTTTAAACCGCTCACCAAAGATTTGGTCTGTGAAGAATTTTGGTCTAGTTACGGTCAACGGGAAGTCCTTCCTACCTTCATGGTCACCTTTATTCTAGGCTTCTTAGCTTCATACCTGGATTGTACTAAGCTAATTGTTCAGACGAGAATTTCAGTTCACCCTATGTGCTGCTCCCAGATTGGCTTCTGGAAAGACTACTTTAATTTTGTCACTGACTTGTTCAAACATTTAGACTGTCTATCCACATCAGGCTCCATTCTCTGTCAAATAAAATTCAGCTATGCAGCCTGGCTTTTGGGAGTCTAATCTCGATCATCACCTCTCCAAATCAGTTTTAGTCCCTGTTACCCACAGCAGAAGTCTTCTGCTTCAACGTCCTTTCTGTCTCATCCTGCCTGTGCTTTCGCTTCAGCTGCCCACGGGAAAGATGGTCAATTGCTTTTTCAGCTCCTCCTTAAAATGTCTGGCTGTTTCAGCCTCTTTACCTGTTTCCTCCTTCTCGATTCCTGTATGTGTTTCTTATTAGGACTGGGCCTTCTCATTTATTCAGCTTCTTGCTGCCTTATGTTATTGTTTTGTATATTGTCTAATCTCCCTGCCTGGATAGGGTGTCTTCAAGGGCAGATATTGTCTCCCGTGGGTGTGGTGCGGAGAATGAGATTTTGGGACATGATCCTGATTTCACAGGATATAAGGAAATACCTATCGTCATAGTGCTGCTCAGTTTCCAGGGAACCTTAATGATCCTTTCTGAGCCTCACAGAGTCACTGGGAAAACTAAGGAGAAAACACAAATGAAACCCAGTTCAGTACCTGGTACAGACTCAGCACTCACTTCCTTCCCAGTCTCCCTGTCCTTCCCACCCACCTCCTCCCCCCGTGTGCCCCTAATGAATGTCCCGGATGTGTAAGAAGCGCCTCTCTCCTCTCTCCTCCAGTATGCCTTTCTGGTGACGGCGGCTGTGCAGTTTGCTGGTGGGATCATCATCTTCTTTGGGCTCCTGGTGTCACCAGAGGAAATTGGTGAGAAGAAGCTGTCTCTTCTGTTCAGAGAAATCTGAGGCCAGGATAGCCAGTCTCTTTTTGCCCGGGAGAACTGTGAGCTCCTTTCAGTGAATTAGAGGAGCCGTATTGCTGCTTGTGTCTTGGAGACACTGTGGCCGAGCCTGGCACAGCTGCAGATGTTTGAGGGCAGTGAGGCTCGCCTTCTATAGACTCAAGGAAAATGAGTTTTATGATTGAGACACTGGCTAGAAATTAGCAAGGATGTATTTCTAATTTCACTTCTTAAGACAGATTTCTTTTCCTTCATTAAAGTAGTTTAGTTTGATACTTATCTACGGTTAGATGCAGAATATGTACGAGTGAAACCACAGAAGCAAAGAGATGTATGATTTTTTCTGTCTTTTGAGTATTATGACACAGACATGTCAGTTTAATAGTATGTAATTAACATTTTTTTGTATATAAGAGAGAGAGTGTGATGTAGTTGAAAAAACATAGCTTCGAAGCCAGATAAAGTAGAATTAGAGTCCTGAGTTTGTTGCTCATTAGCTGTGTGACCTTAATTTACCTTAGTTGACCTTAATCTCTGAATTTTAGTTGCTTCTTCTGTAAAATGGAAATAAAATAATATCAACCCTGTACGTAATGATGTATACCAGGCACTTAGCCCACTGCCAGGCACCCAGAAGGCACTCTGTAAATGGTGGCTGTCGTTGTTGTTTTAGGTCTCCCAGCTATTGAGGCAAAGGAAAATTTTGAAGAAGATGCCCACAGGCCGTTAATTAATGGTGCTGAAAATGAAGATGAATATGAGCCTAATTATTCAATCCAAGAAGGCAGTACAACTTCTGAAGTCAAGGCAATAAGCTTTTATCAGGCTTGTTGCCTTCCTGGAGTTATACCGGTGAGGGCTCCTTACCAAGGCCAGTGAGGTGTCACAGCCTGGGTGTGAGCTCTTCCTGGGAGAAAGCGTCGTTAAGTATTTAGCTTCTTTGTGGAATATTGTATAGTGCCCCTCAGCTTGGTTCTATATTGGCACCACTTGAAATTTTATCTGATTGTCTAATGCAGGGGTTGGCAAAGGGCCTCTTTCCTGGGAAGAACCAGATAGGAAATATTTTTAGCTTTGCAGGGACCGTGCAGTCTCTGCCACAACTACTCAATCCTAGAGCAAAAGAAACAATATGGACAATGGGGAACAAATGGGCACGGCCAGCTTTGGCCCATGAGCCCTAGTTTGCCGACCCTGATCCAACATGTGAATAAGAAGGCAAAATTGATATTTTTACGTGTATATTTTGGCCTGTTGAAATATTATAGAATTTATATAGACCAAGTAGGGTTTTGAATGGTTCGTTAAGTCTGTCTTATTTGCCTGTATTCTAATCATTCCAGGAAAAAAAAATAGTTTGCCCTATTGTTAAAATATCCAGGGCAGAATACTCCGCAGTATTTCTTGGTAATGCATTCCAGTGTTTCCACAACCTTCACAGTCAGGAGAACTCTCTAACGTCTAAACTAAATCCCTTCTGCTGCAGTTTTTCTGTCTTGATGATTCGGGCGCTCTAGCACGGGAGTGGAACTTAAGAGGCCTAGGTTATGTTCCAGCTTACCCACTAACTCTCTGTGAGGCCTGGGGTAAGTCACTCAGCCATCCTTGTGTCTCAGTTCCCCCTCCTGTGGAGTAGAAAGTGTGCCAGTCTTCCCTGGGGTCTGTAATCTTGGGTTATTGTATTGTGCATAAGCACCTGTTTTTGTTTATTTCATTGTTTAATGGTGCTTTATGAATATAACCCCCAGCTAGATTCACATTTCATGCTTACACTCATCAGTTCCCTTCTACCTGTGCCCCCAAGCTAAGAGAACTGACGTTTGCAAACAGATAGTTAAGTACAAGTTAAAATATAAGTGTAAGTTCTCACAATTCTTTAACCAAAAGGTGATGTATACTGCAAGGGAAATGCAAGTTCCTTTCGGCCTGTTCGTATGCTAATAACTTGTCTTTTTTAACTAGTTATTAAAATATTCTGCTGGTAATAGTTTAATTTCTGAGACAGAACTTAAATTTGTTGTGACTATGGGACTCTTTTGCAATTCCTTTGTATTTTACAAGCTATTGTTCCCTGACGTGGGCAGGGATGTAAAGGAAATCTAGTTAACTTAATTCCTTTGTCTTTGTAGCTGGCTGTCTGGACAGAATGCATTTGTGATGGGAACCTGGCTCTCCAGGGGGCGGCTGTTGCCTTGCCAGGGAAACTGTGTTAAAACAAGTGATACCTAGGGGATCGCTGGCAGCTCCGGGGAGGAATATACTAGCTAGACCCCCTTTGAAGTCAGTCTCTCTGTTCCTCCCCCTTCTTCCTTTGATGCTAAATGTCAGCATTTCCTGGTAATAACGTGTTGAATATAGGAGTCTTAGCCCCACTGCCATCTTAAGGCGGCTGCAACTTTTATTCCTCAAAGTAGAGCCACAAGGCCCACGATGATCATGTTCTTTCATTTTTGACTCACCAAAGGTATTCTTTGCTTTTCCACTGGATGTGGGAACATAAAGCTGTTGGAAACTATAAAGCAAAAGTAATTTTAATGTTGATGCTTTTCTTAGACCTTGAAACTATAGTTTAGCCCCATTGCTCTCCACGGTTTATAATATTAACTTTGCAGGAAGTAGAACAACTAAAAAAGTTTGGCTATTTGCAATAAAAGCTGTGATGATTACTAGGTTTATTTGCTTATGTTTAATGCTGCTTAGTGGCATGAATACCTTATATCTTTGTCTAAATAAAGAAATAATGAGAATGTGCCCTGCCTTATAGGTTCAAAACACTGGTTTGCTTCTACCAGAGAACTGAAAGGAGAGGAAACTGGGGACAATTAACAAATAGTCGTATGTCTTTTTTATTCCAAACGCCTGCTGTACATGCCTTTCTAGAAGCTAATGGGGATAAAGAGAAGAGGGGGACTGGGTAAAGTCAGGCAAATGGGGATTTGTAGAAATGTGTGATTTTACAGTCAGGTACTGTTCACCCCAAACTCCTCTCTTTTATTTCGCTTTTTAATTACATTTAAAACTGTGGTCATGCTGTGCTATTTGTTCCTTTTTGAGGGTTGAATGCTTTTCTTGTAGTATTCGCTGGCCTATGCCTGCTTGAAGTTGGTGAATTACTCCTTCTTCTTCTGGTTGCCCTTTTATCTGAGTAACAACTTTGGATGGAAGGAAGCTGAAGCTGACAAGCTGTCCATTTGGTACGATGTTGGAGGAATTATAGGTAATGTTGGTGATGCATCTTTTTCTATACGAAAGAGCTAGTCACTAGTAATCTTTTACTAGGTTATGAAATCTGGTATAATTTGAAATTTTATTATTATTCCACAACCATTTTTCCTAAACTGTCCTACCAGTAAACAGCCAAACTCTGAAAAAAAAAAAGTCCATTGAAAGGAAGACCCAGCCTACGGCAGTCCTGTGATTTATAGGGCTCTTTTCTCTGGGTCCTTTGTTGACGGATCAGTTCTTTTGTCTTGGGAAGCACAGCTATGTTTCCCTCTGTGATCTCTTTAAATGTAACCCTTTCATACACTTCCAGTAATATCTCAGCTCTAACGCTACTGGTATGTCAGAGATCCAAGTTACAATGTGAATGTGTTCATTTTATATACCTCCCACCTTTCCCACCACCCCTGGCTGGAGAAGGGAAAAGATCAGCTGAGTGTATAGATCTGCAGATCAGAGAGGTAGGAATAATAGCAAGGATGAATTTTTGTATTTTGCAATTGCTTCATTGTACACAGCAGATTTTAATAGTGACTTTTTGCTGTAGCTGAAAGTGTAAACAAGAAAGTAAGAAACTTTTAAATAAGACAGAGGTGCAGAATGCATTTTAGTGAGTATTACTTATATGGCTATGACAAAACCTTAATGTCCTTTCTGTAATGTTTACATTGAGAATTGTGGTAACGCTGAACTGCCCAGAGCACAGGAAAGCACGTTGTGTACCCTTAGGTGATATACTGTTATTGTGTTTGAACTTGTCTGCCCTTGTTAGATCCAGAGCCAAAGGTGAGGTTGCCACCTTTAGACATGACCATTCTTCTGTGTCCTACTGTCTGAAGAGGATGAACCAGATGACCCATAGCCCCTAGAACCCCAAAATGGGACTGTATCTAAATGTGACTGTGTTGCTTGAAGAATTCACATCACCTCCTTCTAAACACCCTGACCTGTTGGTTATTACCAAACCATAATTGCTGCATTTAATTTTAGTGAATATTTATTGGTCAATACTAATAGCCTGTGAGGCACTGTTCTTTTTTTTTTTTTTTTTTTTTTGTGAGGAAGATCAGCCCTGAGGCTTACATCCATGCTAATCCTCCTCTTTTTGCTGAGGAAGACCGGCTCTGAGCTAACATCCATTGCCAATCCTCCTCCTTTTTTTTTTTTTCCCCAAAGCCCCAGTAGATAGTTGTATGTCATAGTTGCACATCCTTCTAGTTGCTGTATGTGGGACATGGCCTCAGCATGGCTGGAGAAGCGGTGCGTCGGTGCGCGCCCGGGATCCAAACGCGGGCCACCAGTAGCGGAGTGCACACACTTAACCGCTAAGCCACGGGGCTGGCCCTGAGGCACTGTTCCTAATTAATCATCTTTTAAAATAAAGAGCAGAAAAATCAGAAAAGCCTTCACAGCTGGTTTGAGAAGGGAAAACAGCAAGGGACAGTGGGTGGTTTTGATGATTTTTCCTTTTTCCTTATTTTCGTGTCTAATTTGTGGTGTCCTGTCCCAATTAGCCATCATGGTGATTAACAGGGAATCTTCCTAAGAGGAAATTGTGGAGGACACGTTTTAGGAGAGTCAGCCAGCTGTTGGGATAGACCAGTGTTAGGATCTTGATAGTGGCTAGAGGGTGTGTGGTGGGCAGGTTTCAGATAACTGAACTAAATTGTAAACACTTTTGATTGTAATGCTGTCTTTGTGTTTGAAGGTGGAACTTTGCAAGGCTTCATCTCGGACGTATTACAGAAGAGAGCACCAGTTTTAGCTCTGAGTCTGCTTCTGGCGGTTGGGTCCCTCGTTGGATATAGTCGTGAGTATTCGTTCCCTTGTAATTAAATTGTGTCCCTGATCTCTTAGGACTAAGGCATTTGCCTTGAGTCAGTGATCAACCTTTGGGAGATCCTTGAGACCAGCTACAAAGGCATGATATGGGACCTTTGTATTGTCCTGTAAATGCCCGTTGAAAGATCATCACATGGTTTTATTTGTGTTGGGAAGGAAACTGGCATCTCTTCTGTTTTGTTGGTTTGTTTAAAAGCTTGCTTGGGAGTGTGTATGCTTTGTTTGAGGGGAGGCTCCAGAAGGACGGCATTAGAGCCAATAAAACAATAAAAGGGAAAACATTTCAAAAGAGGAAAGATGGTAATTAGTAGGTTTGGGATATGTTCCTTAAGATGCTGCTGAGATGGGAGTAGAGTTTTTTTGTAGCTTTTAGAAAGTCTCATTAGTTTGGGCACCAGCAAGAGGCGGACATTACAGATAAAAGTTGGAAGAGGTGGTGAAAGAGTTGTGTCCGTTTGTTGTCTCTGGGTGATCTGGGAGGTTACAGAGATCCAGATCTTTGTGTGCTGTTCAGTGGGGGCACAAGTAATGCGCTTTTCAAGTCAGCTTCCTGTGTCTGTGTCTTTCCTCACAGGTTCTCCAAACAATAAGTCCATTAATGCACTTCTGATGGCTGTAACAGGTATGGCATATGGCTCCATTTCACTGTACTACTCCTCTATAAATAAAAAGGAAACTGATTTCTCCCTCAGTTTGAGTAATACTAAAACCTTAATTATAGAGAACTCAAGTGGTAAAAGGAAAGAGGCCTCCTCCATAGTCTGTTTCTCTGCTATTATGTGACTTCTCAGTCCTGCTGTTCCAGAAGCAGTCACCTTTGACGAAGATTTCCTAAAATTTTTGATTGCTGCCCCAGCTTCTCGTATTACTTCTGGAAGTGACTTAGGAAGATGCCACAGTGGAAACCAATTCACCAGCTTTCAAAAAGTCCATTTAGCTAGTTTTTCCTCCTGTGTGGAATTGGTGAGAGTTTCTTCACTTGAGCCCCAGATGAAACAATTGAGTTCAGTGAGGGACCATATTATAGAAAAATTCCTTATTTTTAAGCCTTAGATCATTTCCAGGATAGTGAGAGCTGTTTGTGCTACATGAGGCACATGGAACTGATTCCAGCCTTGTGAACAGCTTCACATGGGCCAGCTCAGGCTCAGTCCATGGATGGCCTCACCGAGCACAGTGGCAGATAGAAGCACCTGCACCGCTTAAATAGTGTTTTCTCTTCTCTCTCTCTTTTTTTCCAATGTGTTTGGTTGAGCTTGGGTGGTTAAATGCTCTGTGATGCACCTCTACCAGAATAGAATTTGACAAGCTAGTGCAATTAGTTATTAAGGAGCACACTTCACAGGATTCGAAAGGCTGCGTGTTCACTATATTTTCTATATCTTTGGTTTCCATAAAATATACTAGAGTGTCACATAATTCAAGAAGGGATTTCAGGAAAGTGGATGCTAACTAGTTTGAAAATGATACTATCTGGGAGAGTTTCCATTTTTACTGGCTATTTTTCCCTTTTTCCGTTTCTGTCCAACCTACTAATTAAAATACTGGGATAAGAGTTTGCCTTAGTCAATAGATTCCTAATGGTGTTACGAATAGTGTTTTAATAAGAACCTGTTCTGTTTATGACTTTAGGATTTTTTATTGGTGGACCTTCGAACATGATTAGCTCTGCTATTTCTGCGGACCTGGGTCGCCAAGAGGGGATTCGAGGGAGCAGTGAGGCTTTGGCGACCGTCACAGGAATTGTTGATGGAACTGGGAGCATCGGAGCTGCGGTGGGCCAGGTGAGAGGGCAGGGGAGGGGTTGAAATTGAGCGTTAAGTAGTCCTTCAATGGTGGAAGAATTTACACCTGTCCGCTCGGCCACAGTAGGTGGCACTCTTGTGCTGTAGTATACTGTACTGAAAGCCTGGGGTTTTTAGTCTCCTCTGAGGTCCGGCTGATATGACCTAACATGGAAGGTCCCTCTACATTTTCAGTTCCTTCTTTCCACTTTTACTTCCAGATTCTTCCTGTCTGGAAATAAGCTAACACCTCTCAAGACAGATCCTTTAGTCGTTATCCTGCCAGGCCCTTCTTCCCAGCCCAAACTTTGCACTCTAAGGAAGCCAGAAGGCACATGCTTCTTATTATCCCCCACCTGACATGGAAACCCTATGTTCTCTCTCCCTGCCAAACTCATACAGGTACACACGTTCTTCACCTGGATCCCCACCAGAAATTACCATGGACTCTGTTGCTTTCTCTGCTTCCTACAGCTGTGTCTCAAAGGGTGGTTCATAAGTGTCTCATATCAGAAGCACCTGGAATGTTTATTAAAGTGTGGAACACTAAGCTTACTCCAGACTTGCTGGGTTAGAGCCTGGGAATCTGTATTTCAACAAGCGTTCCTGGTGATTCTCATGCACTCTAAAGTTTGAGACCTTCTAGGCTAAGATTGGCCTACTGTCGGTAGTCAGAACTATTCAAATCGATCTTTTTTGCTTAAATTCAGCCTTATCTCAGAAAGGTATCTCTTCTCTGGGACAGTCATGAGTTACGCCTCTCCTAGGGTATACCATCCCTAGGTCATTGAGTGCTCCAGGTCACTGAATGCTAATTTTGCAAAAATATGGATTTGAGAATCATCTGCATGGATAAAATAGTTGAAACTATGGAAGTGATGAGATGTTTAGTGGGGGAAGAGAATATAGGCAAAACCTCAAGGGACGCCCAGTGGGCAAAGAAACAGCCGCAATTGGAGGAGGTTAGTCAGTAAGATCATAGATGTAGAGAGGTCCGGAGAAGAGTGGAAGAAAAAGCCTTGTTGTTTTGACATTTAGGTCGTTAATGGCCTGGAAGATTGCTGTTTTGCTTGCTTGAGGGGGCATCACCGATGTCTGATTGCTAGTGGTTAATGAGAGAGCAAGTAGTGAGGAAGAGAAACCATCTCAACACCTATGACTATGCAGCCACATTTATGTGTTTATTTGTTAATGTCTGTCTCTCCCACTCTAATGTAAGCTTCGTGAGGGCAGGATTTTGTGTTTTCGGTGTTCTGCTGTAGTCCCAGTACCAAGAATGGTGTCTGGCACACAGTAGACATTCAGATATTTGTTGAGTGGTTGTAGAATGGATGATTGATATGATTGATATGCTTAGCATGTTTGATTATGAGACTAAAGGGGAGAAAAAACTTGGCAAAGACAGGAGAAATTTGCTTACTTGATCATGCTCTGGAGTAGGAACCAAAAAATGCAATGGGCCAGCAGTTGAGATATCTTTATGTAAGGAGTAAGGGGTGACTGTAATTCTGAAATTACTGTTTTTTTCAGTTACTCTTCCTCATTAATGTTTTCTTCATTGTATCCCAAATGGGTGGAGTATAATTAGCATTTCAGGGAGTTTACTTTTATTGAGAATGTCTCACCTGCCAGTGTTCAGATCCTTAACTGTGAACTTGGGTCAGTAATAGACTGACTTTCATGGTTTGGGAAGCAGAATCAGGAGTAATTCATTGTTAGCTTTACTCATTCCCCTTCTATGTTGATTTTCGAATGATTTCCCATTGTCTGAGGTATGAAACCTGAATTCCGTGACTTAATATTAAAAACTCTGTCAGCCTTATCCTCAGCCACTCCCTTAACTCACCCTGAATAACTTTGTTCCCCCCACCTTTGCTTGACTTCCCAAGAAAAAACAATGTTTTTTCCTCCTGGTTTCCATAGCACTTGGTGCATACCTCTAACAGAACACTTGTCACAGAGTGTCACATTTACTGGTTTATTGATCTGGCCACTGTACCAGACCCTGCATTCCTTGAGAACAGGAATTCTGTCTCCTTTATCTTTGTGTTCCCAATGCTTAGTATGTTTTTGGCATGTAGCAGGGCCTCAGTGAGATTAAATTGCAGTATCTACTCAAGAGAAAAGAGAACAAATATCCACATAAGCACTTGTACACAGAGTTCATAACAGCTAGAAAGTAGAAACAATTCAAATGTCCATCTACTGATGAATGGGTAAGTAAAATGTGGTATATTCATATAATGGAGTATTATTTGGCAATTAAAGAAGAATTGATAGATGCTACAGCATGGATGAACCTCAAAAATATTATGCTAAGTGAAAGAAGCCAGTCACAAAAGACCACATATTGTATGTGACTTTATTTATATGAGATATCCAGAATAGGCAAATATGTAGGGAAAGAAATTAGATTAGTGGTTGCCTAGGGTTGGGTGAGTGGGGGGAGAGACTACTAATGGGTACAAATTAGATTATGGTGATAGTTGCACAGCTCTGTAAGTTTACTAAAAACCATTGAGTTGTACACTTTAAATGTATACAACATATAATTTATGTTATGTAAATTATGTATCAATAAAGCTGTTTAAAAGAAAGGCAAAGTAGCAGTCAAACAGTTTGGAGGGCCCCTGTGCTTCCTTTAATGGGTAGCTAGACCTCTGCTTTTTTGCTTTGCATGATGTGATCTAGGCTAAATCACTCAGGTGTTCTGCTTTAATTTCTTCCACTTATAAATTTCACTAGTAATGGGATCAAAGAATATGGGTTAAACTCTCACATCTGTGGTCAGTTGATTTTTGACAAGGGTGCTGAGACCATACAATGGGGAAAGAATGGTTTCTTCACCAAATGGTGCTGGGAAAACTGGATATGCACATGCAAAAGAATGAATTTGGACCCTTACCTTACACCATATACAAAAATTAACTCAAAGTGGATCAAATACCTAACATTAAAGAGCTAAAACAATAAAACTCTTAGAAGAAAACATAGGGACAAATTATCAAGACAAATACATACAAATGGCCAATAAATGTATAAAAGGATGTCAACATCCTTAGTCATTAGGGAAATGCAAATCCAAAACACAATGAGATACCACTTCACAACTATTAGGATGGCTATAATAAAAAAACAAACAAACAGAGAATAACAAGTATTGGTGAGGATGGGGAGAAATTGGAATTCTCATACGCTGCTGGTGGGAATGTAAAATGGCACAGCTGTGTTGTGGAAAACACTATGGTGGTCCCTCAAACAGTTAAGCCTAGAATTACCCTATGACCCAGCAATTCCACTCCTAGTAATAGACCCCAAAGAATTGAAAACAGGGACTCGTATTTCTACGCCAATGTTTGTTGCAGCATTATTTATAATAGCCAAAAGGTAGAAACAATCCAAGTGTCTATCAATAAATGAATGGATAAACAAAATGTGATATATCTGTACAATGGAGTATTATTCAGCTGTATAAAGGAATGAAGTTCTAATACATTGTACAACATGGATGAACCTTAAAAACATTATGCTAAGTGAAATAAGACAGATACAATAGGACAAATATTGTGTGATTCCACTTAACATGAAATATCTAGGAGAGGCAAACTTATAGACACAGAAAGCAGATTAGAGGTTACCAGGGGCTGGGGAGAGGGGGTGATGGGAAGTTATTGCTTAATGGGTGCACAGTTTCTGTTTGGGGTGATGAAAAATTTTGGAAATAGACAGTGGTGATGGTTGCGCAACACTGTGAGTGTATTTGATGCTGCTGAGTTGTCCACTGAAAAATGGTTCAAGTGGCAAATTTTATGTTATATATATTTTACTGTAATAAAAAGAAGAAAATCTAAATGCTCTTAGATCCTTTTTCGTAATTGAAAGTAAAGTAAAAGAATATGCTGTAGAATGTTGAGGTCAGATAGTAACCCTATGAGCAAATAGCATAATTGGGAAATGAGTGGTATACCTAAGATAAACTATTTTTGAAAGCATCAATTACAGTACCTTTCATTAGAAGAAAGAAGGATTAAACGGAAGTGGCTTGAGGATGTTCACCCTCCTTTCTTAATAGCAAAGTGAATAAAAATCAACCTTCTGAACTCGTGTCTTCTGCTTTGCAGTTCTTGTGCTTGGCTTCTGCCAGCTTACAGAGTGAAGGCCAGCAATAGAGCTTAGATAGGAACGTGTATGTGAAACAGCTTCTTCATAAACTGCAAAACAGCATACAAGCCCTCACTCCCTTCTATTTTCTAGAAGAGCCATGTTGAATCTACTTTTTAGCTACTTCATTTTGTTAATTTGTAAAGAATTATATTGTAATTTCTTTTTTGCCCTTCTAGTATTTAGTGTCTTTGATCCAGGACAACCTGGGATGGATGTGGGTTTTCTACTTTTTCATTCTCATGGTAAGTATGTGCCTTTTTTTTTAACTCGTAGTTTTTCTTATTAATTGAGTTCCAAGAATTTACTTAAACCACATCTTAAACCAGAAAAATTGGTGATTGCCGCATTCCTTTTGTGAAAGTTAACATTTTTATTAGTTTGAAAGACACATTTCTTTTTTCAAGGAGGGAAAGGGCCCTTGGTTTGCCCTTGACTTGAATCTAATTAGTATTGTCATTATAATTCCAGAAAAAATGATGAGAGACTTATTTAAAGTATCACAAACCATTAATCAGTGTACTCTTCCAGGGTCCTCTCTGTCTGAATTCTGAAGAAAATTACAGCATATGCCAAGCCACACAGGGTTAAAAAAGAAGCATTGCTGTAATTAACACTACGGTGTGCAGGTTCCAAAATGAACCTTGAGTCGTGAGAAAATATCTATTGTGCCTCAGACATTCTTGTGTGGAATTTTGTACTTTCTGGGAAATAACCAATACAGAATAAGGCCTTGTGCTTTTGAAAGTTGCTCTCTGTTGAATAAGCATGTGACATACTCTGTCACATTATTGGTGAGACGGGTGCTCAAGACAGGTCTACTTGAGCGAGTCTGGCAATGGCTTCGTCCACCAGGGCATGCGTTCTGTATCCTGTCCCTAAATCTAGGGCATCCTAGTTGGAGGCAGCCTCAATTGCCCCAAGTCCAGACACTGTCCTCCAGCCTTGTCCAAGGACCCCTGAGGATAGTTCAGCACCTGAGATTCCCTGAGCTGCCTGAAGGCGATGTACTCTGCTATCGGGAAGGATGCTTTCTTCTGCCCAGCTGCCTTCTAGCTTCTAGAGACTGGGCCATATAACTCTGTGTTCCACTTCTGACATCCTCGCTAAGTAGAGAGGAATATCTCCTGATGAACCTGCTGGTGTGATCATACTAGAAATTGCAATAGAAAGAAAACTGGATCTATTATAAGAAACACTGTTGGTAATCTGAACTCCAGTATCCATTTTCTGTTCTACCTATAGCAACTTATTTAATTTATATACCTTAATTCTTTTTTTGGAGACTGTAATATAACATTGTGTTTTGTAATATTAACTATAATTTTCAAAATTGTTTTCTAATTCATTAAAGATTAAGTTATCTTTGTATGAAGTCAAAATGAATGTAATTGTCCCAATTCATTATTGTGTTCAAAACATGATGCTCTAACAGAATTAATTAAATTGTCACTGCATATTTAATACTTTTTTTCTGTTCACAGACAAGTTGTACAATTCTATTTATTTCACCATTAATAGTAAGGGAAATACACTATCTTATGCAAAGACGACAAGCTCGCATATTGAGCGAGTGACCGCTGCGCACAAAAGAACAAGAATAATAGAAGACACATCAGGAGTGTGATTTCTTTTAATTCACCCTATTTTGGGATTGTCTTAAGAGCTCCAGCATAACCTCAGATTGTCAAGCCTCTTTCAACAGCGTCAGCCACTTGAGATGCTGACCAGAGTGAAGGCTGGGCTGTTGTTCTACACTACAGGAATTATGGTCGATGATTTTTATTGTTGTTGTTTCATGAATGTACTGAATGGCCTATGAATCCATCAGCATCTTTGTTTGGCCTGTTGAGGTTCATCCCTTTAACCTTAAATGCTATATTGGACTTGGACCCTTGTTCTCCAGCCTGGAAAGCTGAGTGACCACAAGGCAGTCGCGCATAGTTTGTATCAGCTACGTGCTTCATGAATAGAAAGGATCGTTTCATTTTGCCCTAGTAATGTTTGCAGTGTGGCTCATCTCTGAAGCATCAAATCCTGATAAAAGTGCTCAAGCTGGATAGAGCATACGCCTGCTGTGGACTAAGAATCCCTTTGTTAACGATGGTGGGAAAAACCATGCTACGTGCTGATTGGCTCAGTCACTCTGTACCTGGTCTAAAGTCCTTCAGCTCCAGAAGCGGAAATATCTTTAAATTATTGTCAACTTGTTCTCCTCTGTCTTCATTCAAAATTAGCTTTGACTCCTGGGAGTAGTCGGTCTTCCTTTCAAGGACCATACGGTACATCAGTTGTCGTGAACATTCCAATGTGTAACTCACAACCGAAGTACTCAACCCCAGACTGGCTGTCTGGGAGCTTAGGATCCAGTAGGAAGGTAATCTGCTTAGCCCTATTTTCAGAGGATTGATCTCTGTCACAACCGGGTTCCTTGAGTTACCTCAGCAGAAGACTAGAATTAGGGAAAACAGAAACACCTTTTGTCTTAGTAAGTGCTAAGTATGTGACACTGAATCACACTAATGGATTACTAGGGCTTGAGGGGTATCTAGGTATCTATTCTTTAGAAGTTTGTAGAGTATATGTCTTCAAGGCTGTGAATTCTATGCTAATTATCAATATTTTAAGGTCATTCTGTATATATATTTTAAATTATGTAAGTGAACCGGGGGAAAATGTGCAATTTTGAGGGCTGCCTAATTTGCTTTGGGTTAGGGAATATTTTTCAACCTCTTGCTTTCTAGCCTGAAATGTAGTGTGTTATGAACTTGTTAATTTTATTTAATCAAGCAGATTTCCAATCAGTTAATTGCTCATTACTGACAAAAAGGGAAAATATGAAACACAGGGATGGAAAATAAACTGACTTTTATAGTAAATACCTGTCCATCTGGTTATTTAAATATATACCCTGAGTTCTGAGTTTTCGAATGTGATTCATGCCTTACAATTTCCTGCTACTGAGTGTCCGTAGTGACCAATCACTGACCCTACAGTGTTGGCATATTGTACAGCTTCTCCCCTTCTAGTTGCTGGCGTGGCCCCATTTCTATTATGTTCTGTGAAAGCCTTCCTCTCCCCTTTGTATTAAGATTGTGCTCAGTTTGGATGAATTGCCTAGTTGTAATTTAAGAGTTATCTGTAGATGAACCCCATTTTTATTAACCTCTTTCTGACATTTGGCTGAAAGGTTTCCTCTCCGCCCACACAATCAGTATGGTCCCATCTTTGTATCCCGACACCAACCCTTGTTTTCTTACTCAGTTTAAACTTAGCAGGGTGAGTGTTCCCCTGACCTCTTTGTAGCCCCCAAGCTGTACCTGAAATGAAATTATAAATAAAATAAGTTCTCAACACTGAATGAAATTATATATGGCGCTATGGATGTATTCCCTATTGTTCGGTTCTGGCGATCTATGTAGGAATTAGCTTTAAAGAACTCTGAAGAGAGAGTCACTTTCTTATTAAATTTTTTCCCTTGAAGAAAAGACCATAGTGAAGGCTAATTTGGAAATGCATTCTTCTCTGACAGCTTGATCTCTGATGCTCACTAGGTTGAAATAAAATGGTCTGCCTTTTCTTGTTTTCTTTTCTCCTTCCGTATAGTTTGAAAGGAAGAAAGGCCCCTCCCCTCTCCTGCTTATTCTGTTCCTTCCTGCTTCCTGGAGGACTGGAGTCCCACAGTCAACATTCATGAAGAAATGTCAGGGCCCTCTGTATGCGTCATGATGTTCAGTGGGATGGAGGAGAGGGGATGTTCTCATTGATTTACACCTTTCCTTCTCCTTTAAAACATCCAGAAGTCCTGACTCCCAAATAAGTAACTGATAAAGCCTTTCCTTATCCTTGTTAGTTCTTCTGACTCATGTCCTGTCTTCTTTTTCACAACAAACTCTTTGGGTTAAAGGATGGTATCTCCTGCCTTCCTGGCTGCACTATTAACTTCCTCTTCAACCAGGTAACTATCTGTTTGCCCCGGACAGTCCTGGTTTACGCCTGTTGTTGCGACCAAATTGTCAATAGCATCCCCCTTTGCTCTCCAAGTGTCCCAGTTTGGACATCTTTAACCTCTGACCTCTTATTTCATCACCCTACAGAAACCGTGCATCTGAAGGTCATTGAATTTGGAGATCTTTTTTTCTCATTCCTTATCTTTCTTAATCCTTCTCTGGTACTCGACACCGGTAACCACCTCATTTTCCCCAAGAATTTTTTCTTTGGCTTCTATGGCATTTTCATTTATTGACTCCTTCCCTCCTATCCCTTTACGGGTTCTCTTCACTGCTGTCCCTCTGCTAGTTTCCTTCCTAAAAGAGGTGTCACCAGCTTTCTCTGACGAGCTGTTTTTGTAATCTGCCAATAGCTCTGTTGAATACTTAGTGAATGAGACACATTAAGGAGAGGAATGGCATCAGTTTGTTAAATACTATCTGGCGTAGAGTTAAGAACGAGTCTCGAGGGAGGGATGTGGGCTCAACATATAACCTCAACCCCCGTCCCGTCCCCACACGGACCACTCTGCCAATTGCCTACATGAATGGTTTTCAACTTTTCTAAGTCATAAAGCCTTTTGAGAATCTGAAAGGCATTTACCCTCTCCCTAGATCAAAATGCACGTATGAACAAACATTCGAACTTTATTACAGGGTGCTCATGGGCTGAAACTTGAAGCCCGTCTTTGGACCTCAAAGTTAGAAACCTTGGTTGTGAGAATAAAGTGCCACCTGGCATGAGGTTTTTCACAATCCAGCTTCAATCTATTTCTTTACTGAATCTCCCATTGCCTCTCTACATGAACCTTCTACGAAATCAGACTGGTCAGCTTATTTCTTGCTACAAATGGCAGTGTGTAATCAGATCATTTTTTTTTAGGAAACACCTGTTTTTGTTTTATTTATTTATTTATTTGCTGAGGAAGATTCGCCCTGAGCTAACATCTGTGCCAGTCTTCCTCTGTTTTCACATGGGTCGCCACCACAGCATGGCTGCTGATGAGTGGTGTGGGTTCACATCTGGGAACAAAACCTGGGCCACTGAAGTGAAGCGTGCTGAACCTAACTGTTAGGCCATGGGGCCAGCCCCTTTTTTGTTTTTTTAAGTTAAATTAATTGTGATAAAATGCACATTACGTAAAATTTATCATCTTAACCACTTTAAGTGTACAGTTCAGTAGTGTTAAGTATATTCACATGTGGTGCATGCCTTCTTGTCTTGACTCACACTTCTTGTCTGTAATACCCCTCTTTAACTCTCAGCTTTCTGAATCTTAATTTTCCTTCAAGGCTTGGCCAAGCACCATCTAGTCCAAGAAACCTTTCCCAGCCAGCCTCGCTAGCCCTCTGCTGTCTCGCCTTCCTTTGGTAGTGATCTCAATATTATTTATTTGGTGCTTAGCTGTGTCTCTTACCGATGTTTCCTCAAGGAGATTGTTGTTCTTTTGCTCCAGTGCCTAGTTCCTTGCCTGGTTGGTGCTGAGTAAGTGTTGATCATGTTGGAAAAGGTGGAGGGAAAATGAGAGTGGAAGGTGGGCAAAGCGGACTGTGGCTCCCTGACCCTGCAAATGGCCCTTCCCTTTGCTTTACATGAGACACCGTGGCTGCAGTAAATGGCCAGGTTATCAGGCTGTCTGGCATAGAGTACATTATCCTCTCCTTGGCCTCTTCCGTAGACCCGTCAGCTCTCCCAGAGAGCTAAGCAACAGTGAACAGTGAGCTTTTTGCTGCAGCACAAATCCCATGTTGTTCAAGCTGCTGTCTTTATTCCTGCTGCATGTTTTCACCTGGACTGTCCTCTTCCTTCCACTGCCGTCCCGATTCTGTTCATCCCTCTCAGCCCCTGATGTCCCACCCCCATGGAGCTTTTCCTGATCGCCAGCTCCTAATGCTCTTTCCCTTCTTCAAACTTGTAGCGCCGTTACAGGTAGACCACACAGTCTGCCCCAGGCTGATTGCTTTCACTGCCTCATTTTGTTCTCTGGTTGCTTCTGGTTAAGTTGTCATTTCCTCAATTAAACTGGGAGTGTCAGAGTCAGCTCCATGTCCAAGGACGCAGCAGCCGTTTAATCAAGACAGAGATCTACCTTCCCATGTGTCTTCTTGTACTTTTAAATTCAGGGTCATTTTCCTTTTGCTTTTCCTTAAATGCCCTGAGCATTTCTGGTGACCAAGTTTTTTTCAGCATATATCTAGAATAAATCAGATTAAATATGAAATACTGATGTTTACATATGTCAACATGGATAATACAATTCACTTAAATACTTATATATGTGTGTGTTATATATAATTATGAGTAATGATATATATGTTCTATGTAGCTATGTTACATGTAACTATACACACATACATAGACGCATATGTCTCAAGTCTAAAACTTGAAAAAGAATTCTGTACCTGAGTACCCAGTGGTGTGGTCTTTCCATCATCACGACTATAATACTTCATATGTGTACACATCTTTAAAAAGTGACCTCCCATTCCCTACTTGCCTTTCTCCCCACCACATCTTTGAGAGGTAGGCAGGACACATGATTCTGTTCCTTAGATGCGAGAACGGAGGCTCAGAGATGTGCAGTGGTTTGTGCAGGGTCCCAGAATCTAGTCAATGACAGAAGCAGGACTAAATAAAAACCTAGGTCTTTTGACTTAACTCCAGTGTTTTTTCCATTATGCCTTGCGGCCTCTTCTTATTTGACTTAATCTTCTCCCAGGCTTATTTCCAAGGGATAAATTGTGCTTCTGCGCTCATCTTTTTCAAGGGCCGGAGTCCCGGAGGGTGCGCGGGCCTGTCCCACGTGTGAAGCTTTGTGTTAGAACTGCCTCCAGCCCTGCACCTGCCGCTCGGCTGCGCGCCCCACGGCCGCCCTCGCACCGCTCCCTAGCTTCTCTGCATGGTGCTTCTGTTCCAAGTTTGCCTTTTTAAAACACCCCTCCTTCTTTTTCTTGGTCCTTCTGTCTGAGGCTCAGGAGGATTCTGCCACCTGACAAACTCTTGCCTTGTAATCTCTTCCCTCCTTCTGGGCCCTGGGTGGTCGGTGTGATGATTTCATGTGCCCATCTCAGTCAGGTCTGCCTCTTGCCTCCTGCCCAAGGTCCTGCTCTTGCTCTTCTCTATAACGAATGTTTAATTAACTTTGGATGAGGGTCTTGCTTTGAAAAATGCCATTAGTCAGCTTTTTACTGCTTGCTATTGTCCTATGATTAAAGAAATACCTTTTTTTTTTCCTTTTTCTTCTGTCAGAAATTAGATAAGAAGCAGCAAAATCATTTGGAACCATTTTAAATCCCCTTTATCACGAGGAGGTTGTCGTCTTGTAACTCCATCACCAGTGGCATACTGATAAAAGGGCCACCCCGTTTGCTGGGAATGTTGTTGTGGATTTTAATGGGATAATTGTAGGTAGGTAAAACCTTTCATGTGAGCACTTCAAAGGCCTTCACCTTGTTTAATAGTTATTATCATGCCCTAAAGACACACATCAGGTACCACCGTCCTAGATTGTGTGTGTGTGTGCATTTGCTTATTTATTTAGCATTTTGTTTGTTTTCCTGGGCTTACTATAGAAAGTTTCAGGAACCTAACAGTATGCGGTTAGTTTCCATTAAAACCTAATTTAATCGATCAATTAATTAATTGATTTCCATTAGTTCCTAATGAAGAGCATACATAACTTGCTGTTGTCTCATGGAGTGAAGATGTTAAAGATGGAGATGAAGGTCAAGCAGCAGTAACTAAAGTAGAGGCAGCAGAGACCCTGCCCCAAATGCCCCGTAGTCATGAAGTAGGTTTCATCATTGTTTACACTATGAGTTGCGTTTACATAAAAGATGATTCTGTGAACAGGCTCTCCAGAGGGAATATAAGTGCGCGTAATCACCCACATTGTCACGTAACAGAACTTTTGAGAAACAAGGCTGTGTCATGACTGAAGGAAAGGTCCCTAATTGTTAAAACGAGCCCAAAGCCTCCCCCTGCCTCCCCCCAACCCCCAACTATATCCCCCACCTCTGGTCTTGGCAATCACAGCCTCTGGGTAAAGGGATGGGTTAGTTAAAAGAAGAAACTTTTAGAGAAAAGACTAGCAAGGGTGGCCCGTAGCAATGACCCAATGCCATCCCCCTGTCCACGTCCATCTGCTGTTTGGCTCTGGCACAGCCCATGCGCCCTTTTACCGGCTCATTTAATGCTGCAGGATCGGGTGGTTCTAGTTTGTGAGGAGATTTTTATATCAACATTTATGCTTTCCTCCTTCCACCACCTAAAAGAACAGCTCACTATGAAGCCCTTTGCTGTATGTCAGGCACTCACGCCTCTCGACTCAGCAGGGGGAGACAGAGTCCCAAGGACCCTGCCTGCTGCACTTTTCAGCCCTGGAAAGTGCCACATGTTCTTTATTTCATTATTACTTTATATCCATTTGTTTTGAAAACATCCTGGCTAGCTATTCTCTCTGAAGTTCTCAGTCCTCCTGCTCCCCAACCCCCCAGCCTCCTATTACCACCCAGCGTGTTTTTTCTGAAGATCAAGATTATCTGGAGTTTCTCCACTTGCACAATTCTCTCTCTCTCAGAGAATTGATGCCTTAACTTCACTCTAAATTCCACTCCCTTTGATTAACTTCTCTCCACCCTTTTTTTTTTCAGTCTTTAAACTCTCCAGGCCTCTCAGTTGAGACCCTCAACCATCCCCTCCACACCTTGCTGCTACCATCCCTTCTACTAGGAATATTCAGTGAATGAATTCTACAGATGAGTGGTCCACCTTTGCAAACCCAGATGGTCTACTCGTGCAAACCTTTTTTTTCACCACCGAGTCCTTTCCTAATCTGGACTCCAGCTTTGAATGCTGGAGGTTAGACCTGAACGGAGTCTATTCTACTTCCTCGTTAGTGTGTGGATTTCTTTGTGTCATCCCTACGAGCGGGTCACAGACTTGCGCTTGGATATGTTTTCTTCCAGCGACAGAGCACGCTCTCCCTTGTGAGGCCATCCCATTGCTGGATAGCTCTAATTGTTAGAGAAGTCGTTTTACTGAGTGAAAATCTCCTCATTTCTTCCGTTGGTCCCGATTCTTCCTTCCGAAGCAGCACAGATTGTATTTTCTCTTCGTATATTCGAAAACAACTTCCATCTCTCCCTTTCAGCTTTTTAGGGTTCCCGTCTTACATTTGTATTGAAACTATTCCCCCAGCTGTAGCTTTCTGAGCAAATCTGACAGTCTCAGTTCTTTACTGTTGATGCTGGTGACTATCCACCTTTTCGTTCTTTGAACTCTACTTTTCTCTCCAATTTGACTTCCCCTTTCTTTCTAATCCTCAATCCCAACAAAACTCTCTAGACAAAATTGTTTCATCTTCTGTGTTCCAGAGACTCTTGTTCATACTCTATTTTCAGCCTGTCTTCACACATCTATAAAACTCTAGGAAGTCAGGACTGCTTTCTAATCATTTTGAAAAATCCCCTCATACAGGGCCGGTAAGTGGAAGATGGAACCGAATGTTTAATTTTCTCTTTTCTAGTGCCAGTACTTCCTTTAGAAAGTTCACCATTTCATGTTTTTCTAAAACCTACAGATGACTACCAAATATTCATCTCCAGCCCCAATTTGTTACTCACTTTCCAATCTTAAATTGGAAATCACCAGATGTCCGGCTGGCAGCCCAATTTAATATAGCTCCTTTTCTCACCCCAGTCTCTGCAAACCCATTACCCGTATAACTTTCCTAGTGGTCTTTGTTTAATAAGCTGCTAGACACATTTTCGAGTAACCTTAGGCATCAAGGCATATTTTGGTTCTTATTCATTAAGTAGCTCTCCCTCATTACTGGACCATGAGTCCTCGACTGCCATAATTCGCACACTTTCTGGTTTGTCTTTAACTGTCGGTGGCGACACTATCTTCCCGTCCCCCCAGGCTCACAGCCTTAAGGATGATGTTTGACACATCTTTTCCTCTGTCCTTCTAGTCAGCCTCCAGGTGTGGCTGATTCTTCCAATTGATCTCTCCTTGTGATTTCTAAGCCACCGTCCTCTATCTGAACTATTCACAACAGCCTTCTTTTTGGTGTTGCTCCTTCCAGTCTTGCCCTGCTCCAGTCTGCCCCGTGCACTCTTAGAATAATCTTGTGAAACAGTATTTTTGTGGTGTTATTCTCCTGCTCGGATATCAAAAGTGACTCGCTTGTTTTCTGGATTAATTCTGAGATCTTGCATGAATCCTCATCTCCAGCTAGAACATCTAAGAGACCAGAGATCTGAGACTAAGCAGTGGGGACCCGTCTCTTCACTGACATCTTGTTTGTGATAGTATTGAACACTTCTCTTCTCTCGTCTTTTTTTTTTTAATGACGACTCTATTGGATATAATTTACACATACCATCAAGTCACCCATTTAAAGTATACAATAGTTTTAGGAATATTCACAGAGTTGTACATCCATCACTACTATCTAATTTCAGAACATTTTTATCACCCCCAAAAGAAACCCCATACCCATTAGCAGTCACTCTCCATTCTCCTCTCTCCCCAGCTCCTGGGAACAACTACTGATTTACATTCTGTACCTGTGGATTTGCCTATTCTGGACATTTCATAGAAATGGAATCATATAATATGTAGTCTTTTGTGATTGACTTCTTTCACTTAGCATAATATTTTAAAAGCTGTTCTAACTGGGTTTTCTTAGATTCTGTATTTGTCTATTTGGCATCCATTCATTAGAGGGCCAACCATATTAACTATGTTTTCCTATTTTCTGTATTCTTGGTGCTTGGCATTGGTGGCCTCACTGACAGGGCAGAGACTGCCTCTCCCAGGGCTATCGATTCTTAGAGATAGCAAAGGGCTCGCCCTGGAGCACACTTTTCATATCCAAACGAACTAGTCCAGAGCCCACACGAGAACCAAGCATCTCCTTTATCAAACTCTCACACACTAAACCAGTATTTCCCCTGCCCTAAATCAACCCAGGGCCAGGTACCAGACAATGAGGGACAGCCCCTTCCCAAAGCTGCCAGAATTATTCAGACTAGCCAATCCTAAGCTGTTTACCCTGTCCTGCCTTACCTTTCCTGCAGAAAGCACAATAAGGGCTTGGGCTCTCGCCTTCCCCGCCCCTTCTGCCTGTTGACCCAAACTGGAGCTTCCCCACATGGCCCTGTGTGGCGTGGTGTGCCCTCCTCCCAGGAACTGTAAGTAACAAAGATCTTCTTTCAAGCATTTCAAGGCATTGACCTCTCTGTGTCATCACTTGATCACCTCCATAAATTAAAATCCCACAGGTACAATGGAGACAAATGCTCATTTATGTTGTAGCATGTATCAGTTCTTCACTCATTTTTGTGACTGAATTGTAGGCATACACCACATTTTGTGTATTCATTCATCAGTTGATGGACATTTGGGTTATTCCCAGTTGTTGGCTATTATGAACAATGCTGCCATGAGCATTTGTGTACAAGTTTTATGTGAATATGTGTTTTCAGGTCTCTTGGGTATATACCTAGGTGTGGAATTGCTGGGTTATATGGTAACTATGTTTAACATACAGAGCTGCCAAACTATTTTCCAAAGTGGCTGCACCATTTTACAATCTCATCAGCAATCTGTGAAAATTCCAATTTCTCCATGTCCTCACTGACACTTGTTATTGTCTGTCTTTTTTAATTTTAGTCATCCTAACAGATTTGAAGTGGTGTCATGTTGTGGTTTTGATTTGCAGTTCTCTTATGACTAATGATGTTGAGCATCTTTTCATATGTTTATTGGCCATTTGTATATTTTCCTGGAGAAATGTCTCCTTTGCCCATTTTAAAATTGGGTTATTTATCTTTTTATTATTGATTTGAAAGAGTCGGTTATGTATTCTGGATTCAAGTCCCTTATCAGATACATGATTTAAAAATTTTCTTCTATTCTGTGGATTGTCTTTTCACTTTTTTGCTGGTGTCCTTCGAAACACAAATTTTTTTATTTTGATGAAGTCCAATTTACCTGTTTTTTCTTTTGTTGCTTTTGATTCTGGTGTCATATATAAGATATCTTTGCCCAATCCAAAGTCATCAAGGTTTACTCCTAAGTTTTCTTCTAAGAGTTTTAGTGTTTTAGCTCCTACTTTTAGGTGTATGATCCATTTTGAGTTCATTTTTATATACGATATTATGTAAGAATCCAAGTTTATTCTTTTGCATGTGGCTATCCAGTTGTCCCAGCATTATGTGTTGAAAAGACTGGTCTTTCCCCATTAAATTGTCTTGGCACCCTTGTCAAAGATCAATTGACCACAAATGTAAGGGTTTATTTCTGAACTCTCAATTCTATTTCATTGATCTAAACATCTATATGATCTATATAGATCTATATGTCTATCCTTATGCCAGTACCACACAGTCTTGATTATTGTAGCTTTGTAGTAAGTTTTGAAATCAGGAAGTGTGAGTCCTCCAACTTTGTTCTTCTTTTTCAAAATTGGTTTGGTGACTCTGGTTCCCTTGCATTTCCACATGAATTTTAGAATTAGTTTGTTGATTTCTGCCCAAAAAAAAGGCATCTGGAATTTTGAAAGGGATTGTGTTGACTCTAGATCAATTTGGGGAGTGTTGCCATCTTTTTTTTTTCTTTTTATAATTTTATTTATTTATTTATTTTCCCCCAAAGCCCCAGTAGATAGTTGTATGTCATAGCTGCACATCCTTCTAGTCACTGTATGTGGGACACAGCCTCAGCATGGCCAGAGAAGCGGTGCGTCAGTGCACACCTGGGATCCGAACCCGGGCCGCCAGCAGCAGAGCGCACGCACCTAACCGCTAAGCCACGGGGCTGACCCGGAGTGTGGCCATCTTAGCAATATTAAATCTTTCAGTCTGTGAATATGGGATGTCTTTCCATTTATTTAGTTCTTCTTTAATTTCTTTCAATGATGTTTCCTATTTCTCAGTGTACAAGTCTTGTACTTTTTTTTGTTACATTTATTCCTAAGTATTTTTTCTTTTAGATTCTATTCTAAATGGAATTGTTTGCTTCATTTCATTTCATATTGTTCATTGCTAGTATATAGAGATACAATTGATTTTTGTATATTGATCTTATTTCCTGCAACCTAGCTGAACTTGTTTTTTGTTCTAGTAATTCTTTTGTGGATTCCTTAGGATTTTTTACGTATAAGATTATGTCATCTGGGAATAGAGATAGTTTTACTTCTTCCTTTCCAATACGGATGCCTTTAATTTCTTTTTCTTGCCTAATTTCTTTGGTTAGAACTTCCAGTACATTGTTGAATAGAAGTGGCGAGAGTGGCCGTCCTTGTCCCGTGCCTAATCTTAGGAGGAAAGCATCCACTCTTTCACTGTTAAGAATGATGTTAGTTGTGGGTTTTTCTTAGGTGGCCTCTTGCCTTTTTGTCATCCTACACTATCCTGTTTCTCTTTATACTCTCTAACTTTATAGTATAGTGGAAGGAATGTGAACCTTAGAATCAGATTTGGGTTTGAATTGATTGTCTTATTAATTCTACCAGAAAATGTTGGGTGTTACACACCAGTGGATAAAAGAAAATCCCTGCTCCCAAACTGCTGCTAATATAGTGAGAGAGACTGTCATGTGGATTAAATACTGTAGTGTGACAAGAGCCATGATGGGGGTATGGCCAGGGTAGTGAGGATTACAGAAAATAGGCCCCTGGAAAGATCAGAACAACTTGAGGATATGATACCTAACTTGCTCTTGAACAATAAGAGATAGTCTTGGAAGGAAGAGAATGTGTGCAGAGATGGGAGGGTGGCTGGGTTCTGTGAACCACAGGTAGGTCTGTGAGGCTAGAGTGTGGGGTGCTTGCAAGTGAGGGGCCTGAGGTGATCCTAGAGAGTTAGTGGAGCCATCTCACCAAGGGCCTTGCAAGCTTCTGAAGGCTTTGTGAGAACTGAATTTGTGTGTTAGAACACTTGGGTGGCAGGGGGGAAGATGGATTGGTGATAGGGTAGACCTGGAGATAGGAGTTGATTGCCTAATCAGGGAAGAATTGAGGGCCTAAAGTAAGGTTGGATGAAGGGAATAGAGTCAAGGAAGATTCAAATGTATCTTGACTGAGAGAGGTGAAGGAGATGGATTTGGAGAGAATGGCTCTCAGGATTCTGATGTGGGCATCTGGGTTGTTTGGTGGACTAACCTGAGATTCAGTTTTCTCGTCTGTAAAATGGGAAAAGTAATTCACAGATAACAGTATATGCAAATCTCTTAGCAGAAGCATGTGGTTGAGACTCAATAAATACTCATCTTTTTGCTTTCCCCCTTTGTTTTTGGTTCTTCCATTCTCTAAGTAGGTCTTTATTTGGTTAATTCTACCTTCAGAATGTTTTTTCTTTGCTGTGTCCCACAGTTCCCACTGTCACCTGTGTGGATGACTCCCAGAGCTCTCTCTCCACTCTGATCTCTCTCATAAGTATTTTTGACTTTGTTCTGGGCATCTGCATGGCTTCTCACCGCTCACAAGGGAAAACCATCACCCACATCTCCTCCTCATGTCCATAAGCCTATTAATGGCACTGTCATTTTCTTAGTCACTCTGGCTTAAAATCATTTTTCCTAGTTGTAACAGTACATCTATCTCTGGTGATTTCTGGTTTTCCAGAGTCATTTGATGTCTTTCCTCCTCTCGTTTCCTTACATCCAGTGAAAGTTCAGGCTCTGTGTAATCACCTTCATGACATTGCACACACCTGTGTTCTTTACTGTCCCCATTGTTACCGCCTTCGTTCAGGCCGCCATTACTCCCATCTGAACTAAAACACTGGTTCTCTACCTCTGATTTCTCTCCCTCTTGTTCCATCCTGCAGGCAACTGCCAGACTGAGCTTCTGGAGACTCTGATTCCATCATGACTCTCACCCTGTGGAGGGTCTTCAGTGACTTCTCCACACCCACTGGATCAAGCCCAAGCTTGTAAGCTTGTGGTTTAAGACACTGCATGTCCGAACCCGATGTGCCTCTCCAGTTTTACCTGCCCACGTCCTTATAGAAAAATGAGACAGTTTCCTGTACCTTAATATCACCTCTGTGTCTTCTCTTGTGGAAATTGTACTTGTTCTCCAAGTGCATGAATCCTGCCTGACTTTCATCAAACCGGATAATTCTCCTTCCTCATGTCCTGTAGAACTTTGTGCTTATTTAAAATGATTTGTGTACATATCTTATCTCTTCTTATCTCCTTGAGGGTGCCTCCTTCATTTCTATAACCCTCAAAATGCCTTCTTCATGGTCAATAAATATTTGTTAATGGCATGGGCTACACTCCTCATCTTCCTGAAGCATATGGGCATGCGCTTTGATCTTCCAATTGCCCACTCCCAGGGTCTGTGACACAGACAGTGAGAGGATGGAGGATAGCTGACTTTCCCTGGTGGATCCTCTTATAATTTAATACAGAGCAGTATGAGGATGTTACAGAGACATATTCTTATTTGAATTCCTGGTAACTGAGTCCAACAGCATTTGGTGGGTGTGATAGTCTATACAGCACTTAACTCTTTCTATGGCTTGCATGGCCGTAAGTCATCATGGGCTGTATGGGAACCAGATAGATTGAGATGTTAACTCAAGTGCTATGCTGTTATGCAGAGCTGTAGGTACCAGTCTGATTTTCCCTTGTAGAATCTAGAACATAAACTTACATGCTTCTTGGGTACTTTCAGTCCAAATAAGTAGCCAGGTGATTCACTTGGGAAATTCCACAAGGTATGCCCTGTCCTCCCCTGCCCTTCCCTGGAATGGCTTCTCAGCAAGGCTGCCTCAGCTGGGCCTGGAAGGAAGTGGCTCTCAGTTTCAGTTTCCTATCAGTGATTTCCAGGAACTGAGAAGGGAAGCAAGAAGAATAGAAAGAGTTAGATAGTTTCTGTCTTGGGCTAAAAAAGCTCAAATACTCGGTTCCTACAGTCCTTGTCTCCTGGCAGCCAGACGAGGAAGGAGAGAAGATGTGAAGGGTGCCAGGGTGCTAACAAGAGCATCCGTGTCCTTGGCAGAGCTCAGAATAGCACTCCCAGCTCCCAGTGACTCATCCTGCCCACCCGTGATCCGAGTGGGGAGGACAAAGTGAGTCAGGCCTCCCTCAGCTTCCTCCTCTGACTTCAATTCCGGGCCCTCCCCAGACTCGCTGGGCTGCGAGCGGAGGCGAGGCCGATGATGCAGGAGGTGGTGCCAGCGAGGAGGGTACCTGCCCTGGTCTGTTCCTTCTTGAAGGGCTTCCTGCTCCCATCTGCACCAGGCCCTAGAGAGATTTGGAGAAGAAGGGAAATCTTGATTATCGGAAGATAGCAGTAGTTTTAGGGACCTATCTAAATTTGGGGCCTACTAAGCCCTCATTGAGCTGAACAGTGCTCCTCCATCAGTCTCTACAATAGCCCTCGGTGTTATATTCTGCCCCTCTGAGAAGGGCATTTTGTTCTCTTTCTTTGTCCCACTCTTTTCTCTTTATTCTTTTCTCTCTCCCCTTTCCTTGCTCAGCAAGAATTACATTTATTTACGAAATCACAGTTGTTGGATTTTTACTTCTCAGGGTAGTTTTTCAACTCGGTGCGTCCACATCTCTTCTTTGGTCCTCCCATCGGTTGCCCTAACGGAGAGGACATCCCGGTGTTCTCAACACCAACCCTCTAGGGAGGATCCAGGCCCAGAGTTCACCACATTTGCCCCCCTTTGACCTGCAGCAGAATCAGTAGTTTAAAAAGCATCCTAATACCATATTACGCTTGAAAATGGATCTTCCTTCATCTGGCCTCATGGTCTCCTTTAGCTAAGTTTCTCATTCTCTCGTCAATGCACCACTCTTGCTGTGTGCCCCACTTTACTTTTGTAGCAAATCACTTTTTCCTCTTTTGCCACTTTCACAATGCTGATTTTCTTGGATCCACTCAAGTTAAAACTGACATGTCCTTGTTCCTCCCTCACAGTGGGAGCTCCTTGCCTTCCGGCTCCGCATGTGTCTATCACCAGAGTTGTTCCAGGATATTTTATAAAAATCAGGCACAGCTAGATTCGGTGACTTGTCTAGAGTGACATAGCACTGTCTGGGTGAGAAGGATAATTTAGTGCTTTAGAAGTTTCCTATTTTCCCTTCCTTGTGGCTGCACAGCACACACGCTCTGAGGAGAATGCAGCTTTAATAACAAAACATCCAAATACATTTATTTCCAAAAAGAGCTAGACAAGATGAAGTACTGGGAGCTGTGAAGGTTATACCCTGTGTGAGGATAGAAAACAGGAGGAGGTTGGGTGTGAATAATAGTTTGGTTTTGCACAGGGGTCAACACTTATAATAGATGTGACCAGGTCTGTGGATCACAGCTAATTCCAAGCCCCAGTGGACGATCCACTTTTTTCAAACATGTTACACAACACTTTAAAGCACAAGGGAGAGTTATCTAAAATTCATTGCAATGGGATAAATTGGGCCGCCCAAATGTGAAATGTTTTGAAGTAGCTTTCATTTCTCATTCAGAGAAATCCCTCCCATAAAATAGGTAGGACAGAGATTTAGGTCCTCTGTAAAGTGAAGACATTGAGACATAGTGAATGAATGAATGAATGAGGTTGCCATCCAGCATTTATTCAAAAGGGCATGGACTTGGTTAGCACAGTTGGGATTACATCTTTGATCTGTGTTTGATTTCTATCACATTGCTCTTTTTCCAGGAAACCTCTTTCACATGAGAGATGAGGCCAGTCCACCCCCAGAAGGACCTGTGCTCTGAGCTGTTTTATTAAAGCAGGAATGGGTTTCCCTGAATTATCCACATGCTCTTCCCTAGAGCAGTGCATATGTCATCTGGAATTTATACTAAGTCCTAGAGCAGACTCCCCTCTGCAGTCCCTCAGGACTCAACTCCTCTGGCTCTGCCCACACCTTCCCAGACCCAATCCTGCTAGCATCACCTGACTTTCTCCTGAACGTGCCACTTTCTGTCAAATTGGCTCCTTTTCTTGTCAGCTCCCTATCTTGTGGGGCAGGAGAAGGGAATGGTATACTTGCTTCCTAGAGAAGCTTCCTTCATTCCACAAATAATTATTGAGCCCTGCTATGTATTGGGTTCCCTGCTAGGTCTGAAGATACAAAGAGAAGGTCTGGGTCCTACCTTTGGGGACTTAAGAGTTTAGTGCTGGAAACAAATGGGTGTTCCATCATCATTACTCAACAACGTCTTCTCTCGTTGGTCCCGAATTCTGATTATAGCACCTATCATCGTCACGTCCATCTATGATGTCCAGGAAGCTCTCCCTCTTCCTGGAATGAGTTTAGTGCTGGACTGATAGTGTCCCACCCTCTTTACTGCCGTCACTGCCAAGGAATAGAACATCCATGTTACTGACGGTCCAAACATCCCACCCTTCTAGTTTTCTAGACTTCCTTCGCTGCAGTGCCTCTATTTGCAGGACACTGCAGTCACCCGGGAGGGCGGTAAGGCTTACTGGACTTCATCATCACCTGAGACTGTTCCTCTTTGCACCTTTTCAGCTCAAAATCTCTCTGACCACATTTCACAGGACTGACAGGCTATGATCATGGCTCTCCTCTCCTTTGCTTTGCCTGTGACAAACATCACTAATTGATGACCGGGGCACTTAGTCCAGCTGGGCCCAGACACAGGCTTGAAGGTCCTTCTCAACATGAGCGCTAGTGCCACCACATCTCATCATATTTGGCCTAAGGGTCACATCTATTTTCAAAACATTTTGGGACCACAATCTCTTTCTGTCCTTCCCACCTCCATTCATCATGACCTCCAGGCCCTATATTTCTCATTCCCCCGGTCACTCTAAGGCTGCCTTCTTGTTTCTCTGCAAAGCTCTGAAAACCCCATGATTGACAGTTTCAAAGATTTGCTTTCTCTGGTTCAAGAATGCCTCACTCCTTGGATTTTTATTGCACTAATCGTAAGCATGCTTAGAAACTACCTCCACGCCATAAGCTTTTTGTACTCTCCCTCCTTCTAGTGCCAGGCATCGACGGCTGGGTCATAGGGTAGGTTTGCTAAACGTGTGTGCTCTCCAGCCTCATCTGGGCCCCAGTGGCACTCAACAGTCATTTAATTCTTCCTCTGTTGGCTCCCCATGTCACATTCTATGGTAGATGTGCCGTTGTTGAGCCATCAGAGCCACTCCTGGCCCCCTCTCTAGAAGCAGATGACTTCATTTCTTATCTTAAGCATGAAGCCATCTTCCTTCCTCTCAACTAATAAATTGTCTCTTTACTTTCTCCCACTGGCTTCCCTTCGCTTCTGTCTCGATTATCCTAACACTTTGCCAGGTCTCTCCACTCTGCTTCTTCTTATATCTTCTTCTGCTCCATCAGTTCCCTCTTCTTTCTCTCTCCAGTCTCTAGTTTCCCCAATGACACTGATTCTTTCTACTCCATCAGGCTCTCCTAACCTAAAAAACAGACAAAAACCACAAATCAAAATGATGCTAGAAACCCTCTCCCCTCCAAATACAACCCTCTCTCTTCCTCTTCATTGCTAAATGAATTGAAAATCATCTACATCCTAAATAATGTAGCCAGCACCCTCTGCCCCATTCTGACCCTGCCTCTCCCCCTCACAGCCATCAGCATCTGTCTGTTCTCCACAAGAGCCCCTCCCAACCCCACCCTTCCCAGCGTTCCCATCCCACGGCCACTGTTCAGGTCCAGACCTACCTTATCTCTCACCTAGCTGATCAGGAGCCTCTCTTTCCTCTTTTCAATCCATTTTATACACTGATGCCCAGCTAATCAATCTCAGGGACAGCTTTTAGAGCTTCATTCTTCTCAAAACTAAGTGGAAAATCCTTGATTTGGCAATTATGGCACCCTGGTCCTGGTCCCTCCTACCTTTCCAGCTACCTCTCCGTTTGAATTCTTCTCCAGCTAAACTAAAATATACCCATACTAAAATATACCTTATACTCTTCCTCTAGACCTTGACTCACGCTATTTCTTCTGGAGCGGCCTTGCCTTCTCACCTGTCCTTCAACGCTCAGCTCAAGCTCCATCACCCTCTGGAATCCTTTTGTGATCCCTACAACCCGGGTTAGTCTCCTCTCTGAATCTCTTGAAGCATATTTTTGGAACCTCCTGAAAGCATTGCCATAGTACTTCTATTAGGTCTATTTCTAGTCTTTAATCTCCTTGAGGATAAGGAATATATGTGTTTAATTTTATCCACTCCCTCCGTCCCCACTCCAGTGTCTAGTGTAGAGTTTTCCATTATTGCTGAGTCCCTGCTCAGTGTACATGAGGTGTCCAGTGTTAATCATTCTGAGCCCAAGGTCTCAAACTGGTGGCCCACAGCTCACATGGTAACCCTTGACATGAGTTGTTCTTTTTTTGTGGTAATAAAATAGGTAAAATATAAAATTTGCCATTTTAACCATTTTTAAGTGTACAATTCAGTGGCATTAATTACATTCACAGTGTTGTGCAACCATCACCATTATCTATTTCTAAAATGTTTTCATCACCCCTAACAGGAACTCTATAACCATTAAGCAATAACTCCCCAGCCCCTGGTAACCTCTTACCTACTTTCTGTCTATGAATTTGCCTCTTCTGTATATTTCATATTAGTGGAATCATACAGTATTCATGTTTTTGTGTCTGGTTTATTTCACTTAGCATAATGTTTTCAAGGTTCATCCATGTTATAGCATGTATTAACACTTCATCCCTTTTTATGGCTGAATAATATTCCATGGCGCGGGTATACGACATTTTGTTTATACATTCATCTGTTGATGGACATTTGGGTTGTTTCCACCTATTGGCTATTATGAATAATGGTGCATTGAACATTGGCATACAAATATCTGTTTGAGTCCCTGTTTTTAATTCTTTTGGATATATACCTAGGAGTGGGAATTGCTGGGTCATATGGTAATTCTATGTTTAGCTTTTTGAGAAACCTACTGCAGAGTTTTTAAAGTTCAAATTATTTAACAACTTTAAAAAGGAAGAATTACATATAAAAATTAGATTTTTTTCAACTTCTCTTGAAAAAAATTAGATGTCTGGTACTCCTGGGTCCTCCTCTCTGTAGGAATATGATAATGCTGGGGATGAGTGGGGACCACTCCCTGTAGATGAAGTATCTGGTCTCCAGCTCAACAAGGTCCTCACCTGGCTGGCATCCGACACTGGCATTCTCTGCCTGAGCTTAGTTCTAAGCCTTTGCTCTGATCCCTTCCCTGCATTAGGTCTTCCATCCCTCCCATATAGTCACTGTTTCATTCCTGTGTTTGTACTCACTCAATATTATTATTTATGTACATGCCGTTCCTCTCCCCATCTAGACTGTAATTGTCTGAGGGCAGAGTACCTGTCTTTTCATCTCTGATTTGCCGGGGTGGATTGGCACATTATTGGTACCCAAAGTCTTAGTTATATTGAATTTTTAAATTGCATATCTGAGGTTTAGGGCAGAACTGTTTTGTAGAGTTATGACTGAACTGAGTCAACCGAGTGCTAGACTGCATTGTAGGATGTTATAAGAAAAGTAGAAAAGGTCTAAATTTGGGGAAATGAACTACAGATTACAGGCAATGAGGAAAGGGCTAACCACTTCCTCATTTAAAATGTATCTTCATTAGGTTTTTCTTTTGTATCACTCTAGGCTGTAGTCTGATGAAAATCATGTAAAAGATGATTTATGGAGAACTGAGGTACAATATCATAGAAAAAGTTAATAAGAAATGGGATTAAAATGTAATGTCTGTATCCACATGCAAAAGAATAAATTTGGACCCCTACCTCACACTATGTACAAAAAGTAACTCAAAATGGATCATCACCTAAATGTAAGAGCTAAAACTATAAAACTCTTAGAAGAAAACAAAGGAGTAAATCTTTGTGACATTGAGTCAGGCAATAGTTTCTTAGATATCCACCAAAAGCACAAGCAACAGAAGAAAAAATAAATATATTTGACTTCATCAAATTGAAAACTTTTGTTTCAAAGGACACCATCAAGAAAATGAAAAAGCTCACAGAATGGGAAAAAATATTTGTAAATCATATATCTGATAAAGAAATTGCATCCAGAATATATAAAGAGCTCTTACAACTCAACAGTCAGAAGACAACTCAATTAAAAAATAGATGGGGGTTGGCCCGGTGTTGTAGTGGTTAAGTGTGTGTGCTCCACTTTGGCAGTGGCCCAGGGTTCGCAGGTTTGGATCCTGGGTACGGACCTACCCACCACTCATCAAGCCATGCTGTGGTGGCATCCCATATACAAAATAGAGGAAGATTGGCAACAGATGTTAATTCAGGGCCAATCTTCCTCACCAAAAAAAAAAAAGGCAAGGAATCTGAACAGATGTTTCTCCCGAGAAGTTACACCAAGTACATGAAGAAGCTCAACATCATTAGTTATTAGAGAAATACAAATCAAAACCACAATGAGATACCACTTCATACCCACTAGGATGGCAATAATAATGAAAAAACTAACAAGTGTTGGAGAATTTATGGAAAAATTATAACCCTCATACATTGCTGGTGGGATTGTAAATGGTATAGCCACTTTGGAAAACAGTTTGGCAGTTCCTCAAAATGTTAAACACAGAGTTAACATATGATCCAGCAATTTCACTTGTACATGTATACCCAAGAGAAATGAAAATATATGTCCATGTAAAAACTTGTACACAAGTGTTCATTGCAGAATTATTCATAATAGCCAAAAATTGGAAGCAACCCAAATTTCCATCAACTAATGAATGCATAACAAAATGCATTGTGTCCATGCAATGGAATATTATTCAGCCATAAAAAGGAAAGAAGTATTGACACATACTATAACATACATGCATCTTGTAAACATTATGCCAAGTGAAAGAAATCAGACAGAAGAGACTACATATTGTATGATGATTCCATTTATATGAAATGTTCACAATAGGCCAATCTATAGAGATAGAAAATAGCTTAGTGGTTGTCAGGGGCTGGAGGGAGGAAGAGAATGGGGAGTGACTGCTGATGGATACAGCGTTTCTTTCTAGGGTAATGAAAATATTCTAAAATTAGATTATAGTGATGGTTGCACAACTCTGTGAATATATTAAAAACCACTGAGTTGTAAAAGAAGAAAAGAAACAGAGGACCCAGACATAAAATGGTATTCATTCCTTTTACATAACTAATAAAATAGTACACAGTGCTCAAAGATGACAAAAAAAATGTGTCTGAATTAGTTGAGACTAAAGCATTTACAGATGACCTAGAATGATGTGTTTTGTTTGCTCAAAACGCTCCAGGCACCCCTCCATGCAAAACTAACTTGGGTAGGGGATAGATGAATAAGATGGGCAACATGTTGATAATTGTTGAAGCTAGAGGATGGGCACATGGGAGTTCACTATACTGCTCTACTTTTGTGAATGTGAAAAAGATTTTCCATAATAAAAGTTAAAAAAAAAAAAAGACAACTAAAGCGCCTGCAGTTCAGCAGTTATACACAAAATATGTCTGTTTGTTTGAGGAGCTCCATGTGGAGGGCTGTGACTGTGAGCTCCGTGCTTATCCGTAGGCATGTGTCTCTGTGTGGACAAGGAGGAATGAGGGTGTACCTGAAGGAGAGGCCAAAGCACTTTGGGAGATGTATTAGTTTTCTAGGGCTGCTATACAAAGTACCAAGAAGGAGGGGGCTTAAAACAGAAATTTATCCTTTCATAGTTCTGGAGGGTGGAAGTCCAAAATCAAGGTGTTGGTGAAGCCAGGCTCTCTCTGAAGGCTTTTGGGGAGGATCCTTCCTTGCCTCTTCCAGCTTCTGGTGGTGCTGGCAATCTTTGGAGTTCCTGGCTTGTAGACACACCACTCCAATCTCTGCCTCTGCTGTCACATGGTCTTCTCCCTGTGTCTCTTCACATTGTCTTCCCTCTGTGTGTCTCTATCTCTGACTCTCTTTTCTCTTCTTATAAGAACACCGCTCATATTGTACTAGGGCCCACCCTAATTGGGTATGTCCTCACCTTAACTTGATTACATCTGCAAAGACTGTATTTCCAAATAAGGTCACATTCACAGGTAGCAGTGGTTAGGACTTCAACATATGTTTTAGGGGGACGCAATCAACCCACAAAAGGGACAAGGCAGAATAAGCAGAAAAATAAGACAAGTTTTTAGCAGCGCACATCTCTACTGCTGAATCTTTAGCTGTCAGATAGGCAGGCTACGGTGGACACCGTGGTTGCAATGGCTAGACTTAACTGAAATGCATCACTCCCTGGCTGACTTTATCTTTTCCAGACTGAGACAAGCCTTTACTGGGATCCATTTCCCACTCGGCAGCCTTGACTGATAAATGACACGTCTAGACTTCTCCAGTATGTCAGCTCCCTTTACCAGAAAGTTCTTGGGGATCATTCTAACCAGTATTCACTTGAGATATGTTTCAGAAAAGGTCAGTTTCTTACTCTTTGGCACAGACACACACATTACTTTTAGGGTTCATCTTTTGAGCTGGCTGCTGAAGTTATTTTAGACTCTCCAGTTAGATTGACCCAGAAATCGTTCCTCCTTTGAAACTTCTGAAATATTATTCACTCTGACTCTTTAAATCAGGATTACATTGTGCTGTTCCTTGCTCTGTAATCTTACTCTGGCCTTTGACCAAAAGCAATAAAATCGGACCTCTATGTTAAATGGTAGTTAAAAAATATATAATTTTATTCCAGTAAACCAGATATCTGATAGTTGCCATGCACTTTCAGATAATCACTTGACAAGTTTCATGGAGGAAGTGCAAGCTCCTCCATACTCCATGAACGGTGTGGGCCACGGACTGTTGGCTACTTAATGGAGGGGGTAGAGGTGAGAGGAGGGGCAGGCCTTGGCCTCACGTGCTTCCTCCACAGCCAGCTTTAATCTGTATTTCAGCTCCCATAGATGGCAGTGATTTTCAACCCGTGTGTTTTCTTTTTTTGTGTGTGAGGAAGATCAGCCCTGTGCTAACATCTGCCAATCTTCCTCTTTTTTTGCTGAGGAAGACTGGCCCTGGGCTAACATCTGTGCCCATCTTCCTCCACTTTATATGGGACGCTGCCACAGCATGGCTCAACAAGTGGCGCGTCAGTGCGCACCCGGGATCCGAACTGGCGAACCCGGGCTGCCGTAGCGGAACGCGCGCACTTAACCGCTTGCACCACCAGGCCGGCCCCTTAACCCGTGTGTTTTCATCTCATCGCTCTCAGGAGAGCAGGAAAGGCTGAGCAGGAAGGAGCTGATGTTTTGCCAAGGAGAGGGAGGAAGCTGGCCTGATCCTCATGCAGGGAGAGGAGGGCAGAGCGAACTTGGGAGCTGGTCTGGGGAGCTTGGGTTTGAACCACTGTGGGTTCCTGGACAGAGATTCAAGAGACTGGGGAGCACCAGTTGAAATAGTGATCCTTGGTGCCCCCAGGCCCTGTGTATAAGTGGAGGTTAAGAGAATAGCGGTATCCAAACAAGGCTGATAGTGATGCTTTAAGAGCATCCGTGTACTGCCTGCATCCTAAGGGCGAGGCACTGTGCTAACAGCTTCACGTGCATTGCGTCCCTGCCAACTGCCCTGCACGTCTGTCCTGTGTATGAGTATAATTCATTCTTTTACCTTGGCTGGGATCTTCCATCCTGCTTTTCAAAATCCAGATTTATAAAAGATGCTCGGTTTTACAGTAAAGCTCGTCTCTCCCTCTTCCTATGGTGCAATTAATATACTGTATACAATTTGTAAAAAGTCTGTTTACAAAGAGCTCTGTAAGAAGATCCTTTTTCTTGAAAGCACAGAAACATGAATAACAGGAAGGCTCAGAGTCCATTGATGGTTCACTTATCACAAGCAATATTTAATGCAATAGAATTAATTGTACTACTAGAAAGGACTGAAACCGAGGTCCTAGGAGCTTTTTGCAACTGAATTGAAAAGATTCATAGACTCACCCCTGACATCCAGTCAGAACTGCACCTAACCCACAATAGAGCCAGGGTGGTTTCTTTAAAGCTAGCCATTAAAAAAGGTCTTCTGAGGCGAGTGCGTTATTTCCTTTGTTAGTTGGGATCAGAGTCTGACAGCCTCAACAAGTCCGAGTTTTTTTATGCTTTGGCTATGATTTGAGTCTGTTCCTTTTATGTCACGTTTTCAGTGAAGATGGAAAAGACACTGTCACTTTCTAATGTACGTATACCTAGTCAGTTCCTAAGAACAGCTGCTAACTGGCACATTCAAATAATTGCTACCTTCTTTTCTAACATGTGCTTCTGGCGTCTCGATTATTTTATCTTTGCCTTTGGAATTTTTGGTTTCTCCATGTTTCTATTAAAAAGTAGCACCTCAGTGTGTTCATATTCTAATGTCTTTGGCTGGTTTTGCATCTCCCTTTTCTCAAAAGATCGCACGTTTTGTGCCAGCTCTACGGGACCTCCTGCGTCACTTGGACAGTCATTCCTCCGGGGCAAGTGTCCAGGTGTGGCCCACACCCCCAGGGATCGTCTGGAGGGGTTACAAACAACATTTAACAAAATGTTACTAGCCATGAATCTTTTTTTTTTTTTTTTGCGGAGGAAGATTCCCCCTGAGCTAACACCTGTTGCCAGTCTTCCTCTTTTTGCTTGAGGAAGATTCGCCGTGAGCTAACATCTGTGCCCATCTTCCTCTATTTGTATGTGGGTTGCCACCACAGCATGGCTGCCGCTGAGTGGTATAGGTCCGCACTTGGGAACTGAGCCTGGGCTGCCGAAGCGGAGCATGCCAGACTTAACCACTAGGCCACAGGGCCAGCCTCAGCCATGAATCTAATTTAATATGTATTAGAAAAAATATAACAAACACATAAAACCCAAGATAGGACCTTTCTTTTCAAAAGTAGTAGAAGTTTAAAATTGAGTCCATTAAAACTATGAAAGAGGTAAATACAGGAGGCAGTGTGTGACAGGAGAGAAGGGTGCAGGTGGAATGCACGTGCCTCCGGTTTGGAGCCCTGTTGGAGGGAGCACAGAGACCCTAGGCCATCACTCTGCCGGCCACCCCCTCCTTGCCCCTTCTCTCTTTGCTTTCCCTTTTTCTCATTCTTCACTCCTCCCTCCCTTCTCCCTCCAAGTTTCTCCTCTTCTGGGCTTGTTCCTCCTCCCCTCCCTTCCTCAAAGTGTCTGTGCTGGTCCTTTGGGTTTTAAGAGAAGGAAAGAAGCTCACATTTATTGATCATTAATTATTTGCTGGAAAGTCACAGACATAAGTGGGCAATGGCTACTAGTGAGGTTTTGGGTGATTCATCAGGAGTGCCTCTCAAATGCTAATGTGCCTATGATGAGGAGTCACCTGGAGAGCTGGTTCAAATGCAGATTCTGGTCCAGTAGGTCTGGAGTGGGGCCGAGATTTTTGTATTTCGAGCAAGCTCCCAGGTGACCCTGCAGCTGCTGCTCGGCCCACACTTGGAGTAGCCGGGGTTGAAGATGTGGCGCTACTTCTTTAGATAAATAAGAGCAGAAAAAATTGTTTGTAGGAAGAGGAGGGTTCTGGAACCACCTCTTTCATCTGCAGTGAAACCAATATAATTATTAAGAACACTGTTTACAAGACCAGCATGTCCTGCCCTGTGTAAAGAATACAAAAAGTTTCCTTGTACTGAACGAGGCTGTTTGTAATGAAAACTTTTGGCTCAAATTGTTGCCAGGGCGCTGCTGGGGGAACCAGTCACACAGAGGGAAGGTGTAACCTAATATTATTGTGTATGAAATGACACGCTCTGGCCTTAGAGAGGTAGAAAGTGTTCTGTTTCCTCCTTTGCTCAGGTGACAGGCTGGCACCCCGGCCTGGTTAGGAAACCTGGGTGCGCTTCTCCACGTGGGGCTGCTACAGAGCCCTTTCTTTAGGTGGAGAAGACTGGATTGTTGAACTGTTCAGAATATATGGAGATGTTCACATCTGTCTGGTTATGAGAACCAGACCTGCCAATGAGTTCTGAGAGTTACAATAGACACAGCATTTGGAAAACAAGCCAGCTAAATACAATAGGACCCAGACTGAGTTCATGTTAAAACTGTGGGACTCAATCCTGGGCCATGCTGTTTTAAATGACATGACCCCTGATGTTATCTCTCCTGTGGAGATCAGAGAGGTGCTATTGTGCGGCACTGCAGTTTTACAGTATGCTTTCTCTTAGGGCAGAAAAATCTACAGAAGGAAAAGGCAAGGTCATCTTTTCAAGATTCAGCTGGAGCCAGACACTTAGCAAAAATCAAGCCCCCCCTTTCTGACACAAGGAGCCACATGATTGCAGAATAAATGCTAACAAGGTTCTTGGGGATCACCTAACACCATGGTGTTTAATTTTCGGGAGGTCATTGTGCTTGGACTCCCTTACCCCCGAAAACATACACTTTCACAATCTCCATGTAATATCCAGGGATTAACGGATTCCCTAGGGGATCTATGGATTCCAGGTTAAAAACATCTGATGTAGTACACTTCCTTCTTTTTGTAAATGAGACAATTGGGGCTCAGAAAGCAGATGACTGACCATTGGTCTCATAGCAATGCTGATGGTGGACTAACTCCACACAGGTCCACAGGGAAACCAGTGGTGTGTGTCTGCACATAATTTATTTCTGAAGGCCCTCAGAAGCACAAGTGTCAAGAGGTTTTTGAGAGAGTAATACCTTTAGCTGGGAGAATCCCAATTTTTAAACCAAATAATGTTTGAAGAAAAGTAGAAATAATTGAACTGGAAACTTATTGGACCTAGATTTTAGGATGTGTTCAAAAGCCATAAGTAAGAAGCCCTGCTCTACTTGGTAGCTGTGCGCTAACCTGCAGTTTGGGATGTTTTTTAGGGCAGGTAATAAATTCCTTTCAAAGTCTGAATTCACATACCAATGTGAATCTTCCACATCCCTGAAAACTACTTAGGCAAGATTGAAAGAGAAGTCTCAATTTGGCAACACATTTTGGGGTTCAGCCCCCAACACAATCCCTGGTACAGTCTAGATGCTCAATAAATATTTATTTGAATAAATGGGCTTTATTTAACCTTATTGGAGTTTTCTAGAGATGGGAGATGCAGGAAGCTGGAGAGAGACCAGTACACAGTGTGTAAGTACACAGTGGAAAGTTGGGATTCCTAGTGAGGGATTTAGAATCTCTCAAACATAATGTTGAGCAAAAGAAGCCAGACACAAAAGAATACATACACTATGATTCCATTTGTTTAAAGAACAAATATGGACCAAATTAACCTATGCTATAAGAAGCTGGAGTATTGGTTACCTTTGGTGAGTGGGGGCTTTAGTGATGGAGGACATGTGGGAAAGGGGGTTCTAGGGTGCTGGCAACATTCTATTCCTTAATATGGGTGCTGGGTACGCCTGTGGATTCACTTTGTAATCATTCATCAAATGATACTCTTATGATAGCACTTTCTGTGTGTGTGTTATACTTCAATAAAAACATTCATTTAAAAAACACAGACACAAAATGGAGGGTCTAGGCCAGTGCTTCTCAAACTTGAATGTGCCTACAAGACACCTGAGAATCTTATTAAAATGCAAAATTCTGATTCATTTGGTCTTGGGTGGGGCATGCGATTCTGCATTCCTAGAGAGGGCCTCGAGACTGGTATCTTCAGGATCTTTTTTAGAGGGATCCTGGGATTTGGGCCTATCTTTGCATGTGGTGAAGGAGACAACGTGCAGGGATGTTAACCTTGTAGGTTACTAACCAACAGAGCAACGGTTCCCAAGAGCAGCCGTGCTTCCATGAGAGTCTGTGAAATTTGCCTGCTCCCAGCACCTTTGCAGTTGTTTTCTGACCGCTGCATGGTGATCAGAGCCTAGAGTTGTGCCACTCCAATGCAGTCACCAGACCCTGCAGCCCACACTACGGCCCCTGGCCTGTCTGCCCCATGGAAGCCACTGGAGACCCAGAGGCTGTTACCCAAAGAGCACGATGAGGGCATTAGGAGCCTCGTTTCCCTCTCTATCCACATGTGTGGGCAAAACTGGATTTTCAGCCATGACTGCTACATAAAGGAAATGGACAGCCAAGCTCCTTTTTGTAAAACTCTGTAGGATATAGATCCCCAAACACCAAACTTGTATCAAGAAAAAACATTATTTTGAGTGGAAAAAAAAGAGTCAAACTACATCAAACTAAAAAGCTTCTGCACAGCAAAGGAAACCATCAACAAAACGTAAAGGCAACCTCCGGAATAGGAAAAAATATTAGCAAATCATATATCTGATAGGGGGTTAATATCCAAAATATATAAAGAACTCATACAACTCAATAGCAAAAAAACAAATAATTGGATTAAAAATGGGTAGAGGATCTGAATAGACATTTTTCCAAAGAAGACGTACAGTTGGCCAACAGGTACATGAAAAGATGCTCAACATCACTAACCATCAGGGAATTGCAAATCAAAAACACAATGAGATATTACCTCACACCTGTTAAAATGGCTATTATCAAAAAAGACAAGAAATAAGTGTTGGCAAGGATATGGAGAAAAGGGAACACTTCTGCACCGTTGGTGGGAATGTAAATTGGAGCAACCAGTATGGAGTTTCCTCAAAAAATTAAAAACAGAACTACCCTCTGATCTAGTAATTCCATTTCTGGGTATTTATTTGAAGAGAAAACCCCCACTAATTTGAAAAGATATGTGCACCCCCATGTTCATTGCAGCATAATTTACAATAGCAAAGACATGGCTGTGTCCATTGATGGACAAATAGATACATCTATAGATATATCTATAGACATATATCTCCTAATGGATCTGCTTCAATGATTAAACGCTGATCGATGCACTCATTCTGTGGATGTCATTCAGTTCCTTTCCCAAGCTGCCCCTGTCCTTACTCAATGAGCTCACAAAGGGACCATGACAGTAGCAACAGAAGGTATGCATGGACTCAGCAACCTAGTCATCTGTTCTCCAAGGCTGATCTGGCTACAGTCACTGCTGAACATCCAAACTGCCAACAGCAGGGCCCATACAGAGCCCCTGATGTGGTGCCATTCCGTAAGAGGACCAACCAGCTGCCTGGTGGCAGGTCGATTACATTGGGCCATATCCATTATGAAAGGGGATGTCCTTTGTTGTCAATGGAATAGACACTCTGGATATGGATTTTCCTTCCCTACACACAATACTTCTATCAATAAGTATTATAGTATCCAATACGTGGACTTATAGAATGCCTTACCCTTTGTCAAGGTAGACCATACAGCATTACTTCTGGCCAAGGAAATCATTCCATAGCAAATGAAGTATGACGGTGGGCTCCTGCTCATGAAGTTTACTAGTCTTCTCATGTTCCCCATCACCATGAAGCAGCTGGTCTGATAGAAGAGTGGAATGAGCTTTTGAAGATTCGGTCACAGTACCATCCACCACCTCTGTGATAACTCCTTATGGGGTTGGCTAGTGTCCTCTAGTATGTGGTATATGCTCTCAATCAGTGACCAATATATGGTGCACTTCATCCATATCTAGGATTCATGGGCCCAGGAGTCAAGGGGTGGAAAAGGAAGTGGTCCTTCTCACTATTACCCTTAATGATACACCTGTGAAATTTTTCTTTCCTGTTCCTACGACTTTGGGTTCTGCTGGTCTAGGAGTCTTAGTTCCCAAGGGATGAATGCCTCTGTCAGGAGACACAGCAATGTTTGCATTAAACTGGAAGTCAAGACTGCCACCTGACTACTTTGGACTCTTAATGTTCAGTGAACCAACAGGCAAAGAAGGAGGTTTACCGTTTTGGCTGGGGTAGTTGATCCTGATTATCAAGAGGAAATTTGGCTGCTACTTCACAATATGGGTAAGGAGGAGTATGTCTGGAATGCAGGAGATCCCCAGGGACACCTCTTAGTACTTCCATGTCCTGTGATGAAAGTTAATGGAAAATTACAATGCAATTCAGGCAGGATTGTTACAGACCTTCACAGGATGTCACAGACATTTCAGTAATGAAGGTTTGGGTCACCCCGTCAGGCAAGAACCAGCTGAGGTTCTTGCTGAGGGCAAAGAGGATATGGAATTGGTAGAGGAAAAGGAAGTTATACGTACCAGCTACATCATGTGACAAGTTATACAAACGAGGACTATAGTAGTTATAAGCATTTCTTCTTACTTTAATGTGAATATATTTGTGTATATATTATCCAATTTTTTCTTTCCCTTTTTCCCCTCTCTCATTCCTCTACCATCTAAATGAGATGTGCTAATAAGTTAACTTTATATTTTAGTATTCGAGTTACAGAATATCAAAGGGAATGAGCTAGAGGGGAATGAACATCACCCCAAGTTGGGTAAAGAGACGCTGTGACTTTCTATTCTCTTTTGGAAAGAGAGTTAGTGTGTTTTGGTTGCATAAAGGATAATTGTATCATGTTAGGTGAATACATGATTTGCAGTTGTCTTTATTTGGAGGTTAAATGTGATTCAAAGAAGTATGTATGGTTGACAAGGGGTGAACTGTGGTGGTTTGTACTGTGTCACACAGGCTAAGTTGGAACTATATTTCCTAGAATCCTCTTCTTTGTAAAGCTGGCCAAAAAGAGGAATTTATATGAGATTTGAAAGGCGGAAATGAAGCAACAGACATTACTCTCCAAAGGTCTTCATAGTTAGATGCAATGACAGACACACAGAAGTGCTGGTGGGTTCTGTCATGTTCTTGCTTCCTCTATTCCTTTTTTAGCTCTTCTTTCCAACTGCTGATGCTGTTGACCAGTAGTGACGGCAGGTCCACCACTAGTCATTGGGCAGGTCCACCACAGACTCAGGGAGGCAGCAGCTGTTCAGAGGCCTGGCTTTCCAATGATGTTCCCATGAACCTTCCCTTTGCAGTCTCATTTTGGTGGCTGGATGTGCTTGGGTTTCAGATTGACTGACTGGTGACTTATCTTTGATCTTCTAACTTCCCTCCTCGACCTTTACTTCTCCAACTGTAGTTTAACTCCAATTATAAATCCCTTACATATTAACTCAGGAGTTGGCAAACTATGGCTCATGGGTCAAATGTAGCCTGCCACCTGTTTTAGTAAATAAAGTTTTATTGGACACAGCCACACCTTTCATTTACGTATTATCTATGGCTGTTTAATGGCTGAGTTGAGTAGGTGTGGCAGAGACTGTATGGCTCCCAAAGCCTAAAATATTTATTATCTGGCATTTGAAAAAATCTGCCAGCCCCTACCATTCATAGTGGGTATGCTTCTCTCATTGGAATGTGACTAATACACATGGCCAACCCAAACATCAATGGGGTGGGGAAAAATATTCTGTCTCTAAGAACTCTACAGTTATAAGAGAAAGGGCATGGGTGCAGGGAAGGTTGAAGAATTAGGCAAACTAATGCACTCTACCCTATATGTTAATTTAAATCTAAAGTCTATTAATTTTGTTTGAATTTAACAGAAGAAAGTGAAATTGAAGCAATGGCTGAACTTAAGAGAAACATTTCTTGACCACAAGAGATGTTAGTTCCTAAAATATTCTTCTAAGTCTTAAAAAAAAAAAGATTATGAATTATGAAAACCATTACAGGTTGAATTCATTACAGTTTCTGAAATCACATTTCAGTTTTAGACAGAATTGATTTACTCCAAACCATAAGAGATGAACTGATTAATACTGTTGCGTTGCCTTCCTTCTCTCCTCTCCCCACTCCCCAATTTTTGCTGATACTATTTTTCCTTTGGTTCTAGTTCTCTGTTTCAGTGGATTCAGTGCCTACCATCTATTCCTCTATGTGGCGTCTCCATTCTAGAGTTCCTTATTTTGATTTGTCTCTTGGCTAGATTTCATCATTAATACCTTCTTTTTTGTAAAGAAAGGCTCGTGATGACTATAGTTTCTGAATTATTTCATGTTTGAGAGTGTCTGCCCATTTTTTATGTTGGTTTGACTGGATGTAATATTGTTAGGTCTCACCTTCCCCCTCAGACCTTTTTAGATGAGTTCTATTTCCTCTGACATTGACTGTTGCTCTACGAGGAGTCTGAGACCAGTTTGATTTTTTCCCTTCCTTTAAAAGTGATCTGTTTTTATTTTTTCTTCTACCAGTATGTCTAAACATTTTTTTCCTTTAAATCTTTGAAGCTCAGAATCTTAAACAGGATATGTCACTGTTGGTTATACTAAAACAATTTTTCCTGGCATATACATTATCTTTTCAATCTTCAGATTGGATTTTTTCATTCAAGTCAGAGAAATTTTCCTATATTATATCTCTGAATAATTTTAAATTCCTTTTATTGAGATCTGTACATTAGGGACATCAATTGTGCTTAAGTTAGAACATCTTTGACTTTTGTATCTGTTACATTCTTTCTAATTGCTTCAATTTCTCTGTCTTTTCCTATATCCGCTGTTATCTCAAGTCTCTCCTCTATGTTGTTAATTTGATTTTTGGCCATGATTATTTTATTATTTTTTTTCCTAATTTATTTACTATGTCTGTAATCATAATATTTTGGTTTTCAATGTATTTCCTTAGCTCTTCAACCTCACTTTGCATCTCATTCTGTTACTTTATTATCTCATTTTTGAGTTTTTGTTTCATTAAATTAAATCCATATTACATTGTTTTAAAATGCGAAACACTAGCCAAGAATCTGTCTCTTTTATTTGGGTTCTAGCCTCCAGAACTGGAGACAATACTCTTCTGTTGTCTAAGCCACCCTGTTTGTGGTACTTTGTTATGACAGTCCTAGCAGACATATTTATTTATTTAACCTTATTTAACACTTCAACCAGCCCCCAGCACTCTCTCTCCCTCTTCTCTGCTTTATTTTTCTTCTTTGCAACTTATCACCTTCTGATGTACTGTATAATTTCTTTGTTTATTTTGTTTATTGCCTGCCTCTCCCACTAGAATGAGGGCAGGGAGTTTTGCTGTTGTTCACTGATTTCTCTCTAGGGCCTAGCACATAGTAGAAGCTCAATAAATACTTGTTGAGTGAATAAATACAACCAAATCTGACACCTAGCCTATGCTCAGAAGTGACCTGGCATTAGGCCTCTTGAGAACTAATGAAATCACATTGACTATTGCTTTACGATTTTTTGGAAAAAGTCTTTGCATTCATCCATCCCTTCAGGGAATATTGATGGAGAGCCTACTACATGCCTGGCACTGGTAAAAGTGTAATGGTAAACAAAACCAAGAAGGAGAAGGAGACCGTAACGTATGGCTTATGATATAATGTCAGGTGTGATAGGTGCTGTGAAAATTAATCAGGCAGGGTAAATGTTCCAGATTACTATTTTTGCGAAAACAAGCACCCTGAAACTTCGTGGCCTAAAAAACCACAATTTCTCTCATGGATCTCTGGTGGACGGGGCCGATCAGGGTGGTTCTTGCTGGGGGTTTCACATGTGGTGGTCAGATGTTGGCCAGGCTTCAGGTCATCTGAGAGATCGGCTGGGTGGGACATCTGCGGTGGCTCACTCATTTGGCTGCTGTTGATGCTGACTGCCAGCTAGGAGCTCAGCTGGGCTGTTGACCAGTGCACCTACCTGTAGCCTCTCCAAGTGGCCTCTGGCTTCTGGGCATAGTGGCTTGGTTCTGGAAGGAGCTCTCCAAGAGCGAGTGTTCCAGGAAGCAAGAAGCAGTGGCTGCCAGGGCATTTAAGGGCTGTGCCTGGGACTGGAGCAGCGTCTCTTCTCCCCTATTCGGTTGGCTAAAGAGGTCGCAGCGTTCTTCAGATTCAAGGGGCTGCAGAAAGAACATGTGTGATGGGAGAGCTTGCTGTAGCACCTTTGGAAAACACAGTCACACAGTAAGGGGATATTAAGTGGTGGGCAAGCAGGAAAGAGAGGTGCTCTTTGTAGGGAAGTCCTCTCTGATAAGGTGACCTTTGAGCACAGGCCTGAGGGGAGTGAGGAAATGAGTCATGTGGATATCTGGGGAAGAGTGTTCTAGGTCGAGGATGGCAAGTACAAAGGCCCTGCAGCAGAAGCATGCCTGACAGGGTGAGGAGCAGCTGACGTGAGCTCGGAAGGGAGCCATGGAATCTGCACTTATGAGACTCAATGGGGTATATGAGTGCAAGGTCTTACCCTTAGGACCGAATAGTTCACAGATGCGTAAAGGCTTGTAATGGGCCGGGAGCCTTTGATGCAGCCCTTGCTGATGACTCTACCCACACCAGCCTTGGTTGCTTGCTTTCTCCTTCCCCATCCTGACCCCATTAGTGCTCTCTCCTGCAGGTTTGCCCTTTGCTCCTTGATCTCCACCAACCCTGAGGCCTTGTCATACCCAGAAGCCTAGTCCAACCAGGTCACCCACATTGCTGTTTGCTGCTGTGCAACTGGGGATTAGGTGCCCTGGGGCAAGGCCTGAGTGCCCATGTCATAGTCCTAGTGTCACAGCACTCCTACTTCTAGGTCAGCCCCTTAGGACCCCAGCCCAGAGATAGGGCAACAGCTCAGAGCCAAGGGGGCCCACGTGCCCCTTTGCTTGGACTGCTGCCTGCCCTGTCCACTGCCTAGCTCTGGCTGGGCCCCTTCTGTGGGTCTGAATTCTCAGCTCAGGACCCGACCCACTGGCTGTCTGAGTCCTGCTCTATACCATCAATTATCTGGAACAATGACTGACCCCAACTGGCTCTGGATTCTTCTGGCTTCCCCTCTGAGGGGCCACCTGAAGACCAGCAACTGGGAGATGATTGCATGGCGGTTAAGGGTGCCAATTCGGGAGGCCACCTGCCTGGGTTTGGATGTGGCTTTGCCACACACTCACAATGTTACCTTGGACAAGGAGTTTAACCTTCCTGTGCTTTTTTTCTTCGAGAGAGGGCTTTTATTACATCTTTAAAATATTCCAAATAGGTCTTAAGAATGATTTGCCATCTTGTTATTTCTGTAGCCAGACAACTCTTAGATCTTTTCCATCAGCCTGCTGAACTGTTCCTTTTTCAGAGAGATACCATCCAAAAATGTCCTGGTATTCTTGTTTTTAACTGTTGTGGCTTGCGGGATCAAAGTAGCAACCCGAACTCAATACAAGTTCAATGCCTTTTCCTTTAAGAATTAACTCATCTCTCTGGGCTTGAAATACTGAACAAGCAACACCTGGTCTCATTCAAACACTGCTGATGTATTTGTCACCCAAGAAGTTTCAGATTTCAACGGGAGACCCATCCTCCTGAGTGACAATGGTGATGGGGAAGTGAGCCTACTGGCCTCCTCTTGTAAAGGAAGCCCCAGGGAACACCCTTGATCATGCTGTATACATGACAACAGATAGTGCAAGCCATAGCCAGTTCCTTCCTATTTCCCCACCATTTGTCCACCCAGAGCCTCTTCTTCTTCTTTCCAAGGAGACTGAGTTCTACATCCATGTCATTGAAGTCCCTCTGCAGGGTTCCTCTGGGGCCCTTCATAACACCTGTGTGTCCCTTCCGAGTGATGTCTATATTTTCTGGAATGTCAACAGTCTGGTTGCTGAGAATCGTCTTCATTCTCATGGTGGATGCGACAAAGAGAGACCCCTTCCCTGTGCTTTTGTTTCTGCATCTGTAACATGGGGCGTATAATAGTACTGACCCCACAGGTTCGCTGTGGGAATTCACTGAGTTGGTACATATAAAGGGCTTAGAAGGATGCCTGGCACATGGAACGTGCTAAGTGTTGGTTCTAATTATTTTACTGTATTAGAGTCTGTTACTCCTTGTACAAAGCTCCAGACCTTTCTGTGCTGCTCCGCAGAGCCAGGCCCTGCAGCTCAACCATCTTGAGGCCCCACATCCACTGGGCCTCTCAGGTTACTTTCCCCACTATCCTGATAACCCATCATGCCCTCCACCTGAGTCTACTCAGAGAGCCGAGGCGGCAAAGTACAGTCCATCTTCTGATAAAATTTAGCAAGGGGCCAGTTGAATTTCTGGAACCTGGACCACGGGACCCAAAGTGGGCATTGGCACCTTTGGGGACAAAGCAGAAGTCTTAGCAATTGGTGAGCTTCAGCAGCGGCCACACAGGTTGGAGCTTTGGTTAACTAGCTGGGGAGGTTGCAGAACTTCTTTATGAGAGGTGCTGGGTGGGGAGGGGGCCATGTGGTTGGAGGATGCTAAGAGCCCTGGCTTGAGGATTTACTTAGATTGCTGTCTACCAGCATGTGATATTTGGGGTTGCTCACGGATGAGTGGGGGGAGGCAAAGTCTCTCATGCTTCAGATGATGAACAGACACAGGAGCTTTGTCCCCATTTGGGGAACACTGGTCCACTGAGTCAGCCTGATCACAAAAGAGTAAAAAATCAAGGAACATTTGAAGGTTAGAAACAGGCTCTGGTTTCTGTGTTACTTTTTTTTTTAAACTGTGGTAAAAAAATGTATAACGTAAAATTTGCCATCTTAACCATTTCTAAGTGTTCAGTAGTGTTAGCTACACTCACATTGTTGTGCAGCCAATCTCCAGGACTTTTTCATCTTACAAAACTGAAACTCTATAGTCGTTAAACAACTCCCCCAGCCCCTGGTAACCACCATTCTAGTTTCTGTTTCTATGAATTTGACCACTCTAGATATCTCATATAAATGGAATCATACACGATTGGTTTCTGTGGTACTTTTGAAAGCCTGGACTTTTTGAAACCTTTGTGATGGCCATCAATGCATACGCCGTCCTCCTACCTCTGTGACCGCTTCTTCTCAGTCTCCCCATTGGGGTCTCCTGCCTCTGCTCAGCCCACAGGTACTGCCATCCTCCCTACTCAGTCCTTGGCCAGTGTATATCCCCCTTTACACTTTTCCAGGGTGGGCTCCCTCAGCCATGGCTCCAACCACCTTCTAACAGCTGATGGCTCCTACTCCCCTTAAGGCTTTATCCTCCCTGGGCCTCTGCCCCAAAGCCTCTGCCCCATCAACTTCCTTCCCCTGGCTCACCCCTGCTCGGTGTTCAGGGCTCAGCATTTTGGACCAACATCAGGGAGATTCTTGCATAGGTGGTCCCAGAACCATATTTTAAGCAATACTGCTGCATTGTAAGGACCTCTGTCCTTTGTCTCTCCCACTAGTGTCAGCTCTGTGAAGGTTGACTGGCTCATTCCTGACAGCCCAGCCTCACAGACATCAGGAGCTCAGGAAATAGTTGGTGAGCGAGTGAATAAAGGAATCCTAAAACAGCTCAGTAGAAAAGTGAGACCAAGAGAAAGGGTCCAGGTGACGGTAGTGGATTGAACACATGCATCTTCTTCCTAAGGAAACCCCACTAAAACTACAGCAAAGAGACTTAAAAGATAATACACAAACTCACGAGGAGGGTGAAGTTGCAGATCTGAGAGACCAAGTCACAGTGGCCAGTAGGAAAAGCAGAGAACAGTGGAATCCTCAGAAGGTACAGGCAGCAGTAGGCACCTCTGGAAGTGCGGGTGAAGATGAGGGAGAGATCACTGGGCTGTCTTAGGGGCTCCCAACCATACCGTGTCAGCTTACAAGCCCAAAATGCAGCCCACTTACCCGACCATCTTCCTGCCAGGCACCCGATAGCTTGTCCACACAGGTGCCCTAATCCTGGTGAGCCCTGGGTTTCTCTAAACTCTCTGTACCCACTCTCTCCCTCAGAGGGGCTCTGAACACTCTCTGACCTGGAGACCCTGTTTGGAATATCTCATCCTGGGAGCCTTCGTCTAGAAATGGCCATACTGCCCTTCCCTTATTCAGCTGGGTTTGTGCTTAATGCCCAGCTTTTCAATACTCAACAATATTTAGTTAGGTATCCATATTTAGGTGGTTAAACCATTTTAAGAATAAAAATCAGCCAAGTGGTTCCCTCTCTGGGGAGAGGAAGAGGATATGATTGAGTAGGGCCACATCGGGGGCTCTGTAGTGAGTTGAGTTGTATCCCCGCAAAAGATCCGTTCAAATCCTAACCCCCAGTGTCCGTGAATGTGAACTTGATTTGGAAATAGGGTCTTTGAAGATGTACTTAAGTTAAGATGGGGTCATACTGACTGGACTAGGGTGGACCCTAAATCCAGTGACTGGTGTCTTTGTAAGAGAAAGGAGAGGGAGATTTGCGTACAGACACATGGAAAGAAGGCCATGTGATGATGGCGGCAGAGACTGGGGGAGGCAGCTACAAGCTAAGGATTGCTGGGAGCCACCAGAGGCTAGGAAAAGGCAAGGACTTCCCTCAAGGGCCTTCAGATACCTTGATTTCAGACTTCTAGCCCCCAGAACTGTGAAAGAATAAATTTCCATTGTTTTAAGCCCCCTGGTTTGTGATAGCAGCCACGGGAAACTAATACAAGCCCTCAAGCTTTCCTAATGTTATATTTCTTAACCTGGGTTATGAGTACACAGGGCTTGGCTTTATTATTGTTTTTAAACTGTACATATATGTTTTATATACATATATGATTTCACAATAACAAAAATATAAACAACATCAAAAAAGGAACATCTAGCAATGTCTAGGCTTTGAAGATGCGTTCAGGTTGGGCACATTTGGCTATGGGTTTGCTGTGTGTGCCAAGATCATGGCAGGTCCATGGGGCACGTGCAGGAGGGGACTTTCTGGGGCTGAGCTTGAACATCATAGAAAATGGGATATAGCAAATAGCAGAGGGACTGTGGAAGCTTTGTGTCTTACAGGCGAACATTTCCCGTGATCATGGACCAGCCACCATCCCAGCAGGTGCAATGTCAACAAGAAGATGAGATGCCCCTCCTTCCCGGGTGCAGCAGACTATGCCCCCTCATGGAGAAGGTCTTGGACTGAGAAGCTTAAGTGGAGAGGCTGTCCGTGGGGCGGGGGGTGCAGGTGTCCCTCAGAAAGCTCTGTGGGGGCCTGGCTGACCTGCACACTTGGATGGAAGGCAGCCAGAGGGTTACCTTTTCATACCTCCTGGGGAGCGTTTTGGGAATAGCTAAGCATGAGCCCTGTCTCCCTCCAAGTGGGCAAGGTCTGAGCAGCCCAACATCTCCGAGATGCTCATTGCAAACCTGGGCCACACCTGGCTCTCTGTTGTTGCCCTTGTGGAGCTTCCAGGAGAAGGCCTCATCAGGGGCCAGAAGGGGCTCCCTCAAGAAACTGATACAGACAGAGGGTCCAGTGGTGGGAGAGAACACCACCCCCTCCCCTGGGGTCATGGGACTTCCTCTCGACAGGCCTCCTTATAACCCTGTTGGCTTCGTGAAAATTGACCTCTGGGGCGACTTTCCTAGGCCAGAGGGATCAGGACCGTGTGACTTCTTGGTGATTTTTTTCTCTGCTTGGTTCCCTGCCTTTCGTTAGAGGAGATAACATCTATCCCAGGAATTCTCCATAAATGTATATTATTTTAGCTGAAAAAAATTTTTTTAAGGGACGGGAAAGTGAATATTGAACACCTTATGGAACTATCCTAAACAAATGGACGCTGGTTCTCAATGCAAGATAAAAGTGCACTTTGAAAAGTGGGTAGAGATGGGAGAAAATTACTTTATATCTCTCATAAAACTGTGTTAAGTTCTGTTTAATGGATATTCTGGGAAAAGGCTATAATTCCTTTAAAAGCTGGGCTGCCCTGCAGCTGAAGCCAAGTTGTAAAACTGTTTGGGACGTAGAAAAGTTAGTAACAAGACCAGTCGTCCGGTCATTTCTAACAATCTGAGGGAGGGGTATTTGGAATGGTTTAAATGCTGGCTGCTGAGGAAACCAATGATCGGAAAAATAACATCACGGGGCTTTTTATATGGCCCACTGGTATCATGATGCAATGTGATTATTTTCCTGACTTTCTGTTTTTGCAACAGGAAAGGAAGAAGCAAGGGAATCAGAGGAGCACTCAGATGCCTAATTACCAGTGCTTCTCTCAGATAAATTATAAACAGGCTGTTAGAGAATTCTCTTGCTACAGCAAAGAAACAAAGCAGCCTTTAAACACTTTGGATGTCAACATGCCCTAATTTCAAAAGCACTAGAGCTATGTATAACCCCAAAGATAATCTTTTTCTCCAAGGAATGCTTAAGCAGAGTTAAAAAAAAAAAAAAAAAAGTAACCCCAATTCTCCATTCCTGGGCCTGTGGCAGACATCATTAATCAATCGAGGCAAAATTTTTTTTTCCCGTGGAACCTAAATGCTGCCCCAGAATTCTTCTCAACAATGTGTGCCTGACAACTACTATAAATAGATCAGAATCCACACATGAGCTGAGCCAACTCAAGAGGCACTAAACTAAAGTGGTTAAAAGTGTAGTCTTTGGAGCCAAATCTCAGCTCAGCCACTTAAGCTTTCAGATAAGTTTCCTTACCTGCAAAATGCAGATAACAGTACCTGTCTTATTGGATTGTTGTAACAATCAAATTAATTACCACACCTAAAGAGTTTAGAACAGGACAAATAGTAAATACAGTTGTCCCTTGGTATCCGTGGGGAATTGGTTCCAGGAACTCCTGCAGATACCTAAATCCACTTGATGTTCAAGTCTCTTACATAAAATGGTGTAGTACAGCGAATATAGTCGGCTCTTCGTATTCATGGGTTCTGCATCCGCAGATTCCACCGACTTTGGATAAATATTTTTATTTTTCCAGAATAAAAAGTTAAAAAAGATCATTTACCATTTAACTCTGGAAGAAGAACTAGATTAAGATTTATTAGTAATTTATGAGTTGAAGATTTATTCAACAAAGATGTATTTATCAACTATTATATGCCAGACCGTGTATGAAATGTTGGGAATTCTGTGGTTAGTAAGACAAGTAAGGCACTAATTTTACCTAGGTGACATAAATAAATCTTGCTCAAAGTTGGCATCCTTTGAAAGGTAATGATATACGGACAAGTTATTGCTTTATCTTCAGTTGTTTTACATCAAAATTCTATTTAATAGAAAAAATAATTGAGATGCTAAGTGGCCAATTAAATATGGAAAACTAAACCTCATTAATAAACAGGGAAACAAATTAATATAACAATGAGATGGGGGTGGGGAAGATGAGAGAAATAGAAGATCAATCTAGGCATTCAACATCCAAATATAAGGAATTCCAGGAAGAGAGGGAAGAGGCAATTAATTAAGAGGAGAAAATCATCAAAGAAATAATATAAAAATATTTCCAGACCTAAAGAGCAGATGTCTCTAGATGTAAAGATCCACTGAAGTGCACAGCAAGATGAAGGAAAAAGACCCTGACCAAGACATATTATCATGATACTTCTGAAACCCGTAGATAAAGAAAACAAAACAGGATGGGGGTGGGGGTTTGGAAACTATTTATATGCAAAGAAACAGGAGTCAAAAAATGGCACTGCATTTTATACCCAGCCAATCTAAAGTGTAAGGGTAGAACAAAGATTTTCAGACTTCAGAGACTTGAAAAATATACTCTGTTAAAGGATAATTTTTTTAAAAAAATGGGTAAAATCATGACTCACAAATATAAAATGAATATGCATTAAATATCTTACTTAACTCATTCTTAACGAAGGAACAAGTAAGGTGTTACAACCAGCTTAAAAAAGTCAAAGAAGCAGAAACAGATATGAAACTGCCTTTTTGTATGGGGTAGGGAGAAAGACATGGATTATTCATTTGCCTATCTGTAGATAAGAATTATTTTGCACTGCTATCGGTTATCTACAATTTACAGAGTTATAAAATAGCTCAAAGGCGATGAATGGCACTGAGCCCCCATCGAATCAAAATCAGGTAGCTTGAAAGGATGTGCTCTAAACAATGCATAGTTTTTCACAGAAGCACAAAATTTTCCAAGTACACTCCCAAGTGACTTTTATTAGGACACTACTAGGGAATACGCTTCATCAAAAGGAGAGGGTAAAACAAAAAATTTTAAAAAAGAGAGAGAGAGAGACATGGGATCCCCCAAACAGGGAATGGGGTATCCAACACTGGAGGGTGTGACGAGAATTCCCAGGACTACAGCGGAGCGGTAGGCCGGAGCCCCACCAGCTCAGAGTGCTGGAGGAGGGAGGACTCCTGAGGGGCTCGGGGAAAGAAGTGGAACTGATGTGCTCGAGCATATGGAAAATATCATGGAAAGGCCTTTGGCAGAGATGTGACAGCTTTTAGAGGACACTAATCCTAAGTAATAGAAAATAAAGTGAACCAAAAAATGAGGCCATCATTAACTTGAGGAATACTGGAGGGTTGCACAAAATGGAACTAAGTAATGCTTACTTGGCTCGGCAGTGTAGTCATTATAACGTAAGTGCAGACTATTTATTCATCCAAAAAGTGCAATAAAACTATGTTGAGATGATGGGCAGTGGGGGGAGTGATGGGTGTACATGTGGGAGAGTTAGGTACTCACCCACCAAAGTGAGTGGATGTGAATTATGTCTAAAAATGAGAAATTAAGAAATAACAGTAGAAGCATAGTATTCATAAATATGGAGATTAATACCAGAGAAAATAGCTAGAAGAGTTGCCAAAGGCTGCCTCTGGGAAGTAGATCCTGGTGGTAGGAAAGCTTAGGGCAGGGAACTACTGTTTTTCATTAAAAACTTGTGTACATACATATATACATACATACATGGATATGTACAACTATACATATAGTTATTAAAAATAAATTGGAAAAAAGTGATTACACCTAAAAAAGGCACATATTACTAAGTGCTGGTGAGGTGTGGGTAATCTCAGACACTATTGGTGAAGTATAAATTGGCACAGCCTTTTTGGAAAGGTCACTCGGCAGAATCTAATGAAATTTTCCATGTACGCACCCTTCGGCCCAGCAGTCATACTACTTAGCCTTTACCCTCAAGCAAACACTTGCACGTGTGCTCAAAGAAGCATGCCTAAGGATGTTCCTTGTTGTTTATAAGGTTAAAAAAATGATAATACTATAATGTCCAATAAAAGGGGAGTGACAGACAGTACAACAGCAAAACTAAGCGGAAGTCTGGTTTTATACTGTGCTGCTGACACGAACTATGTGTACCATGGACTGATTAGGCAGTATCTTTCTGACATATTGTTTGGTGAAAAACATGAGTTCCAGAACAACAATGTTAATGTTGAAACTGCAATCACACCCCAAAATGAAACAGTGTATCTTTTGTATGTTCACATAAGTGTGTCTATGCATAGGAAAAGCTCCGGAAGCATACATACCCAACTAATAACAGCAATCAAGTGGGGACTTTGCTATATCTGTACTATCCTTTTGGGGGAAGCGGAAAATGCAAATCTATTTTTTAAATTAAAAAATTTTTTTAAATTGTAAAATACACATTCCATAAATTTACTATCTTAACCATTTTTAAGTGTACAGTTCAGTAGTGTTAAGTACATTTATAATGTGCAACCAGTCTCCAGAACTCTTCTCATCTTGCAAATCTGAAACTCTCATACCCTTTAAACAACAACTCCCCATTCCTCCCTCCCCGCAGCCCCGGGCAACCACCATTCTACTTGCTTTCTCTGTGAATTTGTCCATTCTAGGTACCTTATATAGGTAAGTTGTACAGTATTTGTCATTTTGTGACTGGCTTATTTCACTTAGCATAATACCCTCAAGGTTCATTCATGTTGTAGCCTGTGTCAGAATATCCTCCCTTTTTAAGGCTGAATTGTACAATCTTTTTTATGAGAATGTATACCTGTATTTTCAGTGAAATTAAAAATAAATACAATTTTTGAAAGAAAAAGCAAATACACGCATAGAAAAATAAACTGGAAGGAAATAGGCAAAAATGTTACTCATTTATTTCTGGGTCAGGCAGTTATGGTCATTTACATTTTCTTTCATATTCTTTTTTGTTTAGATCATATTTTATTTTAACGCTGGAAGAAATATTAAAACTAGAAAACAAGAAAGTGTGCTAATCTGGTTTAGGCGTGTCACCCCGGGAAGCCCTGCCATTTGGAAAGAAGCATCTGACCTGGTGCCTTAGGGTGTGGCTAGTTGACTCTGGAGACAGGGATGGAGTGCTTGAGCACCTGGCCCACCCCCAGACTGGAGTCACAGCCGTTCAACATGTAAAAAGATGCTCAATCGAACTCATAATACACAAATGACAATTTAAAGTACATTGAAGTTCTATTTTTTTGTCTATCAGTTTGGCAAAGTTTGCTAATATTTTGTTGGTGTGTTGGTGAAGCTATGATAAAACAGGTGGTCTCAAACATTGCTGATGGGAGGGCAAATTGGTTCAATCTCTATCGCGAAGAATAGCCATGAAAATTACAAATGCATCTGCCCTTTGACTCAGAAATCCTACTTCTAGTGATTCGTCTAACAGATAAACACACGGACAAAGTTATACATATACAAAGATATTTATTGTAGCGTTGTTTATAATGGCAAAAGTTTGGAAACAAACAATAGGGGACTGGTTAAATACATTCTGTTGTTTGAGCCGCCCAGCCTGTGTGGTGGAGCTATGGTGGCAGTGGGGGTGGGGGAGGACAGCAGTGGAAGGAGGATTTGCATTTATTTCACTGTATGACATTTTGTCCTCAGTTCAGTTTTAGGACAAAATGCCATACAGGGAAATAAATGTGCTCTGTGCCTCAGTTTCCTCATCTCTAAAAAGGAGGTGATGACTCTAACCTCCTAGGGTTACTGTGAGGGTTACATGAGCCAATCTATGTAAAATGCTTAGATCAAAGCTTGGTACAGAGTGAACACTGTCTAAGTTTATTATCCAAGGTGCCATATGTAACACAGAGTGGGTTTGCACATCCTCCCGAGGGATGGGCTCATCGGGCCTGGGAGGGGGCCTCTAGCGGTCAAAGTTCAAGTTGCTTGGACACAGACAATAGGTTATGTCAGAAAAGTCAAATCAAATGGGAAGACATCAGAGATTGATCTCCAGCCAAGACAACACAGGACCATGGGCGGGGCTGGCAGCCTGTGACATTGGTGGCTCTCCAAAGAGCCTCATGTGCTGCTCTTCGCACCCTTGTGTGGATCTGGGCTAGGCCTGTGACTTGCTTTAATCAGTAGCATGTGGCAGCGAGAACTCCTCTTTAGGAAGACCTGTACTGGACACACCAAGGGTGCAAGTCCTGACTAGGCCAGCCCCCTAGATGAACAGTTGATGTTCAAGGTCAAAAGATTGCTAGTTCCTTTTAAGGAGCTTTCCTGAGAGTCCCTCACACTTCTGCTTACATTTCATTGCCTAAATCCTAGTCACAAAGCCAGGGGAGTTGAGAAAAGAAATCTTACGGCTGACAGCATTGCCACCCTGAATAAAATAAATTCTACGGGTGATGAAAATGTTCTGGAACTAGATAGTGGTGATGGTTGCACAACCTTGTGAATGTATCAAATACTGAATTGTACACTTTAAAAGGGTGAATTTTGTTGTGTGAATTTTACCACAATTTTTAAAATTGGACTTCTGTTGCTAGTGAATAAGATGAAAATTAGTATTGGGATAGGCAACCAGCAGGCTTTCCATACCTGTTTTTTAATTGCAACCACTTATTGCATTAGGTCTCTCTTGGCTGCGTGGCACCAGGACAGAGGAATGGGACCCATGACTGGACTGGGTCACGTGCACACCCTGTAGTTGGGGCCAGGGTCTGTGTCTAGAAGCGGGAGAGGGGCGCTGGGTAGACATACAACAATCGTCCTGACGTCTATCATTAGGATTTAGCTGTGAAGCTCCCTTAAAGGGAGGCATACCTGTGTGGGTAACCAGAGGGACATGGGATTACTTCCCCTTACCCGAAGCAGCCTGGTCACAAGTGGGCTTTGGGACAGACAGGTATCCTTAGGAGGTCAGGATATAATCCTGACTTAATGCAGAAAAAAATGAACTCATGACACCCTGACCAGTTTTTTAGGTGCAGTCATAGATAGAGCTCCATTATTTACCTTCCTCATTTCGTGACCATTTTCTCCCCACTGTTTTCCTGAATAGTCCAGGCCAAGCCAGGTGCTTGCTTTTGAACTTGATCTGTTTGCTCTGTAAGCCGCACGCCACACTGAGAGTTGCTCTGTCCCTGAGAACACTAGGACAGATTTTGTCCAAATGGGTCCGCATTTCCTCTGCACCCCAAAAGTGAAGGGGGTGGTTTCCCAACTGTCATGAAATGTTACCTAGGAAAGAAAGGAGCGAGCATAGGGCAGAGACCAAAGAGGGTGTGACTAGAAAGTGGCTGAGCCATCTCTCCTGCCTGTGGGTCCCCAGACCTGAGACCTGCCCCTGAAGCTCAGAAGGAGCAGGGCAGGGAACAGGAGAGAAGCGGGGAAAGAGAGGGTTAAGTCTGTCCAGGTCTCTCAATGTGATGAAACCAGCGTGGAGGGTCTGCCAAGAGTAGGTCCGCTTCAAAACAGGAAACACCAGGGTAGTGATAAATGGACACTTCTCTGTAGATTTAACATGGATCTCTAGGGAGAGTGCTGGAACCGATCTCATTCAACATTTTTTTACAAATCACGTTGAAGAGGAAGTACACAATGAGCTCTCCAGGTTTGCCAGTGACACTAATCTCTTCCAGCTGCTGAAATGCTAAGGTAATGGGGAAACACCGCAGGAAGCTCCCGCAGCTCTTACATGGAGGGCAGGGAGGAAAGTGGAGTTCCAGGCGAGCAGAGCCAGACTCTCAGAAGCTCCACAAATGCACCTCCCGGGGGTCCTGCAGCTCCACGTGTTGGTGTAGGTGGTGGAGGAGAGGTGGGGCAGGAGTGCTGGGGTCCCTGAACTGCCTGGGAGCCCCTGTAACAGCGCACTCCTTCCTCGCCTGCATGCAGAACCTCCGCTTTTCTGGATACCCTGCCTTCACAGAATTCCTTCAGGAACTGCCTGCTTTCCCTCCTTATGCAGTGAGTGGCTCTGTGGTCACCTCCGTGGGTTCTCTCCTGTTCCTGCCAAGTCCCTCCTACCTGGTGCATGAATTGTTGACCTTCCTTGGCTTCTGACCTTAACCCTCCTCTTTGCTTGGATAGAGTGTGGTGTGAGCTCACCTGTCCCACACCTGGATCCTGCATCCTCTGGCATCCTTTGGTCTTCTGACCCCTTTCAATAGACCTGACCCATTGTACATCCCTTTTTCCCCCACCCCACTCTCCTCCAACAAGCATTTGCTAGGAGAACAGAGAAGCCCCATCTTAAAAAATATTTCTTCAGAATCAGGGCAGATGATGATGATTCTGCTAGTTCTCTGACAGGGGCTTCTCCGTGTCACCTTCCCTGAGTCCCTTGTGTCTGCTGGGATCTTCACCTCAGCATCTGGTAGTTCCTTCAGCTTACCCTGCTCTTAATTTCAGATATATTTATATAGTTTGTTTGATGTCACCTTGCACTTCCCCTCCCCTCCATCCACCCTCACAAATGGATCTGATTCTTGCTTTCAGGCACCACAACCAAAGATAACAAAATGTTCTCCTCGTGTTTCATTTCCAGGCACCAGGGAACCAACCAGGCAAGCTTGGTCTCCACAGGCTGAGGAGTTAAGTTAGAGGATTCATAGGAAAGAGAAAGGCTTCTAACAGTAAGCGATTTAGCCTCATCCTACTGCATACGTTACTTAGTGGATGTTAAGCTGTGGCCTTTTGAGCGGTAAACTTGCTTAAGTTTAAATTGTTGGGAGGACGACCAAAGAAATAGTTGATTCAGGCAAGGATCATCAATAAGTACCAAAATCATTAGGTGAAAACTAGTTGAGAAACAGGATATTTGCATGGTGCCAAAATAACACACCACAGAATTACTTGCTAATCACAAGGGGAAAAAAATAAAATAAAAATCTGTGATCAAGTGACCAAATTTAGCATCATTAATAGAGGAACTACAACACATTATGGTGTTCCTGATGTCATATGATGTGAAATGTTCTTGCCCCAAATGGGTAACCTTAATTTAGTCACCCTAATTTCTCAACCAGAGTTCTGGGAAAGAAATAAGCACTAATGACCTAACGTGTATGTATTAGTCAGAGTTCTCCAGGGAAACAGAACCAATAGGGTATAGATATAGATATAGATATAGATATAATGTAAATCTTTTAAATATATAAATCTTTTATATAGATATATGTCTTTATATATCTAAATAAAAATTTATTATAAAGACCTGACTCATGCGATTATGGAGGCTGAGAAGTCCAAAGATCTGTAGTTGGCAAGGTGAAGACCCAGGATTGCTGATGGTGTAAGTTCCAGTCTGAAAGCCAGTAGGCTCGAGAACTAAGAAAAGCTGATGTTTCATTTCAAGTCCAAAGGCAGGAGAAAAAATGATGTCCCAACTCCAAGGCAGTCAAGTAGAATGAGTTCCCTCTTATGCTGGAGGGTGAGGCTTTTTATTCTCTTCAGGCCTTTAATTGATTGGATGAGGCCCATTCACATGAGGGAGGGCACTCTGCTTTACTCAGTCCACCAATTTGAATGTTCACCTCATCCGGAAACACTTTCACAGACACACCTAGAATAATGTTTGACCAAATGTCTTGGTACCCTGTGGCCCAGTCAAGTTGACCCATAAAATTAACCATCAAGCATCCTTTGTATATAATGAATTAACTTCTCCCCTATGAATTGAGAATGGTTTTAATGTAAATAGTCATTCAATATTTCCATGTTTTGTGGTTCAGATGAGGGACCCCAGTTGAAAAAGCCTAGTTTAGAGGAAATAAAGGGATAGAGGGACAAGTTAAATGGCACCACAAGAACACAATCAGAAAAATCCAGAATGTGGGTTATTCTACAAAACAACTAATCTAGTTTCTTTAAAAAGGCAATGTAAAAATCATAAATGGTGGGGGAGACTATTCTGGAATAAAAGAGACATAACAACCAAATACAATTATGAAACTTGTTTGGATTATGGTTCTATAAAAAACACCTATAGAGGCTGGCCTGGAGGCATAGTGGTTAAGTTTGCACGCTCTGCTTCAGCAGCCCGGGGTTCACAGGTTTGGATCCCGCGCACAGACCTACACACCGCTCATCAAGCTATGCTGTGGCAGGTGTCTCAAATATAAAGTAGAGGAAGATGGGCACGGATGTTAGCCCAGTGCCAATCTTCCTCAGCAAAGAGAGGAGGATTGGCAACAGATGTTAGCTCAGTGCTAATCTTCCTCACCAAAATAAAATAAAATAAGCTATAAAATATATTTTTGGAGTAACTGGGGCAATCTAAATGTGGACTGGATATTAGATGATATTAGGAAATTACTGTAAATTTTCTTAAGCATGATGGCAGCACTGTGGTTATTTTTAGGAGGTGCATACTGAAGTATTTAGAGGGGAAATACTATTTCTAAAACTTATTTTCAAACATTTTATAAAAAAATACACATATATAGATAGAGCAAAAATGGCAAAATATCAACAATTATTAAATCTAGGTGGTGGGCATATGGGTGATCATTGTGCTATTCTTTCAACTTTTCTATATGTTTGGACATTTTTGTAATAATAAATTGCTGGGAGTGAGGGTGAAGGTAGTGGCCACTTGATGAATCTGAGAGACCTTGAATATATCACAGGCATGGGAGATGTCAGTAATGCTAGAGTTAGAAAAATCTCTTCATTCTGTGAGGCTCAAAGAGTAGTGTTTTGGGCTGAATTGTGTCCCCTCAAAATTTCTATGTTGAAATCCTAACTCTCAGTACCTCAGAATGAGACTGTCTTTGGAGATAGGGCCTTTACAGAGGTAAGTAAGGTTAAATGAGGTCATTGGGGTAGTGTCCCTATAAGAAGAGGAAATTTGCACACAGACTGGTAGAGAGAAAAGATGATGTGCTATGGACTAAATGTGTCCCCCAAAATTCATATGTTGAAGCCTTAACCCCTCAGTGTGATATTATTTGGAGATGGAGCCTTCGGGAGATAATTAGGTTTAGATGAGGTCATGAGGTTGGGGCCCTGTTATGGATTGAATGTTTGTGTCCTCCAAAATTCATGTGTTGAAACTGAAACTACATACCCCTCAATGTGATGATGTTAGGAGGTGGGGCTTTTGTGAAGTAATTAGCATTAGATGAGGCCATAAGTGTGGAGCTCTCATGAATGGGATTAGTGCCGTCATAAGAGAGCTTGCTCCCTCTGCTCTGCTGTCTGCCATGTGAGGATGCAAAAGTTGGCAGTCAGCAACCTGGAAGAAGGCCCTTACCAGACCGTGACCACTGCTGGCATCCTGAGCTTGGACTTACAGCCTCTAGAACTCTGAGAAATAGACTTCTGTTGCTTATAAGCCACCCAGTGTATGATATTTTGTTATAGCAGCCTGAGCTAAGACAGGCCCCCATGATGGGATTAGTGTACTTGTAAGAAGAGGAAGAGACACCAGAACTCTCTCCGCCATGTGAGGAGACAGTGAGACAGTGAGGAGACAGCGGCCACCTCTGAGCCAGGAAGAGAGCTCTCACCAGAAACAGACCAGGCTGGCAACCTGATCTTGGACTTCCAGTGTCCAGAGCTGTGAGAAAACAAACGTCTGTTGTTTAAGCCACCTAGTCTATGGTATTTTGTTATGGAAGCCCAAGCAGACTAATACATGATATGAAGACACAGGAGAAGACAGTTATTTACAAGCCAAGGAAAGAGGCCTCAGAAGAAACTAACCCTCCTGACAAGTTCACATTAAACTTCTGGTCTCCAGAGCCATGAGACATTTCTGCTGTTTAAGCCACTTTGTTAGGCAGCTCTAGCAAACTAATACAAGTATTATTCACCATTGTCTGCACGTCCCTTAAATGAGACACAACTCTCACAGAGGAAAAAGAGTTCAAACGAGGTAAAGCTCAAACTCTTCTGTGCTTTCCTGTGGTTAGGACAAGGCAACATGGCAGCCAGAGGCCACCCACCTGAGTAAGAGCAGAAAGTGGAGTGAAGACGAGACCATGGGAGCAACTTGGGGCTACAGTTGTCTTATACTTTGGAATCTCGACCATGGGGATAGAATTTGCTTTTTAATCACTATATCCTGTTGTTCTCCCATGATATTAATAGAGTTATATTTTGTAACTAGGCTACAAGGTGAAAAAGGTATATGCATTAATTGAAAATAAGTTTTTCCTGTGAGAGTAAAGCTAGGAATAATCAACATCTGAGAGACAAGATCAGCAGCCTGTAGAAGTAGTTCACTCTGAGAGCGTGTACACAAGTCTTCTAAAATGGTATTGTGGAAGGAGCCCTGGCTTTGGCTTGGACAGACGTGAGCACAAATCTTCCTTCTTCCAGTTAAGAGCTGTGAGACTCTTAATTGGGGCAATTTGTATAACTTCTTGGGGCCACACTTTCCTCATCTATAAAATGGACAGAATACCATCTACCTTGCAGAGATACTGGGAAGATTAGAGTGATTGGATGTAAAGCCCTGGGTACAATGCCTGGACACAACAAATGGTAGCTATTATTACTGTTGCTGTTTTTAGGGAACACCCAATAAAGATGACAGAAATGCAATGTAAGGAAAATACAAATAAATATAAAAGAAAGTTACATCAAAAAGAATAAAATACCGAAGAATAAATTTTTTTTTTTTGGTGAGGAAGATCGGCCCTGAGCTAACATCTGCCAATCCTCCTCTTTTTGCTGAGGAAGACTTGCCCTGGGCTAACATCCGTGTCCATCTTCCTCCACTTTATATGGGATGCCACCACAGCATGGCTTGCCAAGCAGTACACTGATGCGCGCCTGGGATCCGAATCCGCGAACCCCAGGTCGCTGCAGCGGAGCGCGTGCACTTAACCGCTTGCGCCACTGGGCAGCCCCCCGAAGAATAAATTTAACCAAGGAGGTGAAAGACCTGTACACTGAAAACTGTAAGACACTGATGAAAGAAATTGAAGATGACACAAATAAATAGGAAGATATTCCATGCTCATGGATTAGAAGAATTAATATTGTTAAAATGTCCATGCTACTCAAAGCAATCTACAGATTCAATGCAATCCCTATTAAAATGCCAGTGGCTTTTTTCAGAGAACTGAAGCAAATAATCCTAAAATTTACATGGAGCCACAAAAGACTCCGAATAGACACAAGAATCTTAAGAAAGAAGAACAAAGCTGGAGGTATCACATGCCCTGATTTCAAACTATACTGTAAAGTTATAGTAATCAAAACAGTATGGTACTGGCACAAAAACAGACACATAGATCAATGGAACAGAATAGAGACCCCAGAAGTAAACCCATGCCTATATAGTCAATTAATCTATGGCAAAGGAGCCAAGAATATACAATGCGGTAAAGATGGTCTCTTCAATAAATGGTGTTGGGAAACCTAACAGCTACATGCAAAAGAATGAAACTGGACCACTTTCTTACACCATATGCAAAAATAAACTCAAAATGGTTTAAAGACTTAAATATAAGACCCAAAATCATAAAACTCCTAGAAGAAAACATAGGCAGTAAACTCTTTGACATCGGTCTTGGCAATATTTTTTTGGATATGTCTCCTCAGGCAAAGGCAACAAAAGCCAAAAGAAACAAATGGGACTACATCAAACTGAAAAGCTTTTGCACAGTGAAGGGAAGCCGTCAACAAAACGAACAGGCAACCTACTGAATTGTAAAATATATTTGCAAATGATATATCTGATAAGGGGTTAATATCCAAAATATGTAAAGAACTCATACAACTCAATAGCAAAAATCCCAAATAATCTGATTAAAAAATAGGCAGAGGAACTGAATAGACATTTTTCCAAAGGAGACATACAGATGGCCAACAGGTACATGAAAAGGTGCTTAGCATCACTAATCATCAGGGAAATGCACATCAAAAACACAATAAGATATTATTTCATACCTGTCATAATGGCTATTATCAAAAAGACAAGAGATAACAAGTGGTGGCAAGGATGTGGAGAAAAGGGAACCCTCTGGCACTATTGGTGGGAATGTAAATTGGAGCAGCCACTATGGAAAACAGTATGGAGATTCCTCAAAAAATTAAAAATAGAACTACCATCTGATCCAGCAATACCACTTCTGGGTATTTATCTGAATAAAACCATAACACTAATTCGAAAAGATATATGCACCCCTATTTTCACTGCAGCATTATTTACAATAGCCAAGATATGGAAGCAACCTGAGTGTCTATTGCTAGATGAATGGGTTAAAAAAGATGTGGTATATATTTAAGATATAGATATATAAGAAGATATATATTTATGCACACACATAATGGAATATTACTCAGCCATAAAAAAGAGTGAAATCCTGCCATTTGTGACAACATGGATAGATCTAGAGGGTATTATGCTAAGTGAAATATGCTAGACAGAGAAAGAATACTATATGATTTCATGTGTATGTGAAATCTAAAAAAACCAAAACGAACAAACAAAACAAAACAGAAATAGATTCATAGTTACAGAGAACAAATTGGTGGTCACCAGAGGGGAAAGCGGTAGGGGAAGAGCAAAATAAGTGAAGGGAATTAAGAGGTACAAACTTCCAGTCGTAAAATAAATAAGCTTCAAGGGGATGTAATGCACAGCATAGGGAATGTAGTCAACAATGTTGTAATAACTTTGTGTGATGACAGATGGTTACTAGTCTTACCAGGGTGATCTCTTTGCAATGCATATAAATGTCAAATCACAACTGTACACCTGAAACTAATGCAATATTGTATGTTAACTGTACTTCAATTAAAAAAAAAAGAAAGCTACCTTATACGTAGAGTAGTCAAAATCATAGAGACAGAAAGTAGAATGGTGGTTGCCAGAGACTAGGGGGAAGGAGAAGTGGGGAGTTGTAGTTTAATGGGTATAGGGTTTCAGTTTTGCAAGATGAAAAGAGTTCTGGAGATGGATGGTGGTGATGGTTACACAACAATATGAATGTACTTAATATCAATGAACTGTACACTTAAAAATGGTTAAGATGATCAATGTTGTTATGTGTATTTAACTACTATAAGAAAAATATTGAGGAAAAAAAGAAAGAAAGCCACCTTACTCCATAGTATAGCACACTAGATAAAAACATGGGGGAATTTTTTTAAAAACCAACAACTATAAGACATTAAAAAAAATTGATAAACTTGAGTATGTAAAAAATGGAAATTCTGCAGGGCAAAAATCACTATAAACAATGTCAAAAGACAACTAACTGGGAGGAATATTTTTAATTTATATCAAACAGCGCTCATTTCCTTGTGAGGAAAGAAGCCCAGGTGTTAGGAGAATGGCAAGAAGTCGAGAAAAGTGGAGCCCAGAGAACATAAATTCTACAGTTTCTCCAGAGCCCCATTGTGGGGCAGATTGGCAAGACAGACAGTTCTTCAGGCTTCATAATGTCCCAGCTCAAATATCTGTCTACATTCTCCATATCCCTTTTCTCTGAATTTTATGCTAAGACCTCTTTGGACACATATTAGGTACCAATAAATATTTATTGAATAATTTTATATGTTAAAGTATATTGGTTTCCTAGGGCTGCCGTAACCAAGTCCCACAAACTGGGTGGCTTAAAACAATGGAGATTTTACAGTTAGAGGCCAGAAGTTCAAAATCAAGGTGTCAGCAGGGACATGCTCCCTCTGAATGCTTTAGGGGAGGATCTTTCCTTGCCTCTTCCTAGCTTCTGGTGGCTTCAGGCCTTTCTTGGCCTTTGGAAGCATAAATCCAATCTCTGCCTCTCTCTTCACATGGCTTTCTTCTCTGTGTCTTTCTTTGTCCTTTCTTCATCTTATAAGGACACCTGTCATTAGATTTGGGGTACACCGTATATCCTGGGTGATTTCATCTTAACATCCTTACGAATTACATTTTCAAATGATCCTATTTCCAAATAAGGTCACATTCTGAAGTTCTGGGTGGATGTGAATTTTTGAAGGACACTATTCAACCTACTACACAGAGCTTTTTTCATTGCAAATTACAGAAAACCCCATCTAACTAGCTTAAACAAATAAAAACAATTATTGGGACAATTAACAGAAAAGTCTAGGAATATGTGGAACATCAAGAATGGCTTGAACAAGGAGCTCAGTTTCTCTCTTTCATTCAGATCTGTCTTTTGCTGTGTTGGCCTCATTCTTAGGTTCCATCTTGTGGCTTCTGGTAACTCCAGGCTCACATCATCCTTATTGGTAGCAACCCTAGCAAAAAATATCTGGTCCTTCTCCCTGAACAATATCAGCAAACATCTCATACATATCATTGGCTTTGATTAAGTTTCATGCCCATCTCTAAACCAGTCACTGTGGCCAGGCTTGAGTCTATACTTCAGCTCTGGAGCCAGAGTAGAATCAGTTCCACTGAAAGAAAGCACACAGACTGAGGATGGAGGAGGGGTTCTCCCCAGAGTGAACTTGGGGTACTATTACCAGGAGAAGCATGAATGGGTGCTTGGTAGTAAAAAATGTAGCCATCCGCTAGAATGTTGGTCTTCCTCCATAGTCAAAGAGCTTCTGGAAGGCAGCAGCTCTGGTTTTCATGTCTGTATTCCAAGGCCCTGGATAGCAGCAGGCCCTCGAATAAATATTTGCTGAGTTGTTTTGAATTTTTAACATGATTTAGTCTCTGAGGGCTTTATCCACTATAAATCTGAGACCCAGTTCCTGGACCAGGGTGACTCCACCCCATTGAGATACTGCCCTTTGTAAAGCCCTTTCTAGGTAGACAAGTTGGCCATCTGTTGTGAAATCATACTTAAAAATTTCCATGAAAGGGAAACGAGAAAAAAGGCTCATGTTTGGGTCAACATGGCAGGAAAGAAACACAAGTGGTAGGTGAAACTCCTTTGTCCCCAGTACACACACACAAATCTCAATATCTGCAGGGATGGAGTATTGTTATTCTCACACACCCTGGAACCCTGCTGGAGAAAATAAGATTCCGAGTTTAGGCATATGTCATCCAGTGGTTTAGGCCTAAAGTGTTGTACCTTAAACACCCACAGAGGGGCCTTATATCGCAAGCACCAGAGAGCCAATGCCCAGGGGGTGAAATCAGGCAGCGCTTGAGCTAGATGAAGCTGGACTCAGTAACCACACTGTGGAGTTTAATTTGCTGACCTAGATGTAGTTTGCAGCCCACAAAACCTCATACCACAGCAAAGCTTTTCTTGTGCTGAGACAGCTGGCTGAGTGTGATGTTGCAATGACTCAGTTCTTAGTAAAGGGTCTAAAGAAATTAGGGGCAGGGCTATAGCCCTAAGGCCACAGCCCCAAGAGACCTTCCTGTTTATCCCAGGGTGAGAGAAGGGGAACCTTCTGTTTGTGAGCACTGGTGTTTCATCAGAAGGGATGAGGCTGAGGCTTTGGGTTTGAGCTGTGTATACACAGTCCACACATGATGGCCAGACAATTATACTTAGACTGATAATTCAAACTTAACCACACAGGCCAAAAGCATTTTTAGAAAATAGTCTTCAAACTGTGTGAATCAAGTCATATTCCTCCTTGACTTCCATTTTGAAATTGGAACTAGGTTTACATGAGAAAGGCTACTTCAATAAAATGAGTTGAAAACTGGGGGTTCTGAGGACTTCTCATTAAACATAGCAGATTGAACATGTGCATATGCCTTCGCCTCCTCCTCAAACAGCACTAAAATATGAGTAAAGAGACTTAAAAGAAAAGCATACATTCACAAGAGAGATAAGAGCAGAGAGAGGGATCAAAAAACCCCAGCTGAAGCCTATTGATCTTGAACATCAGTTCAAGAGAATAATTTACTTTGGATATATTTCCCTATTGTGAAATATATAACTAATAATAAGTTGTTAGACATGTTTACATTGATCCCTGTTCACTGAAATACTCACCATCTTTGTGTGAGTGTGTGTGTGTGTGTGGTGGTGGTTGATTTAATTTTACATAAATTTATGCTCTCAAAACAACACATTGTTGACCTTAAACAAATAGATAGCCAGTTATTTCTCCAGCAAAAATGAATTTATTCAGGATCAGCAAGGAATTGCAATTTGGGGCCTGCAACCATGGCAAGCCACGTTCAAGGCCCCAGCAGCAAAGGGAGGAGGAACTCTTTTATGGGGGTGAGGAAGTTGGGAGGATTATTGTAAACAAAGAGTCCATTGGAGGGAGTTCAAAGTGTAGTGGCTTTTTATTGGCTGAGTTGTGACAGTCGCATTGGCTGAGCTTCTTGCTGATCAAGAAGAGGAAGTGTTTCTTCTCCCTCTTGGGCTCTGCTATCAATTCAGGGCATGGGAGCTCCCCCTTTCGGCCCCCTGACTCCATTTTAATGAGGTTTATGTTTATTAATTTTCACATTTTCCCCTTTTGATCGAGATCTTTTTCTGAACGCATCACTGAGCAAGAGCCAGATTTTTTTGGTTTGAACAGCCTTTTGTCTCTCAATGTCAGGAAGGACCTTTCCTGGATATTGTGTCCCATGTCAGAGGGAAAGTGCAAGATTGGAAACCTACTGAGATCACATTTGAGTAACAAGGAGGGGTAGAAGGGAGAACTCTCAGGCACTTTTTATCTCAAGTCCATCCATATGTTATCAAGATCATAGGCATTGGAGATCATCTGAAGCTTTAGTTCATCATCAAAGTTTGCAGACAAACTTCCAACAGGCCTGGTCAGGACATCTTGGGAAAGTTGTCTCATCAGATGTCTGCTTCAGTTCCGGAAAATCTTGACTTTTAAGTCACCAGATGATGTGCAGGTTCAGTCAAGGTTTGGTGCTTTCTTTAGGTGTGTCATGTGAATCCAAGAGTCTATTCCCTGGAGTTTGGTGGCACAAGGGTTAGTTAGCAGTACCTGATACGGGTCTTTCCAGTGAGATTGAAGAGTGTCCTTCTGGAGATGTCTTTTCCAATAGATGAAATCTCCAGGTTGCAAGGTGTGATGCTTAAGATCTTTGTCTCCTGGAGTGCACTGTGAAAAGACTGCTATACCAAAACATGGTTATTTATTTATTTTATTGATGTTTTAATAGTTTATAACATTGTGAAATTTTGGTTTGTACATTTTTGTTTGTCCATCACCTTATATGTCTCCCTTCACCCCTTGTGCCCACCCCACACCCACATTGCCCCTGGTAACCACAATACAGTTTTCTCTGTCCATGTGTTGGTTTATATTCCACATATGAGTGAGATCATACAGTGTTTGTCTTTCTCTTTCTGGCTTATTTCACTTAACATAATACCCTCCAGGCCCATCCATGTTGTTGCAAATGGGACGATTTTGTCTTTTTTTATGGCTGAGTAGTATTCCATTGTATATATATACCACATCTTCTTGATCCAATCGTCAGTCGAGGGATATTTAGGTTGCTTCCACTTCTTGGCTATAGTGAATAATGCTGCAATGAACATAGGGGTGCATAAGCCTCTTTGGATTGTTGATTTCAGGTTCATTGGATAGATTCCCAGTAGTGGGATAGCTGGATCATAGGGTATTTCTATTTTTAATTCCTTGAGGAATCAAAACATGGTTATTTTTAATAGAAGGAATTAGGCCTTTGCAATATGGGAGTATGTCTCCTTTTTTCAGCTGTGGGTCAAAAGAGCAGGAGCCATGTGATTGGGCATCCTGTGAGTGTCCCAAAGGGTGAAAGTTTATGCGTTCCAAAGGAAGTGGATCTGAGATTTAGAAGGACCAATGGCAATGCTTTTGGCCAAGGTATTTGGAGGGTCTCTATACATTTTGCCAACTGAATCTTATTAATTCCATCAGTACATTCAACTAAACCAGAGGATTGAGAGTAGTAAGCACAGTGAAAGCACTGTAGGATTGGCCAAACAGTGCAGACTTGTTGAAGCACCTGACCAGTAAAATGGGTTCCTCCATCACTATGAAGCTTGAGAGGAGTTCCCCATGTAGGGATAATCCTTTCCAAAAGGGCTTTAGCCACAGAAGAGGCAGTAGCCTGTCTGTAAGGGAAGGCTTCAGTCTAGTGAGAAAACACACAGACCATAACTAAAACATATTTGTATCCATGAGATGGGGGAACTTGTATAAAATTCATTTGCCAAACCTCAAATTGTCTGTTAGACAGTTTAAAATGTTTGGAAGCAGTCCCTAACAGGCTTCCCTGGGTTGTATTTTGGAGAAGTGGGACAAGCGAGATGGGCACTTTTTGCAGCCTTATTAATATTTCTCCACCAATATTGATTCATGAATGCTATCATTTTGTCAGTAGACTAATGGTTTAATGCAGCTACAGTGGTTAGGAGTGGGAATTTTAGACTCTTGGTAAGTCCGAGTTGTTATTTGGTCTGAACCAGAGCTTTTTCTCTCTCTCTCTTTTTTTTTTTTTGAGGAAGATTTGCCCTAAGGTAACATCTGTTGCCAATCTTCCTCCTTTTTTCCTTTTTTTTTTTCTCCCCAAAGCCCCAGTAGATGGTTGTATGTCATAGTTGTACATCCTTCTAGTTGCTCTATGTGGGACACCGCCTCAGCATGGCTTGAAGAGCTGTGCATAGGTCCGTGCCCAGGATCTGAACCGGAGAACCCTGGGCTGCCGAAGTGGAGCGTGCGAACTTAACTGCTGTGCCAGCGGGCCGGCCCCAGAGCTTTTGCTTTTTATCTAACCAACAATTGTTGAATTTCCAATCTTGTTTTTCCTTTGCTGAGGCCAGTTGTTGGGCTTCTCTTGCCAGTTTTTCTAAATGACACAGGTTTGGCTGTTGTTGGTTCCTTTAAGGGCTGCATTTCTTGTGGAAGTGTCAGCGAGGTGATTTCCTTTAGCTTCCCGAAAATCAAGTTTAGAATGCCCTGGGATCTTAATAATAGTGAAAACAGCAGGTAAAAGTAAGTATAAAAGTATATAAGTATCCAATAATTCCTGAACATAGAGGCCATTTTAAATTTTATTTCCCCTAGAAGTAAGGAAGCTACGTTGCTTCCACAGTATTCCAAAACCATGAGCTATTCTGAAGGCGTATCTACTATCAGTAAAAATATTGACAGTTTTGCTAAAGTACAAGCCTGTATAAGAGCATATAATTCAGCCTGTTGGGCCGAAGTAGCCATAGGTAAAGGTGCTGCCTCAACGATATCAAAGGGAGATGCAACAGTGTACCTAGCACAGTATTTGCCATTGTCACCTTTTCAGTAAGAACCATCAGTGAAGCATGAGAAGCTGGTGTTACCCAAAGGAGTTTCCTGCAGACCATTATGAGGAGTCAGCAGGTGACTAGTCAGCATTAAGCAGTCATGAGGGACTTCGTCAGGAAGAGGGGAGAAGAGTAGCAGGGCTAAGGTTATTACAGTGTAAAAGAGTTATGTGAGGGGCAGTTAGCAAAAGGATTTCATAAGAGGTGAGGTGGCTGACTGAAAAATCTTGAATGTAGTGAGAATTCAGCAGGGCTTCTACTGAATGAGGTACAAAAATGGTTAAAGGGAATCCCACAATGATTTTCTCATTGGCCTTAACCAAAAGGGCAGGGGTAGTAATGGCTCTAAGGCAAGAGGGAATCCCTGTGCCACAGGGTCCAATTGCTGGCTATGATACCCTATGAGTTGATGGTGGTCCCATGTTTTGAGGTGAGTACCCCAAGGGCATTCCCTTCCTTTTCATATACAAAAAGAAAAAAGGGGATCTGATAATTGGGATGTGCAAGGGCAGGAGGGTTCATGAAATTCTCCTTTAAGGCCTTAAAGGCTATGTCATCGGTTCTTCCCATAAAATTGGGTTGGGGTTGTAGTTCTTTAATGAAACATACAGAGGTTTGGCAATAGAGAGAAATTTGGAATCCAGTTTTGGCAATAACCAACTAGCCTGAAAAAACCTCACAGTTGACGCTTAGTTTTGGGTTTGGGGAACCGTAGGACACCATGAAGCCTCTCTGGATCCAGGTGTAGCCTTTGTTCTGACATCAGATGCCCTAAATGTCAAACCTGGGTTTGAGCAAACTGCAATTTCTCCCTGGCCACTTTATGTCCCTTTAAGGCTAAAAGCTTTAGCAAGTGGTTGCTGTCTTCCTGTGAGGAGGCTTGGGAGGGAGAGCAAAGAAGCAAATGATCCACATATTGCAATAAAGTAGAACCCATAGGGAACTTGACGTCATCCAGATCAGCCTTCAGGATTTGTGACAAATAAGAAGGACTCTCAGAAAAACCCTGAGGCATTACTGTCTAGGTGAATTGTTTCCCTTCCCCAGTGAAGGCAAAAAGGTACTGGCTAACTTCATCAACTGGAATACTAAAGAATGCACCGCATAAATCAATTACAGTAATGAATTTGCTTCCAGTGGGGATGGATATTAGCAGCGTATGAGGGTTAGGAACAACAGGGTGTCGAGAGATAACAATGTTGTTTATTGCTCGGAGGTCCTGGACAAAGCTTCACCCTTAGCCCTTGGGTTTTCTCACAGGCAAAATAGGAATATTATGGGGACTAGTACAAGGGATAAGGAGGCCTTGAACCGTATGATCCTCAATTATGGGCTTTATACTTTGAAGGGCTTCTTTACTTATAAGATATTGATTAATTCTGGGGAGAGGTTTTGAGGGATCTATTGAAGCTTGATGGGAGGGGTGATGTGAATTTTACCAGTATCAGTTGAAGATTTTGCCCATAAGGAGGGTGGTGGCTGATTGAATAGGGACAAATGATCACTGTTTCCAGAATCAGCTCTAGTACCGTCAGAGACGAGCAAATAAAAGACGTCAAAGGGTCATTTAATTCTCCTGGTTGACTGTTTTGATGGCCGCTATCAAATTCTAGAGTTATTTCCCCCTTTCGGGAGAAAGAGATTCTGGCATGATACTTTTCCAAGAAATCTTGGCCTAACAAAAGAATAGGGGCAAGGGAACTAAGGAGAAGAGGATATGTGTCTCTCAAAGGGCCTAGACAAAAAGGAATAGGTTCAGAGACAGGAACCTTTTGAGGTTTATTAGAAACCCCCACTATTTGAACTGTTGTAGTGCTCTGAGGCAGGAGCTGCTTTGTAATAATGGGGTTCAGCACCAAGAGTGTGGCTCTGGTGTACATTAGGACAGAAAGAGATTCATCTCCAATCTGGAGAAAGCTTCTCCTAGCTGATTTAGAGGGAGGATTGGGAAGAGACCCTGTAGTTTCTGGGAGCCCTGTCATTGAGAATTAGGAGGACATTGGAAAGGCTGGTTAGAGGGCTAAAAGAGCTTGAAGCACTTAAATTTGTAACAATCTCTCTTGCAATATCCTGGCTCTTTGCAGTAATAACAGAAACTAGGAGGTTTTTGCTTTAGTTTAGGGGCCTTCATTTGCTGGAGTTGAAGGTTAAGAATTTTAGTGGTCTTTCTTTTAGGTGACTCATCTAGAGTGAGAGCGAGTTGGTTTGCCAGATTAACAAATCTGGAGTGGATACAGTTTCCCATTCCATCCTGGTCCTTTTTACTAGAAGGGAAAGGTCCCGGCTCAGCCCATTAATAAACATAGAGTTAAAGCTACCTGGGTGGAATCAACTTCTGAAGGAAGACCAGAATTTTCTTTAAAAACAATCCAAAGTCAATTGTAATAGTCATGAACAGGTTCATCAGGTTTTGGTGCACAAACCTGAATTTTGTCAACAGGCTTTGGGAAAACCCTAGGAATTGCCAGATGAAGGCACCTGGCAATTGTCCGAGCCTAATCACACAGCAGGTTAGCGGGCTGATGTCCTGGTTTTAATTCTAGAGGCCTTTCAGGATTTTCCCAATTTGCAGTTTTCATCCGATGCTGGGCCTGGCCTTCAACGACAAGCATATGAACAAGCTGGTGTAAGTCAGAGAAACCAGGTTGATAAGTTTGAATGACTATATAAAATTCCTCAGCAAATCTGTGAGCATCTTCGGTTTCTTTGGGAAAATCTTTTGACTATTGCTCACATTCAGCTTTAGTCCAGGAAATATAAGGTTTAGCCTTTGGATTCTCGGAAGGCTTAATTTTTATTAAAGGAACAGGTCCTGATATGTTCAGAGGAAGAGGGAGTGGAGAGAGGTTCAGGGAAAAGGGGAAGTCCGGCGAGAGAGCTAGTATGGGGGAACTGAGGGTATAGAGGAGGTGTAGACGGTATAGAAGGGAAGGAGGAGGATGGTGCCAGAGACATTTTTTGCCGAGACATCTGAAAGTAAATTTCAGACATCCTGACATTTCACCTTTGTTGTGGGTTGAATTATGTTCCCCCAAAATATAGGTTGAAGTCCTAACCCCTGATACCAGTGAATGTAACCTTATTTATAAACAGGGTCTTTGCAGATGTATTCAAGTTAAGATTACAGCATACTGGATTAGGGTGGGCCCTAAATGCAGTCACGGGTGTCCTAATAAGGTGAGAGACATTTGAAGTCACGGAGAGACACACAGGGAAGGACATGTGACTGTGGAGGAAGAGACTGGAGTTAATGCTGTCATAAGCCAAGGAACATCAAGGATTGCCAACAACCACCAGAAGCTAGGAAGAAGCAAGGAAGGATCTTCCCCTGGAGCCTTCAGAGCATGGCCCTGTTGATACCTTGATTTCAGACTTCTAGCCTCTAGACTGTGGAAGGGTAAATTTATCTTGTTGTAAACCACCCAGTGTATGGTAATTTGTTATAGTGTTCTAGAAAACTAACGCAATCTCTAAATACAGGTCTTACCAAAAGGCAGGTATTTCATAGGAGTAAGGGCATTCTCCTCATAACCAATACCATTATCACATCTAAGAAAACTAACAATAATTCTATAATATCTAATCCATAATCAAAAGGATACAGTTTTCCTCAAAATATCTTTTATAGATTTTTTTTTCATTTTGGTCAGGATCCAATCAAGATATTTTATATTCATTTGATTGTTATGTCTCTCTAATTTCTTTTATTCTAAAGTAATCTACATTTTTTTTTGAATGACATTAACTTTTTGAAGTGTCCAAGTGTTAAAGAAAATATTATTCTCAAATGATAGGGAAAACTTTATTCAAGATTATTGCAACAGGGGAGAGAGATTGGGCTCAACTCTGAATACAACAAAGACAAGTGGGGATTTATAGGCAAAGAGCAGGATGAGGGGGTCAGTGGATGGAAAGGTACTAAGAGGAGACATCAAGGGTAGGGGGATTCTTGCTAAACTGGCCTAATAGATTCTTTCTAAAGACAGGTCAGGGGCTTAGACATCAAGAGTAGGGGATGAGGAACTTGATCAGATATCAAGGGTGATCAGATATCAAGGGTGGAGGGATCATTTAGCAGGATTCTTGCTAAGACTGGCCTGGGAAGTTCCAAGACAGCATGGGGACCAAGGTTGAGGCCTACTCAAAAGAGGGTTCAAAAAGCCTGACTAAAGTCTGATTAAAGAAAAAGCCTTTGTCACAGTTCAGTTGTCTTATAGTATGTTTTGCACTATGAATTTGTCTCTTTGATTCCTCTTGGTGTAATTTAACTTGTTCCTCTATCCCCATATTTCCTGTAAACTGGGGTGTAGGTCATGAGGCTTGATTGGATTCGTGTTAATCACTTTTGGCAGGAATAATTCATAGGTGGTATTGTGTATTTCAGATTGTATCACATCAGAAGGTGCATAAATGTTGCACTGTTAGTGATGCTCAGTTTGATCGCTTGATTAAGATGGTGACCCCAGATCTCTCCATTGTAAAGGGAAATTTTCCCCTTGGTAATTTGTAAATCATCTGCACATGATATTTTAACTCCATGTGGATATCTTACTCTCCAATAACCTTTCATCTAGTGATTCCATTGATAACCTTTGCCTAAATCATTTATTTTATTGGGGGCTGCAAAACAGTGATTTCTAATTCTATCATTTCTTCCATTTTTATTAGCTGGTATTTCCCTTCCTTTCCCTCTTGTTTTGAATATCACTATGGACACGTGGATTTTGTTTTATTCATTGTGTTACTAATTACAGTCATGTGCCAAGTAATGACATTTCAGTCAACGACAGATCAGATATACAACAGTGGTCCCATAAGATTGGTACCATATAGCCTAGGTGTGTAGTAGACTATACCATCTAGGTTTGTGTAAGTGCACTCTAGGATGTTCACACAACGATGAAATCGCCTAACAATGCAACAACGTATCCCCGTCATTAAGCGAGACATGACTGTAGAGTCATTATTGATTTTGATGCTCAAATTCTTCCAAATTTGGCCAGTAAGAATCCCTTCCAGCTAGCTCCTATATCTTTGAATACTTCCCTGTCTTCTGGCACTATCTGATGCCCGAGGCTCACTTTTCTGCCCAAGACTTGGGATCAGCCATTTCTCCAAGGGACAGAAAACATAGTCATCCTTCTCAATTACCCATAAGTAAGGTGTCACTTTCCTTATCCATTTATAAAATAAACTTAATAGTAGCTAATATTCATTAGGTGTTGTGCGCCAAGCACAGTGCAAGTGTTTCCATGTGTCACCTCATTTAAATCACGTACTGATTCTTTAAGGCAGATACTCTTACCCCATTTTACAGATAAGGAAAGCAGGGTGTGGGGAAGTTTAGTAAATTGCACAGGGCCACTCAGCTAGCAAGTGGAGGAGTTAAAATTGGATCAGATCATTCTGACTCCAAAATCAGGCTTGGAATCACCATGCTAAATTGCCAATTTTGCTACAAAAAGAGAAAACTCCTTAAAAGAACCGAATTTAATAATATCCACAATTTTTTTAAAAAAAGAACAAAAACCATGCTTTAAGATGATAGGCATTAAGCAAAATTTAAAGAAAGAAATCCTTGAGAAATCTGGTATCTTTCTCATTAATTCTAAATTGCCAATAATCACAGTTTAGGATAACCTTGTGTCAGGCCTGGAATGTGATTAGAAAGCTGTCTTACAACTCAGCCAGAGGCCTTATCATGGAATGAATTGGAGCAGGGACTTTGGACTAACTTAGCCTTAAAAGCCTGTCAAGCTTCTCACAGCTACAAGCATTTTCGATTGCTTCTGAGGCGGTCCACTGCTTCAGAGCTTACGCGGTCCGGGTTAATGAGAGGGGTAGCTGGAGGAGAGAGGGAGAGCTGCTATGATCATGTAATTGGTCCTGGTTCTCGTCGTCATCCCGGGGTGCCAGCGAGGGGGGAACTTGCCAAGTCGAGGGCTGTGACTGCCCGGAGGAAGGGGCCCCTCTTTCTAATGTGCACGAAGGTGCCCTAGGGGCCGGCAGAGGCCCTATCTGAGTAAAGTTCTTCCAGTACTAAACTGACTGTTCCGGGTTCAAGGACGAGTGACTCTCTATTATCTCTTAATGAGAGAAAACTTCCTCCTTCCAACAGGAATTTCCAGTTGTAGTTATGAGCCTAGGTGTAACCCGAAATTTAAATGTAATTACATTTCTCTTAGAGCGAAGGTCGCCTCTAGCAACCTGCCAGCTTCCTGCTTTCCTTCTTAGGAGGAGAGTCTCTGGATTTTCCTTTTTCTCCTTTTCCACTTTGACCTTACGGTCCAGTTAAGCCTGGGGCCACGTTTAATAAGGAGCCTTAACCCCAGACACCAAGTCTCCAGCCTGTCCTCTCACACCCCCTCCCTCCCTGGGACTTTGTCTGGACAGGGCAAGGTACCTGAGTCCCCGACTGTGATGAGGGGTATTCCAGAGAGCGATAGGTAGGGGACCCATTAAGATAAAGAGGAAGAATAAACAGAAGCAGATGTGCCTTCTGTCCAGGTCCCAGCCCACTGAAAAACAGGAAACTGGGATGGCAGCTGATAAGAGCCTGTTTCCAGGGCTGCCTCCTCAGTCCTCGTCTCTCCACTGGATCTTGTTTCCCTTCCCTGGGGATAGGCCAGAGGAGCTTTCCCTCCATACGAATACAAATCAAATATATTCACATTCTATCTATTATCAATGCCAATGAGTCCTCTAAATTTTAAAAGATGTGCATGGACAACCATTCTCGTGTATTACAAAGGAGACTACACACACAAGCACACACACACACAAGCACCCATCTAGGCTGAGATTGCAAAGGTGACTCTAATCCCCAGGAGTGATGGTCCCCCAAAACTCCACAGTTATGGGCCCCTCCAAAGATGGGTTGTGCAAGCTTCGCTAAAGGGCCCTCGGGCCCAGGGTAGAATGAGAGTGAACAAGAAAACCTCTAGGAACTTTTCTGGCTCTAAAATCCTCTGGCTCTCAAGGCTGTTTTAGGCTACCCACTCCCAATCCAGAAGGGATCAAAGCAATAGAAACTCTGGACCTTACGGGTGTGGAGGGCTGGGGCTGGGGCTGATGATGCTCTGGGGCCCTCCCCTCGCCTATCATTCTACAGTAATGCTTATCAAGGACCCTGAACTGACTTAAACGTTTTAATTTTTAATATTACCTAAATATGTGTAAATTTAAACCTAGGTATAAACTCCTTGTGCTTATAAGTAGTCTATAATCATAAAATTCAAGCAGGAAGAAAGGGAGAAGGGAGGGGCTGACCCACCCACTCCCAACTTCAGGGGTGTTTCCAGTCAGGGCTTTTGTTTCTCCAAAACAGACCCACTGTGACCCACTGTTCGTCCATCTTGCGCTGCGTGAACCCTGGGCTCAGGTAACACTGCTCCCCTCCGTCCCTCCAGCCTAGGAGTGTTGATGACGTCGTGCTATTGTTCATCTCTGGGTTGCCTCCCCCTCCCCTACTTGGAGTCTTAGTTTTTCCATCCTGGCAAGCTCAGGGTGGGGAGGCAGCATTTCACAAAGGTGGGGAGAGCAGGTGTTTTAGGCAGGATGCCCCAAAGCTAACTCTTAAGAGAGAGAGTTCCGTGCGGAGTTGCTGGGAGTGTGCTCAGCAGCAGCAGCTGTGGGAGTGAGGGAAGCGGGATTGGGCCGAGGGAGATGCTGAAATGCAACTCTGTGAGGAGCTCTGAAGACAAGATGGCCCTTCAGAGTCCTCCCACATTGAGGCAAGGGGCTGGGTTTCGTGCCCCACCCCCACCCCCACATGGTTGCGTTGGATTTGGGCTGCTTCCAGGAAGGGGCCAATTATTCCTGGGGAGGGACTGGCTGTCAGCTGTCATCAGTCCTGAAGGGGAACCCTGGCAGGGGCCACAGCGTCCACCTAAGGTTCAAAGCCCAGCTCTTTAATTTACTAGTTACATAACCTTGACCAAATTCCTTACCCTTGTTTAGTGTGTGCTTCAGTTTCCTCATCTGTGAAAAGGGAAATTGTGAGGATTAGGGACTGTGTCCCGTAGGGGAGAGAAAGCCTCCGCCCCTCCCCTGGCCCCTCCCTCCAGGGAGCTGCTGTAATCTGTTTGGTCAGGATCCAGGACGCTGGTTCAGCCACATTTATGAGGGGGTGGGGCTCCTGTGCGATAAAGGGTCCTGTGCCCTGGTGTGGCCTTCTCTCTCACTTCCTGCTCCCAGGGGCTGGGTGGACCTTTCTCTCCTCCCTGGTGTTCGCCAGCTCTGGGGACAGAACGATGAAGCCGAACCAAGGTCCTCTTGCAGCCTGGCCTCCTTGCCCTCCCTCGTCTTCCTCCCGGGAGCACTGGCTGGTTGGGACTTGTGCGGGGGCAGGGGAGTGACGGCTCTGGATCCTGAGGTCCTGAGCCTCAGTCCTGCCATGAGCCGGAGCCCAGCACCGAGGTGGTGTGCCAGGCTCTGTGCTCTCTGCCTTTATCCTCTGTGTGTGCCGATCCCCAGGACCCCCACAGGAAGGGAGGAGTGGATGAGCCAGGGCAGAATTCAGGCATTCCTAGGTCCCCCAAATCCCACCCGCATTCTCAGTAGTAGAAAAAATGGAAAGAAATAAATAGAATGGAGTGGGGGTGTGTGGAAGGGTACAGTAGCACCCCAAACTTCTTCAAGGTTCCCCTGGTACATATGGGGACTTAATGTGAATTAGAAAAGGTCCCTCCTCTGGGTAGACACAGCCCCATGAGTGCTCAACTGAGCAAAGATAGTGCTTTTGTGCAAACTAGAAAAAGGCCCCGGTCCACCCTGTGTACTTGAGGTGCAGTGCACAACCTGACTAACCCTGTGGGGTGACCCTGAATGAATGAAAGCTCCACTCGATGCCACAGGCTCCTTGCCCAGGCTCTGCCCTGCCAGTTTTCTTAGCACACACCAAATCTAAGGTGTAGCCTTGGATTCTGCACATTTTGTGTGGTTTATGTGCTTGTTATGGACAATCGGGTTATATGTCACAGAGCCTAGCTTCCCACACACCGAACATCTCTCTCTGCCTCAGAGCCTAAGATGTTGCTTTCTGTGATGACATTCCTAGATTCACTGAGTCCTGGAGCTGCAAGGGACCAGTGAGATTACTAATCACTGCTGAGTGACAGGAGCACCAAGCCTGCTCCCTTGGGGACAGACCCCCAGACAGAGAAGAATCCCAGCCCGACTGCCTTTGCCGCATGAAGTCCTTTCATATGTATGTCCCACTGGTCTCTGCTTTGCGCAGAGCCCAGGCCTAGTAACTCGTGTTGTGCATGGACATGGACAATAGCATTCTATCCAAGAGACATGTTGTTGGAGGGCCGGTGTGGGTAGAGCAAAAGGCAGGAGCGGATGACTTTGAGCTGCATTTAGCTGGGTTTGTTCTATCTAGAATCCAGTGTTGACCTTCATGACTTTTCTTGAAAAAATGGGTACGGCCACAATGGGCCTACATTCCTTCATGACAGCACTTGACTGGAGCTGAGCTGTGTGTCCACCAGCAGAATTGTAGGAGTGGCTTTGACCCCGGTTTTAGGGGGAAGTAGTAATTATGTACTCCAGAATCAGCCTGAGTTTGAATCCTGGATCACTTATTAGCTGTGGGACCTTGAAAAAGTTATTTCCCGGTGCCTCAGTTTTCCCATCTGTCAAATAGGATGATGAAATAACGTACTCATCTTACAGGATTGTTATAAGGATTAAAGGAGTAAGTGCTTATAACAGCACTTAGTACATAATGCATGATAGCTATTGTAATGACAATAGATGAGTTCTCATTGGGTAGAGTAGACATTTATGTAAAGTTTCCATAGAGATCATTTTATTATTTTAGTGACTCCCAGATTCCCAGCAATAGATTTCAGCTGGCCTAAGGAAACCCAAGTCACTCTTTCGTCTATGAGGTCCCCTCCCATGAGCAAGGCAATGGTCCAGGCTGCACAGGGCATGTGGGGACAGCCTCAGCTTCTGGTCTTGCCCTGCTCAGAACTGTGTCTCTGCCAGAGGCGTGAAGGGAAGCACTGTGAACAAGTTATGCTCCCTGTCAACGACTTGAAAGAGCACATCCTGATGTCCCAAGGCATTATTCCCAGTCCCCTTACTAAGTCATTAAGGTCTGTCAACAGCAAAGTCTTCCATGGCGTTACTGGGCATTTTTATTTCCAGCCTGACTTGCTGGAATTTCCATTACCCTGCTTGGGGTAATGAGTTCCATGAGCTTCCTACCCACCAAGTGAAGTTAGATTTTCTTCTATTATTCCTAAATAATTCTCTCAAGCTTTAAGCAGAGCCCTCTGGTTCTAGTTCAGGATTTGGTGAATGAGTTCATGACCACCCTAACCATGACATTCATGATCAAACAGGTGTTATTCCTTCTTGGCCTTTATCTTTCCAGATGGAAGAACCCTCGATGTATTACTCTGTATTTTTATGGCAGGGTCTCTATTTCCTTGACAACTTTGGCTGGCCCTTTCTCTAATTTCCCACTATCTTTCCTGAGGTGTCATAAGCACACAGGACAGAAGTCCCTCCCCAACCACAAATTCCTCCTATGCCACATGCTGTTATACTCCCGAGCATTTCCAAGTACCACATGAGAATTTCAGTTCAATACGTGCAAATTACAGTCACTTGGTTGAAGAGAACTGGAAAAAGAGGGGACTGGGAGTCTGTGAAAGAAAAGAGAGTAAAAGCAGCAGGCAGAGCACAGCAGAGGATTTTGCCCTCCAGGTGTGGGAACGAGATCTTAGAACTCCAACTCAGAACTCCACCCCAGAGCCACGTACACAACAGTGCAGGATATGTCCTACCCCAGGAAGCCCTCTAAGGCGGCCGGTGGGGGCTGGAATCCCGTCCTCACCCACTCACGGTGGTCTTGGGGCTGGGCTGCATCAGCCAGAAAGGGTTACCTTTTCCTGATTTGCATAAAGACACCTTGTGGACCAGTAGCAGCAGCAGCCCTGCCCATTTCTGTGTTGGTCAGTATGGGAGCAGCTGTGTCCCCTAGATAGGGAGGGCAGAAAAACCCAGGTCAGAGCTCAGCACTGGGTCCTGATGTGCTCTGCCACTGTCATTCATCCAGTGAGTACTTACTAGCATCCCCTAAGTGCCCTGCACTATTTCAGGTGTTGAAAAGACAGCGTGAATAAGGCAGATCCGGTTCCTGCTCTCATGGAGCTGACGTCATAGTCAGAGGAAACAAATTAACAAGGTAAATTTAGACACCACAGCATCATAATGGTCTGGGTCAGGGGTTGGCAAACTATAGCCATTGGGTCAAATCCGGCTCTTGGCCTATTTTTGTAAGGCCCATGTGCTAAGAATGATTTTTATATTTTTAAAGGATTATAAAACAAAACAAACCCTTAGGAGGCATGCAAAGCCTAATTATCTACTATTTGGCCCTTTACAGAAAAAGTTTGCTGAGCCCTGGTCTTGACAGTGACTTGAGGTGGTAGGATAGTCTACTGGACCCTGCTGGCTGCCTCCCCAGCACCCATCCGCATCTCCCTAATACATGGTAGCCTTGAGATTTGGGTGGCCTGGGGCTTTAACTGCCTGAGCCTCATTAGGGTCCTTTCAGCAGTGACTGGTTCAGCGTTACACCAATCAGTGCATGGGATTCTCCTGGGCTAAGTGATTGGTTAGGTGAAGTCCAGTACTTTCCTTTGAGTGGTGGAAGACAAGAAACTCTCTCTTTCTGTGTGGGGTGGGATATGGATGTGAGGCCTGGGATTGCTGCAGCCATTTTGGTAATGTACAGGAGGTCAGCATGAGGATAAAGCTGACCCATCGAAGAGGGGAACGCCCAGAGAGTCACAGAGAAAAGGTTCTGGGGACCCAACCATACCCTGGCTGGAGCCAGAGTTGCTTCTGGACGTATTAGTTCCACATGCCAATAAATTCCCATCAGTGTTTAAGTCAATTTGGGTTTCTTGTTTCTTTTGACCAAAAACATCCTGATACAGACGGTCAAAGAAGAAAGAGGTGATGTTTGAGCTGAGGCAAATGAGAGTAAAGAAGATTTGGAGGAAAAACCTTCCAAGCAGAGGGAAAGGCAAATGCCGATGCCCCCAGGTGGGCATGAGCCAGGCACATTGAAAAGCAGGAAGGTCAGTGCACCACGGGGAGAATGGGATCAGGTGAGGTAGAGAAGTGGGCCGGGTCTTGGCCAAGGGGAGGAGCTTAGCTTTTGCTCTAAATGCAACAGGAAGCCATTGTTTGTCTTTTAATTTTTCCAAATGATTTTTATTTATATACAACACTACAGTGCACAAAGCTTAAGGGCACAGTTTGATGAATATCAGCACTCGCGCACACACCCATAGTATCTCCGTCACTCAGTTCAAGAGTGTCTTCAGCCCCAAGCCGTATATGTAATTTTAAATTTTCTAGGAGCCACATTAAAGCAAGTAAAAAGAAACAGGTGAAATTAATTTTAATAATGTATTTGATTTAACTCAATGGATCCAAAATATTGTTTTAACATGTAATCAATGTTAAAGGTGTTAATGAGCTATTACATTCTTTTCGGTACTAAGTCTTTGAAATCTAGGGTTTTCAAAGCATTTTACACTGACAGAACATCTCAATTTGGACTAGCTGCATTTCAAGTGCTCAGTAGCCACATTTGGCTAGTGGCTACTGTATGGACAGTGCAGGTCTAGAGAATAAGGCAAGATAAATGGAAATGAAGCAAACAGCATCCATCAGAAAAGAAGTCATGTAAGATGTAAGCCACTGATCTTATGTCTGTTTAGAGTACTGACTTTTAAATTTCATCTTAGTGAAAATAAGTTCCCACCCAATCTCGGTCCCCTAGCCTTACATTCCTCTAAGGTCTTAGATTATCCAACCCAGAATTTTCCTACCGTGAGGGGTTTTAGTTCTCTCTTGGGCTCTCTTATGAATGGAGTTGTCATTCTGCACATTCCTAGGCAGTATGAACATCTGAATTGACCAATTGAACAGTTGACCAATAATCTACCAATTTCACCCTTGAGTTATTTCAGACTTTTCAGATGGAAGTCATTCTACATCTGTGGGTTCCAAACCTGGCTGGTTATCAGAATCACTTCAGAGTATTCAAAACAAAACAAAACAAATACACACATCCAGGACCTCCTGAATCCCAACCCAGAGATGTCCTCAGCGATGTGCATTTTTCAAAAGCTCAACAGATGACCGTGATGGGCACTCAGTCTTGGGAACTACCGAGGATTATCCACTTTGCTGAACAGGCCAGAGACTTCATCTGGCACTGTGGCAGAGACACAGTGAATCTTGGAGTGACAAATCCTCTAGGAGCAAAACTCTTTTTAACAATATCATCATGGCCATGGGAGGGGTGGGAGATTTTGGTTTCCTCAGGGCTGGGACGATGGCAGTGGCTGAGGTGGAGGCTTCAGAGGTCCCCTTGGGCCTAGCCTATTTTAGGCAGGCAGAGCCCAGAGGATGGGAAAGGAAGAAGCATCTCAGGTTGGTGACCAATATGAGAGAAGACAGAGAGGGCCACAGGTCTCAAGTTGGCCAGAGGGGTGTGGGTAAGGAGGAAATCCACGTTGGCAACCCATCCTCAGTCCCCATTTTTCCTCTGGTACTGGCTTTTCTGGCAGTGAGTCAATGGAATCTCTTCTTCATACATAGGTGTCTGATAGCTGAGCTAACCTGTGTTTCAATGGGACAATTTGAAAGAGCAATGACTAAGGGGAAAAAAAGATTAACCCAGTCCTTCTGGTTTTTATTTTAATTGCTGGGTGTGCCCTGGGCACCAGAATCATAAAGCAGGCCTGGTTTCCTTCCTTTGATGTATTTAAAGGGCCTGGATTTGCAGTTAGGACACCTGGGTTCTAGTGGGAAAGCAATCACTAACAGCCAGCCTCACTGCCCCCACTGGTCAAATATGAGTAATAATACCTGTCTTATAGGTTATAGCGATTACCTGATAAAATCATTCATGTGAAAGCAATTTGGACGCTGTAAAGCACTAGGTACACAAATGGCGAGGCGCTTAAGTTTCCAGTAGGGAAATGACCCAGGATATAGAACAGCGGGAGAAACCCATCACCAGCTTCTGAGATGCTCAGGTTAGGAAGCGCAGTTTCCTCCCTCTGCCCTCCTCCCTTCTTCCTTTGCCCCATCACTGGCCACATGTCCTGTGCCTTACAAACGGCAGGCGCTCTAATCCAAAGGAATTAGTAAATGAACGCACTCCTGGTATTTTTGGTCCTTGATAGACACCTGTCCTGGACTTCTGGGAAGGCAAGCCCCAAGAGAATGCTCTTGGCCAGGTCTCCATAAATGCTTCCAGTGGCAATTCCTCCGCAGCCCGGCAGGTTTCCATTGGTTCGGGACCCCTCTGCGTCTATCTTTCATTGGCTGACTGCTGCTGGGATGAGCAGAGACAGCCCTCTGTGGTTCACCGAGAATCACTTAGGGCTGCTTGCACCTTTGCTGCCCCCTGTCCCCACGCAGCCCCTGGGAGCGCCCTCCTCTTCCGCGCGCTCGGTGACACGGGCGGCTCTCCTAGTCCCGCCCAGTCCTAGGCCGGACACCTACAACTTGCGCTCAAATCGCCCCTGTTGGGAAACCTTCCCAGCTAAGCCCAGCCTTTACCAGTCCCTTAATGGACGTCTTTCTGGTCCCCTACTCAGAGGCGGAGCATCACTCCCTGGGCTACGCACGCGAGCTGTGCCTTTGTCACTTTCTCAGGCCCCGCACCAGCTGCGTAAAAATGCTCCTTCCTAACTCCTCTTCTCTCCCGAAACACAGGTCGAAGAATGCAGTGAACTTCTTGGCTCCTTCCCGAAGAACGCTGAGGTTTAAATGGGCCCCAGTCAACAATCGAATAAAATGGAAAATTTTTTCATCACTTTCAGAAGTATCTTCACTCCGCAAGAACAGCATCCACAGTCCTCAGAGCAAGCTTATTTAAGCACCACCGAGCAAGAGAACACCGGTGAGTTAGGGGCGCTTTCTAGCGGCTTTTCCATCCACCCCCTTCCCATCGGGCTGTCATTGTTCCCCCGAGGCTCAGGGCGGCGAACCCCGAGGGCCAGCCTGCGCGCCCCGGTAACCCCTGCCCTCTGGACCAGCTGCAGCCGCTGCAGCTCGGGCCGCCCCTTACCGAGCTTGGCCCGGGAGCTCCGCTGGGCGGGGGCGCGGGCGGGGCCGGCGCTGCCAATCACCGCGCGGCGCACGTGCGGCACGTCTCCGCATCGCGCCCCCGCCCCGCGCCGGCTGTGCTGGAAGTGCTGGGGCCGGGGGGAGGGGGTGTCCGGGAGGAACTGGGGGGGTGCGCTGGTCGGGGGGTGCGCAGAGGGCAAGAGGTGTGACCGCGCGGAGGTCGCAGGACCCGCAAGAGGTGTGGGCCGGGGGGCTAGGAGGGTGTGAACGCGCGGGGGTCGGAGGAGGTGCACGGGGGTCTGTGGGGTGTGAGTTGGCGGGGAGACAGGGGGCGGGGGAGTGTTATCGCGCGGGGCTGGGGGGCTATGCCCGGGGGGAGTCTAGAGGGTGCGAGCGGGCCGGGGTGAGCAGGGTGTGGAGAGGGAGTGAACGCGCGGGGTCAAGGGGGATGCTTAAGGTTCTTGGGGGGCGCGTGGAGGGGCGCGGAGTACAAGCTTGCCGAAGGAGCCCCCCTGGGGGACCCCAGGGCCGACAGGAGGGTCCGCCGTGGATCGGCTGCCTCCCTAGCCAATTAGGGGAGCGCTGGGAAATTCCCCAGTCGGTCTCAGCCTGTCTCTGTCCCTCAAAACTAGACCACAGATGGGTGGGGACGGGTTTGTTGACCCTCATGTCCACCACCAGCTTAGCCAAGGGCCCATGGCAGGAGAGCAGGGAGGGGGACTCCAAATGGTGGGCCCAGAGCACCTGCCCAGGAGAAAGCAGATCGTTTTAGGCGCCTCCTTCACCACCACTCCCTTCACTTCCCCCACCCCCGCCATCCTCGCCAAAAAGAGGAGTGTTTTATTTCTGGTTGTGATTTTCAAACACAGAACCATCGAATGTGTAAGCCAAAGGGCGGAAGCCCAGGAATCCGAGCTGTCCGAGTGGACTTGACAGTGGGCAGACGGGAAAAGAGGGGGCACCGCCTGCAGGGGACCAGAGGTTATTTTTGGTCCACTCTGTGACAGGGCTTCCTGGCTGCTCGTTAATGCCCGGGGGAAGTTAGGAAGGCGTCGGGGCCAACACTCTATACAGAGCGACGGCTTCGTTCTCGGGTGTACTGTTTGGATCCTGGAAAGTTCCTCTTCCCGGCGTGGAAGCCAGTTGGATGTCGCTGTAACTCACTGAGTCCCCTGAGCTGTACTGCTGTGTACCCTCCTTAAAAGGCTGTAACAACTTCCGGAGGAGGAATTCCCTTTGAAGTGTGGGCGACATTTCTTCTTCTGACTTCACTGTCGTCTGCTTTGATGTGGGATGACGCGAGGCTTAGCAGAGACTGGCCACTGGGACCAGTGGATCAAACACCACTCCAAGTTCGCCTCCACCAGGACGGACACTGAAAGGCAAACTGAAATACTCTAGAAAGAATCTCAAATGTTTCCATTTCCTGCTGTTTTTAAAAAATTAATACAGTACATGTTTTTCAAATGTATCATTCAGTTCTCCATGCCTATGAAATTACAATGGAAAACGTTGGGCTAAAGTGCTCCACCTACATTATTTCATTTAATCCTCACAACAGCTCTGTTAGGTGTATATTATCCCCACTTTGAGGATGAGAAGTTGACGGCCTCGGGTCACAGCCGGCTGACTGAAAGCCTGCCTTCTCGAGCACCACCTTCACTAAAAGTTAATTGGGTGAATCAAATGAATCAAACCACGCAAAACACCTCAGTGCCTGGCACATGATAACCGCGCAATGGAAGGTGAGCTATTCTTCCAAACACTTATTATTACAAATAAGAAACGTAAAAGTTCTCTCTGTTGCGGCGGCAAGTTCTACAATAATTGTCTACAGCAGACCTTGATGCATTCTTTTAGAAATGTTTAGGGTTTTGCTTTTCTCTGGTTAGAGCTATCTCCAAATGGTATTGGGCGTGGAGTCCTGAACAGGTTGCTCCATGACAAACTATACAGTGTGTCTTTCGGTAGAGATTTGCTCCCAGACTTGATCTGTCCTTCCTTCCCAACTGGAGACTGTTATCACAACCATGCTGTTCAGACCTCAGCTGGGTGCTTTAATGTCTACAAATTTAGAATGGAATGGTGTGTGTGTGTGTGTGTGTGTGTGTGTGTGTTAATGACATGGAGAAGGTAACGTGACTTTGTCTTAAAATTTCACAATACAAATCAACATTATTAAATCATTTACTTTTTAAAAAGTGCTGCTTTTGGAGTGGGTCCCCACTAAGTTACGAGAGCTACTAGGAATCATCTGAGGCAGTGTGATGGGGACTGTCCTAGAGACAGGTGTGCCCTGGGAGACCCAGAGGACAGCAACTAGGCTGAGCTGCCCAGGTAGCTGTTAGCAAGACAGGACAGGGAGGAGGCAGGAGCCCCAGAAGCACTGATAACTGAGGTGCCCGGCACAGCCCCAGTGAGGGCCTCTCTTTAATTAAAGGCTGGTGGGAGGCGGAGCACAGCCAGGCTTTGCTTGTAACACAATAAGATGGAAGAAGGTATAAAGCAGTGACACAGGGTAACAATAGAAATGATAACGTGGTATTTATTGAATACCTACTATGCTCTAGGCACTGTGCCAGTGGCTTCTCATGCTCTATGCCGTTTGACCCTATGACGTAGGTTACTATTATTATTCCCACTTGACGGGTAGGGAAGCAGCCCCAGGGTGGTTAAGTCCGCCAACATTACCCAGCTCGTCAGTGGCCCAGTCAGGACTCCTGCTCCTGGCCATGTAACTCAGCCATGGGGGATGGCAGCGTTTTGCTCTTTTGTGCTGAGATTCAGTTTACAATTCTCGTCACGGAAGAAGTCAGGGACTTCCTGGTCTGAGTCCATCTAAGGAGAAAACACTTTTGAAAAGGAGTTGGCTGAATCTGAGGGAAGGGGAGAAGAGGTAAGGGTCAGGTGGCCAAGCAGGGATGAGTGAGAGGAATTGGGACAAATGACACAGTGGGACAATGCGGTGATTGGTGTCATTGCTGGGGAGGAGCAAGAGCGCCTTTAGTGGTGCATGTCCAGGGAAAAATGAAGAGAGATGAGGCCTTTGCTTCATTGAATCAGGAGCAGCCGGTGGCAAGCTCGTGGGGCGAGGTGTCAGAGGAAGGCGTCCACACTAAGACATAGGACCTGCAGGGTGGCCAGTTTGTTTCAAAGTACAACAATAACATCTCACGATTTTGACACAGTGTTATGGGTTGAATTGTGTCCCCCCATAATTCATATGTTGAGATCCTAACCCCCAATATCTCAGAATGTGACCTTTGGAAGTAGGTTCATTGCAGGTGTAATTAGCTAAGTTAGAATGAGGTCACACTGGAGCAGAGTGGCCCGGATCCAATCTGTCTGGTGTCCTTATAAAAACAGGAGATTTGTACACAGACATGTGAGCGTGAAGGCAGAGATCAGGGTGATGTGTCTACAAGCCAAGGAAGGCCCAAGATTGCTGGCAGACCACGAGAAGCTGGGGGAGAGGCCTGGAACAGATTCTCCCCCACAGCCCTCAGAAGGAACCAACCCTGCTGACACCTTGATCTTGGACTTCTGGCATCCAGAACTGTGAGACAATAAATGTCTGTTGGTTAAGTCCCTCGGTTTGTAGTACTTTGTTTCGGTGCCCTGGCAAACCAATACACATGGCCATATGTCTGATGGCTGCCCTGGCTGCGATAGAGCCCTCAGATTTTTGGAATCTTGCTTTGTAGAAGCTGAGAGGACATGTTTTATGTGAAATTATTTCCTCTATCTTTCTAACAATGATACGTGTACATAGTTTAAAGAGTGAAATGGGATAAATACATAAAAACTAATGAAAAATAACAATAGCCCTCATCCTTTGCCCCCTGTGCTTTCTCCCCAGAGGCAGCCACTCTCAACCCTGTAACCTTTCTCCTGGTATTTACCTCCATTTTTCTAAATAATATGCTTCTATTACTATTTCTTGACTTTTCAGTTTGGGACATTGCCTGTTGACTTCCAACTATGGTAGCTGAGAAGTTAGTCCCCAACCCCATGTCTCTGTATCACAACATTTGATGAAATGATTCGTAGTCCCGTCATAGGACTAGACAAATACTGTTGGCTTCTTAGCCAGGTAGTGCTGTAGGACCACACTGCCTTCTCCTACATCCCTTTTCTCCCTCTGGAGTTAGTCACAGCTTTGTCGTTTTCATTCACCTGATTTTCTCCGAACCTGTATGTTCCTCACATGCTCTCCTGTCTCTGCCATACCACTCTCAACAGTACTTTCCAGGTCCCCTGCCCTTCCTTCTTTCCTTGGTGGTGCCCTCAGGCCTCCTGCAGGGCAGCCCAGGAGCTGAGAGGGATAAGGAGTTGTCTTTTTAAAGTCGCTAGGAATTTTCTGTTTTTTTGAGGTGGATGTTTCAATTCCCCTTTGGGACAAAGCCTCTTTTTGTCTCATGGAGGCCACCTGGAAGGCAGGTACACTCATCCTGGGGGAAGCTGGCAAAACACCCTTCATCTCACCTGAGTGCAGAGGTTCACAGTTCTGGTTTGAGCATGTCAATCATCTGTCAGGCTGAGCCAGATCTGAATCCAGGGGGTACAAATGACTAGAGAGCCAGCGATTCCTAAACTCACTCCTATGGAAACTGGTGTTTTTGTTGGTTAAGTTTTTTTTAGGGAGGAGGGGGCGGAGATTTGCTGAAAGTTTCTTGCAGGAGATTCCGAGTGGACAAACGTGGAAGAGGTATTTTCCCCACCTGCGCACAGAATCAGCACAGCTGGGTCATGTAGGGTGTGGAGGCTCTAGGACATGGAAGCAGCCCCCTGGCCTGGAGCCTGGCAGCCTCACCACAGGCACCAAGGTGCCGTTAGCAGTGGTGGCCCCAAGGCTCCTAGTGGTGGTTTGGGGGCTGTGGACCTCAGCAAGAGAAGCCGGGGCAGAGGAAGGACACAATAATGACTGGGACTAATTGGGGGACCTTTTTTTTTTTTTTTTTGTGAGCAAGCTTGGCCCTGAGCTAACATCTGTTGCCAATCTTCCTCATTTTACTTGAGGAAGATTGTCGCTGGCTAAAATCTGTGCCAATCTTCCTCTGTTTTGTGTTTGGGATGCCGCCACAGCATGGCTTGATGAGTGGTGTGTAGGTCCGCGCCTGGGATCTGAACCTGCGAACCCTGGGCTGCCGAAGCAGAGTGTGTGAACTTAACCACTATGCAAATGGGCTGATGGGGACCCTTTTGAGGACTCCCTGGGAGACCCAGGAGAGACTTTGCAGGGGTGGGGCTGAGGACCTGCATTCATCTGGGGCCTCAGAATCTTTGTGATTTGGAGTAGCCACCTAAAAGGGATCTGATTTCTACCCCAGGCTGCTGGAAACTAGGTATACATGCATGTTTTCTTCAGAGTGATTCAGGGAGATAGGCAAGGTATTTTTACTTCTATTTTATGGATGGAGACTCAAAGTCTCAAAGAGGCTTATATCCTTAAGTGACAGAGATGGAATTAGACCCCTGGTCCAGTGCTTTTCTACTTCCATTGAATATGAAACTCAAGTTGCAGGAAGGTAACAGGGAACATAACAGCCCCATTGTACAAGTTACTGGTCGTAGGTCTGAAATATTTATCACATTCACTGTGGGCATCACATTTTAAGAGCAACAAGAATAAACTCAAGCACTCCCTAAATTGAAATAAGCTTCACGAAAACAGATCAGGTCTGTCCTTTTCAACGTTATATCCCATTGCCCAACAAGACCTGGCACGTAGAAGGTGCACAATAATTATTTATTGGATAAATGAATGGATCCTGGAGATGACAAAACCTGGAAACTAAATCATTTAGAAAGTAGCTGGAGGAGCTGAAAGCATTTAGGTGGGAGAAAAGCACAGGAGAACTGGCTTGGAGTATGAAAAGCCACAATATGAAAGAGGGATGAGATTGATTTGTGTAACTTCAGAGCAGAGCAGAGATAACTGGGAGGCAGGACAAGAGCCAGTGGGCAAAAGTTAGAGTAAGACGGATTTCGGCTCTAAGTAACAAAAAAATCTGCAGTAATTAAAACTGTCGAAAATGAAAATGGAGCGCTTGGGATGACCGTCAGCCATGGCATTTTGTAAAAGAAAGACTCTGCTTTGGGAAGGAGATTGAGCTGTAATACTTACAGCCGAGTCTGTAGAGAAAGCAATGCAACCAGTTAGTGCCAGAGAACCCCAGGAGGCCATCTCCCCACTCGCTCCCGGGAAACCAGGCTGCTGTGGTCTTTGCTGGCCCTTCTGTCTGCCCCAGGAGGAGCCAAGGATCTTTGACCTCCTCCCCCAACCCGTGAGCCTGTCGCTACTGCAGAGGCCGGCACAAAGAGGCATAAACGGGGTGTGGTGCCTGATCACAGTAGGCAGGGCGGATTCGTGGAGAAAGGTGCCGAAGATCATGGGCCTGTGAACAGGCTGTGTCAGGAATTGAGGGGGAAGGCGCCACAACCAGGGGGTGTGAAAAGGAGTGAAGATATTTAGAATGTCTCTAAAGGAACCACAGGACTCGTTGGCTGACTGAATGTGGAGGGGAAAAGGACAGGAGGTTGATGATAATTCTGAATTTTCAAGCCTGATAGTTGTGTGTTCACAGAAGAAATTGGGAAGGAGAGACATTTCTGATATGGACAGTGAGATACTGATGGAGAGATGCCTTGAATGAGCCCGGGGTCTGGGGGAAAGGATGGAAATGTGAGCCACTGCAGTCTTTGGAACTCATCAGTATAAATTTGAGAGGTGAAATCTTGTGGACGGAAGAGCTCTGAGTGCAAGAGTTGGAGAAAGAGGATGGAGCCTGAAGAATGTGCACAAAAGCCACACTGTCCCAGAGCTTTGGGAAGCATTCCCAGTTTCCCCTTGGGGAGTTTCTTACACACAATAGCTATTCCATTCTAACCTCACAAGGCTGGTATTTTCCAAAGGTGGCACATGTTCTCCTGGCCTGATTCTCCTTGAAAGCAGAGCCTGAGAAGAGGACTTGCATGCAGGCAATTTATTTTGAGAAGAGATCCCAAGGAACAGGAGAGAGGACTGGGGAAAGTGAATCAGGAAAGGGGGAGGTCTATCCAATTGGCCTGCGTAACGGGACTCAGTCCCATTGGGGGCCTTCCAAGGAGCCATGTAGACCATGCCTAAGAATTGTTTGCCCAAGCGAAGGGAGAGGAGAGTATCCGCTGGTTCTTGTTTCTTGATTGTCAGAAGTTGTCCCACAGTGAGTGGGTGCCTGCAGGCTACCAATTCCACGAATGGCAGCAGAGAAAACCTGGGGCAGAAAGCAAGAGATACAGGGCACAGCTGAGGCAAGGTCTCATCGATGACACCTCCATGCAGCTGATTGCTGCAGGAGCAGCTGGAGCAGAACGAGGATGTAAGGATGATGTCCCATCCATCCATGTATTCATCATCACTGGGGGAGCCTCCCTTCTCCGTGCTCACAGCAGCAGGAAGCAGAGTTCTCTCTGGATCTTCCAAGAGCCAGAGTTGCCCCTGCACACGATAGTGTGCTCAGTGTCGTGGGCGAGGGTGCCTCTCATCCGCCTCCAGGCCAGGCCAACGTGGCTAATCTCCTCCATAAGGGAGAACCCTCTGTCGCAGCCTTTTTTTTTTTTAAAGTTTCTTTTTTATTTTTTTTAATTTATTTTTGTGTGAGGAAGATCAGCCCTCAGCTAACATCCATGCCAATACTCCTCTTTTTTTTTTTTTTTTGCTGAGGAAGACTGGCCCTGAGCTAATATCCGTGCTCATTCTCCTCCACTTTATGTGGGACGCCGCCACATGGCCTGACAAGCGGTGCGTCAGTGTGCACCCGGGATCCAAACCTGGGCCGCCAGTAGCAGAGCGCGCGCTTAACCGCTACACCATGGGCCAGCTCCTGTCGCAGCCTTTATCGTTGAGATGGTTGCAAATGTCACAATTAGTTCATCCTTGCCAGGAAGTAAACTTCCTTTTGCCTCAGTTTCATAAATATGGGAACCAATGCGGTCCTCCCTCCCACCCCAGCCGGCTTCCTTGACGGCTGCGGTAGGCGCTGAGAAGCTGCTGTGTGTGCTCTTGCTGAAGGGGAAAGTTTCCACATGCCCGCTTCACTCCCGGCACTGGGCTGGGGCATGAACCATGGTGTAGGGCTTGAGAGACCACGGGACTGCTTATCTCAGACATGGCTGCGTTTCCTAAGATGCTTCTCGTCAGTGGGAAGTGAATGGAAATTTCCTACACTCTGGTCTTTTCAGACAAGATTGAATTTGTTGCTTTAATGGGAAACTCTTTACTGAAGTCTCAAGGATCCCATTCTAGCTATTTCTAATCACTATTTTGGATTCCATTCTCTTTATATTTACAGATTTGTTTTGCCTCACTCACAGCTACCAAGTGTATTTTTACTGAGTTTCTTTGGACAAGGTTAAGTAGTCTCTTTTCCTGACTCCTTGTGATTTTCAGTGACCCCTGTTTAGAGTTCATCATCACACAACCTCAGGGGTTTTCTGAGGTTAAGAGGAAAACAGCAGCTTAAAGGCTCAGGAAGTGGTTGGGCTTTGGGAGTTCTGGAAATAGAGCCCGGAACGTAGACTTACAAAACCTTGATGAGCCTGTACTGGTGGCTCTGATGACCTGGTCCTCCAAGGACTGAGTAATGCTGCGAGGCTGGCCTCCTGCCTTGGGAAACACAGCACCCAGTGGCCTCGAGAGTGAATGGAAAGCTGCTGGTCATCCCTTCCCAGGCACCAGATATGCATTCTGGGCCATAGAGTTGGGAATTATCCTTAGAGCTTAGAGAAGATAGTTGAACCTATTCCTGATTTGTATCAATTGGTTTAGACTCAGCTGCAACAATGGCATCTTAAACAAGATATATTACATTGTTTCTCATGGACATAGTCCAGTTCTATCATGTCAGCTTCACCATCATCAGGGACCCAGGCTCTTTCCAGCACTCTGCCCTCTCTAGACTGTGTGCCTCATGGTCCACAGTGCCTCCGTGGTCCAAATTGACTGCTGGAGCTCCAGCCATCACATCTGACTTCCAAGTGGCAAGACAGAGGAAAGGGAGAAGGGCCTACACCTTCTTTTAAAGAGACTTCCTGGGAGAACCATACTATACTTTTGCTTACAACTCATTGGCTAGCACTTAATGGCAAGACCAAGTTAAAGGAGGCTGGGAAAATTAGTCCTCTAGCAGAGTGCAATGCTACTCTATAAATTTGGGGTTCTGTTGCTGTTGGGTTGGGTAGGCAGCTAGCAGTCTCGCAGAGAAAGCTGGATTTAGTAGCTGTGAAATAAATAAACAGGTTATTGGGATTTGTAATTCACTTAACTCTCTGTGTGACCTGAGGGAGGTCAGTTGACTTCTTTGAGCTTCAGTATCTGCATAAAAAACAAAGTTCGACTTCCTGACCTCTAGCTCTGATTGTTAAACTGTGTTCCATGAAGTCTGGGGTCTTGGAGGCACCTCGGAGGTCAACGGGAGCAGTTAGAGTCGAGACAGAGAGGAGCCCAAGCCAGACCAGTTCCTCTTTTGTCCACTTTGTTGTGTCACCGTGGGTCTCAGCAGCTCTAAATCTCCATGGCGGGGGAGAAACTTCAGGAGCGATTGTGGAAAGTTCCTGGGTCTCCAGAGAAGCAAATTGGACACGTTATGTAGACTCAGGTTTCTGTGGTTCAGGAGATAGAAGGATACGCTTCTGTAGTTCTGAAAATTCAGGGAAGTGTCAGAAAAAAAGCTTGGTCATACTTTCCGGATTCCGTAGATAATCAGACATAATTTTCTTGACTCAGGGGCATTAGGATGTACTTCCTAAACTGGAGTGAAGAGAAAGTGAACTTCAGAATAAGATCCAGGCTGGCTTCTCTGCTCTGCTATTTGCTGCTCATTGCTCAGTCTCGCTGAGTCTCAATTGCTCATCCATAAAACGAGGATAATAGTACCTACTCTGAGGGCTGCTGTGAGAATTAATTGTAATCAGGTGTGAACACTTTATAGGCCGTGAGGAAACGTTAGTCTACTTCAATGTCGCCCATAACACCTAGAGGTTAAGGTAGAGTAGAAAGTCCGGTCTTAATGGTTCAGCCAATCAATTCCCCACGTTCAAAATAAAAATGATGATGTTGGGACTCTGAAGCATCACCCCGAATGGTGTCTGGGCCGAGCCCCTATCCCGTGGGGTTTGGAGTTCTTTCCAATGTGCGATGCTCTGGAACCAACCACATCCCACTGCTATGGTTTGCCTTCTCCCTAAATCTTCACTCTTTTCCTCCTTACTGGTTTTTTCTCCTCACCATCAATGAAATATTGTGAAGTCTTCCCCATCTTAAAACAAAACAAAATCCTTTGTGCCTCTAGGCAGATGACTCTCCATACCTGTGCCTTTCCTCCTTCCACAGCCACGGACCTCGAAGGAGCTGTCTACACAGGCTGCCTCTCCTTTCTGCCTGCCTGTGCTGTCCCTGCTCACTGTGAGCACGTCTGTGCCAAATCTCTCCATTGAAACTGCTCCTGCCAAGGTCACGAACAACCCCAATGACTAATTTCACTTCTTATGTGGGCTGAATGCCCCCAAGCTCCTTTGGTTTCCTAAATTCACCCTTCACTTTAACAAATGAAAGTTCGGCACGTAGGTATAAGTAACGCGAGTAAGTGTGGTGTGAACGCCAATATTTCTGAGGATCGCCTCACCTCAGAGGGCATATGGGTATGTGTATGTCCTTAAACTCTTCCAATTTTCTCTCAACTCCTGCTCTCGTCCCCATTCTTGTCTCAGCAGTCTGAGCCCCACCCTCTGATTTGCATCATCCCCAGTATGAACACACCTGCTTGTCTTCGCACCCAAGGACACCACTCTCCTAGTGCCACTGGGTGAAAGAGACCAATATTCAAGTCTGTAGATGCTTCCAGGGCATTACAGCAGGAAGAGAAAGGGAAGAACACCAAGCATCCGCTCCCACGTTCCTGAGGCCCGCGGCCAGAGACCCCGTAGAATCTCTTCCTAGCAGCCTCTGTTCTTGGCCACTGTCTCCTGCTTTGTTCCTGGAGCCTCCTTGCTCCCTACATGGAATTTCCTATTTTAGCTTCTTTTAGTCCCAAGGCGCATCCCAAAGTCCTGTCTCTGAAGTCACTGGAGCCCGTGAAAATAACCATTACTCTCTATGCTGGGAAATTTCAGTTCTCTTTTGACTCGACTTTCCTTTTCAGGCGAGGGTGGGGCTGGGTGCTGGGGGGTGAGCTCCTTACCAGCGGGCCCACAAGACCCCTTCCAAACCAAAACACAGTCCACCCTGGGTCTCCACCTTCAGCCACACAAAACACTGGCAGAGATTCTGAAGCCAGCTCTTCTTTCATGGAATCAGTGGTTTCAAAGAAGATTCTAGGCTTCCCTCTCCAGCAGCAGTGCCTGTGGAAGGAGAGTGAAGATCTTTTCTAGAGCAAACTCTCGGGTTGTGGTTTGTCTTGTCTCTCCCTTGCATTTATGTGGCCTTTCTGCAGCGTTGACCCTCAGACCACAAACTCCTGCTCGACGCTCTCCTCCCCAGGCTGTCGTCACATCACAGTCTCCTGTTTTTTCTCCGATCTCCCTGACTATTCTTTCTGTCTCCTCCTAGGGCTCCTCTTCTTCTGTGTTTTTCTTTTTTTTTTTTTTTTAATTTTTATTTCAAAATAATTTCAAACTTACAGAGATCTGTTGCACAACAATGTAAATATACTTAACACTACTGAACTGTACATTTAAAAATGGTTAAGATGGTAAATTTAATGTGATATGTTTTTTACCGCAATTACAAAAAAAAAAGGATGCTATATGAAGGCATAGTTACATTGCAGAGGGGAGGGGTAGAGATGGGAGTTGAAATTCTTAGAAGAACAACTAACAAGTCAATTTTCAACTCTAATAAATGTTTAGCATTTAATACACACCTCAAAATAATTTCAGACTTACAGAAAAGTTGAAAAGAATGCTGCAAAGAATTCTGGTACACCTGTTCCCAGATTCCCCAAATGTTAACAATTTGTCACATTGCTTTATCGTTATCTATCTACCTATCATCTATATCTGTCTGTCTGTCTGTCTATCTATCTATCTAATTACTTTTTTCTTGAACCATAGGGAGTAAATTGCAGACATAAGTCATCTTTATCCCTAAATACCTCAATCGGTATTTCCTAAAAAGAGTGTTCTCTTACATAGTACAATGATCAAAATTAGAAAAACACTGACAGTACTGTTGTCTATCTTGACTATAAACTTTACCTCAGATTTTGCCCCAGTCATGGTGACATTTTCAGTTTCCCGTTTTGGATTGCTGTCTCCTTGGGTTTTCACACATGAAATCTAGAGTACCATCCCCCACCTGAACCCGTTCACCAGCTCCTCCTGCCACTCAGGATTCAACTTCAACTCCATATCACTCGGCCTGGAAGACTTTCCCTGCACCCCTAGGCAGGAGTTACATCCTCTTCCCAGGTGCTCCCCCAGTACCTTGAATTTGCCCCAATCCAACTGTGACACCGTTGAAATGAATTAGATCTACTTTGATGCCTTCCACTAGGCTGTGAGCTCCTCTAGTCCAGGAACCATATCTTGCCCATTCCTTATTGGGAAACCTCAATGAACACATTATCTGGCTCTAAAACACATGCTCTGTAAACATTTGTTGAAGGGATAGGTGGGTGAGTGAGTGGATGGGATGAGGGAGGGCACGCCTCTGACGCAGCTGCAGGGTTTTGTTGATCTAGGGAAAGTAACCAAGACTCTGGCGACTCAGAGACTTGCGTTCTAGGGACAGGGTGGCCAGTTCTTGGACTCCAGCTCTCACAGGCCTAGGACATCCAGGAGGAACACCAGGAACAAGACGAAATATTTCAGAGTCCAAAAGACTTAATTAAGGCAGGGCACTCATCAGATGTCCAAGGTGCCCGTGACCCAGAAGGACTGGGTTTCCAAGTACAAATGACTCCAAAGGAACAGGTTTCCAAGGCCCTGGTGACTCAGATAGGGTTGGGCTCCAGAGCTCAGGAAGAGAAGGTGCCAGGTAAGAAAGCAATCAGTGAGGTTTCTGCCCTGGTGGCCAACCACATGGCCGAAACTCCCCATTGACTTGGCAGCCAGTTGAGCCTACAGTTTCCTAGGGAACCGAGGGCCAATCTGTAGTGCAGCTCAGCATGGAGCCGGGGACAGTTTATGAGGGCCAGATGGCTGGACTCCGGGCGTTGTCAGTGTTGCAGGGCAGGCGGCTAAGGGTCTTGGGGGTAGGACTCAGCACCAGGGCTGGGAAGGTCTGAGGAAGGCTAGAAACTCACATGGGCCGTGTAGGTGTGGGGCATGGGAACAGGTGAGGCCTGGAGATGTGCATCAGAGTTGGTGGTTAGACGAGTGCAGAACCAGAGCCTGGTGAGCAGTCCGGAACCAGGGGCCATTTGTTCTACAAGTCAAGATAAAAGCGAGTGGGAGTGACCACATGGTTGGAATGTGGGTCAAAAATATTATTCGCCCCACGAGAGCAGGAATCTTGTCTCTTTTTCTCTGCTGGATCCATACTGCCTAAAACACGACCTGGAACAAAAGAGTCACACAGATCAGACTGAGAGCCAGAATTAGGAGGACTATTGAAGGACAGGGTTGATTGTGGCTCTTGCAGCCCCAGGAGAGAGAGAGTTTTGATGAGGGAACTGACTATACATTTTTTAGTTTATTTACTAGGATTAATACCGAAGTGAAGCACTGATGGTAAAAAAAATCATAAGAAATAAACATGTAAACAGTCATAGTACTGGGCAGAAGGTACTCTCTGCTGAGGGCTGGATCCCCAGCCCCTTGGACAGCTACCCCAGGTGTGAGAAGGTGAGGCAGCATGTCTAGGAAGCCCTGTTGCTAAACAGACCTGGGGCAGGGAGGGGGCTTCAGTGGGAAGCTGAAGGACCAGGAACGAATCACTAGACCTGACTTGTCCTGAGAAGGCAGGAAATGACTAAAACTGAACCTAATCACCAGATATTTTCTGTCTTGATCTTACTCAGTAGATACGTAGATTAAGGGAGTTCAGAGCATGCGTGCAGGCAGCCTGAATTAGGCTGAGTTACATAACAGGGAGGGGAAGTCGTTTGTCATATGTGGTTGGAGATGGGCACAAAATGCTCCATCTGTTGGGTTTTTTTCCTGATGGCAACAAGAACTGGGATGGAGGCACATCTGGGCAGTGATCCGAGGGGCTGACAGACAGGGGAAAGGCCTGGACGGCTTACAGTTAGGAACGTGAGCTGGAAGTGCAGGCGGCAAACCCCTGCCAGCAGCCGCAAGGGACTCTGGACTCTGAGGCTCCCGGGAGCTCTGGGCAGGAGGCCTCTGACACACATGAGATGGGGCAGCTCAGTGCCTGTCGGTAGGGAGCAGGTAGACAAGTTAGAGAACTGAGCAGACTGGGTACTGGGTTGGAGGCAGTCATGAGAAGGAAGAAGAAAGGGCAGGTTCTGCCACCACCCCAAAATACTATTTTCTATAGTATCATAAATGACTCCTCTTTATGGGTTCCAAGGATCACCATCACCATCACCATCATCATCACCATCAAAGTGCCATTTACTGAGCACTTCCCATTTGTTCAATGACCTCTTAATTCTCACAGAATGCTGTGAGGCAGGAACTATTACAAGGAAACTGAGGCTCACAGAGGTTAAATGACTTGCCAAAGATTATTGTTACTAGAGCCTTACCTAGTAAGTGGCAGAGCCAGACTTTGAATCAAGGTCTGATGGATCTAAACTCTGTATAGCCTAGAAGTTAGGAGCACAGACTGTGGAAACAGACTCACTAGTTGTGTGGCCGTGGGCAACTCTGTAACTCAGATTTCTCATCTGTAAAATGGGAATGATGGTGATAATAGAACTACCTCATAAGATATTTCTGAGGGGCAAGTGAGGAACTGTAAAATACAACTGCTTGAGGAGTAGTTGCTAAATTTGCCTGATTTTGTTGCTAACAAATTGCTAACAAAGTTGCCTGATTTAGCGAATAAAAATACAGGACGCTCAGTTCAGTTTGAATTTCGGATAAACAGTGGATAATATTTTAGAACAGGAAGTCTTGCAATATTTGGGACATACTTATACTAAAAGTTATTCTTTGTTTATCTGAAATTCAAATTGAACCCAGCATCCTGTACTTTATCTGGCAGCCCCGCTGAGGAGGCTCCCCAGGGTGGCCTTGACCCACTGCCCAGCTCGTTTTGCAGGGCTGTCTGGTCTGGTGGGGTGCATTGCCTCCCCACCTTCCTGCGTCTGGTCCTGCACGTTCATGCCCCCGTGCCCCCTCCTCTCCTTTTCTCCTGGTCCCCAGGCCTTTCCTTCCTTCAAGCCTCCTCCTGGGGGTCTTCAGCAGTCTTCACAGTGCTTCCTCCCCGACAGACCACACTTAGAGTCCCTATCACACGATTTAGCCCCGGATTATACAGGCCAGGTCCATTTGTTGCTCTTTCAGGTGAGTGAATCTGCTCTCTCTAACTAGGCTCCGTGCGTCTGTCAGACAGGGCTCTGTCTTCTGTGTCTGGAGCATCTAGAGGTTTCAATAATTGCTTGCTGTGTGAGCAGTTGCAGAAATGGAACTGGCTTGCTGAGGGAGCCACTTCTATTTTCCTAGCATGGCTGGGGTCGTGCAGTCAGAGTAAACCAGAAAGTCTGACGTCTCCAGAGTACCCCCAGTCCGCCCTCGCGCCTCTCCAGCCCGCAGCCCTGTTTCACTTCTCCTTCCCACGGAGGGGAGCGGCTTGGGCAAAAGTTTGTTTTTTCTCAGCCGAGGAAGTAGCACCCAGTGCACCTCCCTTCAGCTGCAATGAGGAAACGACAGCCAGCCCAGAGACCCTGAGAGCAGAACAGGAGGCAGACACCAGCAAAGATGCTCATACACCTCTGTCACACCTCATCTCAGGTGGCTTGAGCTCTGTGCTGAGCATCAGGGCCTGCCTGGCTACTTCCCCTGTCACCTGGGCCAGGGTGGACACACTGACCCTTGATTCTCTGTCCTTCATGCTCTTGTTCTTTTCTTCTTCCCTGGCCCAGTGTGGGCCCGTGCAGAAGCATGATTCATAGGCTGCCCCCCCACCCCCCACCCTGGCTGTGCTGCATTACTAAAGCCATGCTTCTCAAACTGGTGAGCCTGAGTCACGGTGAGGCTTGTTGGAACGCACATGGAGAGGCCCCACCCCTGGAGTTCCTGATTCAGTAGGTCTGGGCTGGAGCCTGAGAATTTGCATTTCTATCAAGTTCCCAGGTGATGCTGAGGCTGCCAGCTCAGGACCACACTCTGAGACCCACTGTACTCAAGTGTCTGGGTTGGCAGGAGTTGAGGTTCCTAGAGGCACTCTTGACCCTCAGCTCCTGATTTTCAACACTCTAGAAAGACAAGGGATCCCAAACCAGGATGACAGTCCTCTGCATGCCCATTTATTGTGGCTGCATCCCTGTAGCACAAAGGACTTTAGATATGGTAATTGCAGGGCCAGTTGGTAATCCTGTCTGAGGAGGCCTTCAAGAGGCAAGGCATTGTGGGATACAGTTAGAGTTGGAAAGGCAAGTATTTCCCACAAAGTGTTTATCATCCAGTGGAGAAACAAAATGAGAACTACAGATCATGACTGGTCATTTATTATGTAATCATACCCCTCAGTAGTGGGTTCTGTGGGTTCTCGCTCCCCCAGCTGCTGGGAGTGGCTGGCTGATGGCTCTTGGTTGAATCCCTTTCCAAGAATTGCCCTCCTTGCTCAAGGTCACCTCCTTTCCCCAGGCAGCCCACATTCACTGGCTGGTTGGTGCTGGGGTACAGCCCCCTTGATCCAATTCTGGACACTGAAGAGCCATCCCAGCTCCAGAGCTGCCCGTGGGGGAGGGGTGGCATTTGTTGTGACCACATCACCGCTCAACTCCTCCCTCTGCCCAAGCCTACTTCCCTCACTCCCCACCAGCGATGGACCCTGAGGGCATCCCAGTAAACTTCCTGCCGGCCAGTGTCTGTTTCAGAGTCTGTTTGCCTGGGAACCTGAGACATCTATTTGTCTCTAAATCTGGGGAAGATAGTACAGATGATAAATGCTTCTAGAAGTCAGAGGAGGGTGCTATCGTCAGAACCTGGTGTTCACTCGGAGGAGGAAGCAGATCGGGCAGTGATGGGGTCTGACTGCTTTTCCCCCACCCTGTCTCTGCGCTGGCTCCTTGCTCCCGTAACCCTGGGAGCCTGCTTGCTCTCACCAGGACTTGGACGCAGCTGTCTGCTCACTCCCCTTCCACCTGGACTCCTGTTCTCTTCACACTCTTCCTTATACTAACTCATCTCAGCTGTGACCTTTGGTTATCTCCATAAAAGCCACTGGCATCTTCAAGAAGAGATAGAAAGAAAAGAAAGTCAGGAACAAAAACAACACTGACACAGTAGTGAATCTTGGTAGGGGCCCTCTGAGAAGATACTCTGAGAGTTCTTTAAAGTTAAACGTGAGGTGCCCAGAGGGCTTCTAGATGTAAGGATCACAGTCCTTGATGAGCATGACTTCTGGGTTCAACACGGGGAACTCCCTGAAGGAAATAAGAATAACTTACAGCCTGGCACACAGTAGGCGTTCAACAAATACAGAGTGAGGGAGGAAATGGATGGGCCAGGCCGAGCCTCTCTTGTCAGTCGTTTCTTAACGAATAACACTGATGATGTCAGCTAATTTTGAGATTGTAAAAGCATCCCCACCATGTTTCCATGTGGCCTTGGCAAGTAATGGCACCTGATGACTTCAGAGGCCCCCAAGCCCTATAGAATATGAAAGGAGGAGGTCTATTTGGAAAGGAGTCAGCCGAATGTCACCCCCCGAAAGCTTTCCTAACCCTCCCACTAATAGGTAGACTCAGCCTCTTCTCCCTTTGGATGGACACCGTCCCTGAGGACTCCTCCTCAACGTTTAGTCAGACGCAGCTCCTGGAACGCTTCAGTACGCTTACTTGACAATCTCCCTCCCGCCCAGCCTGTGAGCTCCTCAGGGCCAGGGACCACATGTGTCTTTATGCCCCTGAGCACAGTGCCTGGCACACTGGAGGGAGTTAATATTTATTGAGTGAGCAAATGACACATATTTGTTCCAGAAATAATCTGGAATGGGAAAGATAGGGCAATTAATTTTAGTTTGGACAAAACGTTATTCTTCGAAAATCCTTGAAGGTGATAAACATGAAACAAAAAAGCAGCAATTTGTATTAGTGGCAGCACACAAAACAAGACTGATTAGAGCCGTGGCAAAAAAAGGTTCTCCGTGGATCTGGGTTTGCTTTATTCTCAGCTTCTTTTCTGGAAACGAGGGCTTTCTGTATCTTTTTGACACAGTGGAGGACACTGAGTGCAGAGAACATAATGACTTTCTTTGTTTTAGACTGACTTTTCTCCCTGGTTCTTAGATTTTCGTCTGATTCTCTTAAATAGGCAAAATCTGACAACTCAGATTCCTTCAACATCTTTTAGCTCCGTTCACAACAAGAATTCAAAACATATAACATTAAATTAGACCGATAGATTTATAGTTAATGCTTGGGTAAGCTATGCTTTTACAGCTATTAGATAAAGCATTCTAAGAGCAAGTTATGCAAAGTATACTTTAATGTTCCCAAACATCAAAATGATTTCAATCTCTTAAAGGGCATTTCTGTATTTTCCCCATTTAGTATAGTTCTCTGTCCCCTAAGTTTCCCTGTTCCCCATTTTTTTCCCAGAAACATTTGTTTCATCATGTCTTCAACTTTCCGTAACAATCTACAACTCTACCCTCACAATTTCTTTAAATAAAACCAAATAATTAAAGAAACATGCAAGGAGAAAGTTCTGGAAAATAAAATGATAATAGCTCATATTTAGTGAGATTTACTAAGTACCAGGGACATTCTAAACACTGTACCCCATGCCTCATTGAATCTTCACAACAAGCTCATGAGGCAATGGTATTAATCTCAGCCCCACCTTGCACATGGGAGTCTTGCCCAAGCTCACACTGGTGTTGGGTGGTGGGCCGGGGGTGCAAACACTGGTCTGTAATGCTCCCAGCCTGTGTTCTCAGCTACCACAACATCCTCCCTGCCTTCTATGACCAAGATGAGAAACAGGGAAGATAGGGGCTCTTGCTTGAGCCCTGTCAATGGGAGCTGAGACAAGATGACCACGTAAGAGGTTCTCCTGTGTTTGCTGAGCCTATTTGTTCTGAGACTGCTTGACTGTCTCCAGCCTCAGGGTCACTGAAGTTTATTGTAGAAAAAAAGGATCTAGTTCTTGATCTCTCTCTCTTCCTGTATTCTGTTGCTATATATTTTGGGGCTTTTTATTGGATTCTCATCAAAAGAGAATTTCTTCTACTTCTGCTTCATAGACACTTGAACTTCCTTCTACCTCCTATTTTCCCCCATTACTCCCAGAGAGCCACCAAAAGCAATTGAGAGGTCAAAGGTCAACAGCAGGAGTCAAAGGACACCAGCCTGGTCCCCTAAACAATGGTGAGGGCCAGAAAATTGAAAACTGACAGAGTGCTGAAAACTTCTGCATCTGTGAACCAATTAATTGGACCCCTGTCCCTGTGGAATGAGGGCAAGACACCTCAGATCTGGTGTGGACGGAGCTAACAAAACACTGCTAAGGTGAAACCAGCACGGAGAGACAAAGCTTTCCAGGAAAAGATTTGGCTTCTCAAAGACCTTCTATTATCTTATTCACATGTTCCACTCATGATTCCAACCAGTGTTCGTGGTCTGCCTGCTGTGAGCAGGGCACAAGGAGGGAGTGAAGGGCATTTCATCCATGAAGTCAGGAAACTCAGGATGTCCCTTTCTCCACCAGGGTGTAGTGGAGTGTCACCTCAGCAGGGCTGAGCACCTGTGACCTCTCAGATCTATTCTCCCCTCCTTCCATCAGCCATTTCAGACCAGACGCACTTAGTGTGCTACCGGACACCCTCTCTACTTGCCTTCCTTGGATGGGGAGTAATTTTTGTTCTGGAAAGAGAGGCTTTGGGGGCTGCCAACTTAGGGCAGCTCACTTCTCGGAAGCTGATCAGGTTTGGGCTCTATAATCAGACTCTGGTTGTCCCAACTCGTCAAGTAACCTCCCGAAGAAGTGGCTTCCTTGCTAAGCAGCTGCGTCCACCCGCTCAGCAGCGACTCGCTTCCCGCTTAAGAGCAAAGGAGATTCTCTGAGAATTCTTGTGTGTGTGTGAATTCACTGGTATTCATTCAAAAGTTTTTACTCAGTTAATAATAACAGTAGCAATAAATAATATTCGTAAAGAGTAATATATTCATAAAGAGAAGATTATACAGCAAAAAGTGGGACGTTATGTGTGAACTGGTTTTCTTCTTTGTATTTTTCTGGAGTCAAAAAGTTATCTGTGATGAACAGATTAATTTTAAAATCAGAAGATAAAAATGCTATTGTATAATGTTATCGATGACAGGTGAGGAAAGCCCTTCTCATAGCATGATGTAGAGATGGCTTCTGCTTCTAGCCATGATGGAGCAACAGGGGCCAGATCTACCCTCCCACCCAAAACAATTTAAAAACTGGACAAAATATATGGAAGAACAGTGTCAGACATTGTACAACAGGTAATGCGAGACAATGATACCTGAAAGAGTAGAAACAAATGAGGGGCATCATGAAATTCCTCCAGACGATACCCGGAGACAGTTTTGAGCCTGCAGTGCAGGGAGGAGGAAACTGTGTGGAGCCCAGTGGTGTCTGTTGAGGAAGCTGACGTCAGAGTTTGGAGAGGCTATGATGGTTAATTTTATGTGTCAACTTGCCTAGGCCACAATACCCAGATATTTCTAGATGTTTCTGTGAAGGTCTTTGCTATGGACTGAATATTTGTGTCCCCCTCAAATTCATATGTTGACGCCCTCATTCCCAGTGGGATGGTATTTGGAGGTGGGACCTTTGGGAGGTGATTAAGTCATGGGGGTAGAGCCCTCACAATGGGATTAGTGCCCTTATAGAAGAGACGTCAGAGAGATGATTTCTCTTTCTCTGCCATGTGAAGATACAGCAATAAGGCATCCATTTGCAAACCAGAAAGTGGGCTCTCACCAGAAACCAAATTGGCCAGAACCTTGATCTTAGACTTCCCAGCCTCCAGAACTATGAGAAGTAAATATTTATTGTTTAAGCCACTTAGTCTGTGGTATATGATATAGCAGCACAAGCTGACTGAGGCCGTATTTTTTGGAGGGGATTAACGTTTAAATCAGTGGACTTTGAGAAAGCAGACTGCTCAACACAGTATGGGTGGGCCTGACACAATCAGTTGAAGGCCTTAAGAAAAAGACCTACCTCACCTGAGGAAGAGGGAATTCTGCAGCAGACTGTCTTTGGGGTTGAGCTGCAATATCAACTCTTCGCTGGGTCTCCAGGCTGCCAGCCTACCCTGCATATTTTTGGATTTGTATATATATATAATTTAGGGGATGATGGCGACCCACTGAAGTTTCATGAGCAGGGCAGTGTGGATCAGTGAGGTGCTTTAGGAAGATGCCGCAAGTTGAATTGCAAGAGTAAGAGGCTAAAGCTTGGGAGACGATGCTGGGGGCGGGGACTGCAAGACTCAGGCATGTGGTAGGAAGGAAGGAGAGGATGGGAGGGAGGGAGGAGGTCAATGGGAAAAACAATTTTAAAGAACGAATTCATAGGGCCTGGCAAAGACTATTTCTTATTCCCTTGACTGGGGATGAAGGTATGGAAGGCAAGGATTTAGGCAAGGCCTAAATAAAAATCAAAGAAGACGGAAGGTGACTCACGCACGCCTGGAAGATGGTGATGGTTGCAACAGGAATAAGGAAGTGAAGCGGCCGCGGTCGGGGGAAAGAGGAAGACTGAGGTGGCGGGAGGGGCTTGAGGTACCGAGGGCGAAGCTCTGGAGGTGGTGGAGACGGAGCCGGGAGCTGGGGAGCTGGGGCCAGCAGCACCAAGGTGAGAGGCTGGAAGGCTCCGAGGGGGGCTCTCGAGAGGAGAGGAGGGGCCTGCGGTGTTTAGAAGGTGGAAAGAAAGAGGAGTCAGCAAAGAAGACCAGACCAAGGCGAAGGTGATGCAGAGGAAGAGCTATGTGGACGTTAGCGGGTACAATCACGGGGAAAAGCAGGGGTGCCACAGCAGACGAGGAGGGGCGCTTCTTTTAGAGTGGGTCGTCATCGCTGTCCAGTGCCGCGGAGGTTGAGCAGAATGAAGACGGGCTAGAGGCTCCTCATTAGGCATCAAGAGGCCATTGGTGCTGTTCCGGGGGCCATGTCAGTAACGTCCTAGTGGTGCAAACCAGAACACCAGGGCCTGGAGAGTGATGGATAACGAGGAGATGGAGGCACCGAGTTCCTCGTGGAAGAAGGGGACAGCTGGGTCAGTTCCTTGAGGAGTGACAGGCTCAGGAGCAGCTAATTTAGAATTCTTTCTGTTTTTGTTGTCCTTTTCTCCAGGTCAGACACTTCTTGAGCAGTTACCGCCATCAGACACTCTGCTAGGCAGCGCACAGGGAAACCCGGGCTTCTAGGAAGAGGGAGAAAGGGGTTGATGGGGAGCAGGAGAGGAAGGATGCACAAGCAAGGGAGGGGGTACGGCCCAGATTAGGGTTGGCAAGAAGAAGGAGGGCAGGGTTATGTAATCACCGGCGGAGGGCTAGGCTCCTGCTTCTGAGTCGAGAGAAGAGACAGAGAACCTCTGGGAGAAGAACGGAACTCAGAGGGTGGACAGAGGTGTGGCCTCCATCAGCCCTGTGGGTCCTGAGGCTCTCCGTAAGCCTTTCCTGCCTGGGTCCCAGGCTGTTTGGCCTTCTCCCTGGGGACTGTTTACTAAGTCTGAACTCCTGGCTGTGCTCTGCCTGTTGGGGGAGTGCTGTTTGTTGTTCTCATGGAAGAGGCGATTTCTGGCGCTAAGGTGTCCCAGGGTGGGAGGAAAAGGTATGTTTGGGGCTGGAAAGAACTCCTCATTGCCAAACATCCCTTGGGACATGGAATTTCAACTTTTGTCACTGACGGGGCTCTGCTCCTCGTTTTCCTGAATGACTCAAATGTTTGCTTCAGACAATGGCAGAGTGTATCTTGCTTGAATCACTGGATTTCTGTTATTTTTGTAAGACGTGGGTGGGCAATATGACTCAGTAGTTTTCCAAGAGATGTGAAAATTATATTGCCTATTTTGGATCATTTCATGCTGCGATCTGGAACATTTTTCTTGAATTTCAAATCTTGGAGCTTGGGAAATTTTTGTTTTTGTTTTGCCTTTCAGTCATTTCAGATCTTTTCCAGATAAAATTTTAAAGGAAAATTACCTAGCAATAGCTCTGAGTTATGAAGTATGTATTGGATTAAAACTTATTACTTATTTTTAAAATAAAAGATTTACTAAATCTAATGGTGTGTTAACCATCTTGATTGTGAAAAAATTGGAGAATGTGGGGTTAGTAGAATCTTGCACATCATCTAATTCAAAACCTTAGCTGGTGTGTGAATAGCTTCAGGCTAGTTTTCCAGCTTCTGGTCGGGTACCTCTCTCCGACAACTGAGTTCTGTCTGAATGCATCAGGTGATGGAGAGCCCTTTGGGTACCAGGCAGTACCACTTCTGCACAGCACTTTCACACCAAACTAAAACCTGCCTCCCTGTAGCTTCCAAACATGGGCCCTCGTTCTGATCCCTATTTTCTATGAGTCTTATTGAATAATTCTGTAACAGAATGATAGTGTTTAGAATACTGCTGTATTTTCCTTTTTGATACATCAGGTCCTTTTTACTATTAATACTAGGACAAGAGGCTGAGGCCTAGTGTCTCTGGGGAAGATAGTGTTATGGGATGAATTGTGTCCCCCCCAATTCATATGTTGAAGTCCTAACCTCCAGGCCCTCAGAATGTGACTGTATTTGGACATAAGGTCTTTAATGAGATGATTAAGTAAAAATGAGGTCTTTCGGGTGGGCCCTAATCTAATCTGACTGATGTCGTTATAAGAAGAGGAAATTTTGGACACACAGAGAGACACCAGGGGTGTGAGAGCACAGAGGGACAGCCATGTGAAGAGGAAGCAAGAGGACGGCCATGTTCAAGACAAGGAGAGAGGCCTCAGAAGAAAACAAATCTGCCAACACCTTGATCTTGGACTTCTAGCCTCCAGAACAATGAGAAAATTAATTTCTGTTGTTTAAGCCTCACAGTCTATGACATTTTGTTGTGGCAGCCCTAGCAAACAAATATAGGTTTAGTATAAGAAAGATATGCCACAAAGGCAGTTGCTTTCAGGTAGGAACATTAGGGGGGAAATGCAAAGTTCTTCCAGTGTGAGTGTACCAAGAGCCCATTCAAGTAACACTAGAGCAGAACATGGAGAAGCATGTCAGACACTAGTGCTCTCACTGTCCCCTCCCACTCTTCCCCAGCCCTGGAGTCAACCCTGGGTAGGAGCCATCGAGGGGCAATGGAAACAAACACCCAGAAAGTTCTGGAGCAGAGGCAGATTTACTATGAAGCTAATGACGCTTAAGCTTCAGGCTCCCTAACTTGCTGGAGCTTCTTCCAATGTCTTAGGAGGGGCCCTAGCAAAGTGTTCGCATAATCATGTTTTTAAAAAATTTGCCAAAGATATTTTAACTGCAACTGGTTAAAACTGCTGTCTCTTTCCACTCCGACTTCCTCTCCGTCACACTTATCCTCCTCTTGGGTGGTGTAAGAGTGGCCACGGGCACGTGGGGATATCCAGCTACGGGCAATTTGAGTTGGGGGTTCCTTTTGTTTGGGCTTTGTGGGACATATTTATGTAGGTGGTAGTCAGATCTGCGGATAGCTATGCTATGGCTAGCTGTCCTGGAGTAGCAACAGCTACCAGACAGTGGTATAGTACTAGTAAATGTTTAGCAACCAGATTTGTAGTGTTTGCTAATTTCTGTGGTGTCAATACTCCCACCATGGCCTATTTCAAGCTGCCAATTTGACATCACTGTAAGCGGAGTAGGGAAGAGTTTACACCATTGTGTATAGTATTTGCTCCTTATGAATACAATAGATGTAAATAACCTCAGGAGCATAGTAATAGTAAAATGTGAAATAATTGGGAAATGATGAGTTTTGGGTGTTTATTATCTTTGTTTTTAGTGTTATTTATTTAATTCTAAGTTTATATTATTTAAGTTTTAATAATGGCCGTGTTTAACAACTGCCTCCCAAAATTCCTGAAAAGCTAACAATTGGTTCTTGTGAATTATTCTATCACACCACTGTATACCAGGAATACCTCTTCTGTCCACTTTATTGACTCACCCTGGTTTGTGACATGAAGGTGCAGGGCTAGAGTTAGTAATTTGCTATGAAGTATGTGAATAAGGGAAAAGAAACTAGGTTTTTAAATGTATGGAGCCATGGGCCGGCCCCGTGGCTTGGTGGTTAAGTGTGCGCGCTCCGATGCTGGTGGCCTGGGTTCGGATCCCGGGCGCGCACCGAGGCACCACTTCTCTGGCCATGCTGAGGCCGCGTCCCACATACAGCAACTGGAAGGATGTGCAGCTATGACATACAACTATCTACTGGGGCTTTGGGGGGAAAAATAAATAAATAAAATCTTTAAAATAAATAAATAAATAAATGTATGCAGCCAGAAGCTGGGCTGTGGAAAAGTCTTTCAATCATCAGGTATGTAAATTTTATACAGACGACTTGGTTCTCATCAATGCCCAATTAAAATGGAAGTTCTTGTCTGTCAAGAATATGCTTGATAATGCAGTGTATAGAATTATAAATGCCCCTTAAAAGAAAATTTTGATAGTGTATTAGTTTTCTGTTGCTGTATAACAAATTACTCCAAAATATAGCAGTTTAAAACACAAACATTTATTATTTCACAGTGTCTGTGGGTCTGGAATCTGGGTGTGGCTTAGCTGGTCTTCTGACTCAGGGTCTTTCATAGGCTGCAATCAAGGTGTCTGCCAGGGCTGTGGTTGGCTTGATAAAGGGCTTGATTCTTTTCCAAGCTGGCTCAAGTGGTGGTTGGCAGGATTCAGTTCCTCACAGGTTGTTGGACTGAGGGCCTCAGCTGCTCACTGGCTATTGACTGGAATCCTTCCAATGAAAGAACTCCCTCACTCTTTAGGCAATATATATCCTTATCTGGACCAAATACCTCTTTCCAACCATATGAGTCAAGCCTCTAGTGCTCGGAGATTTTAAAAGTAGCTTGTCCTCCTCTGTGGAAAGCTGTCTAATGAGGCTTGTTTCTTCTTGGGTGAGTTATCCTTGCTAGTCTCAGTGCGGTCCTCAGACTAGCAGCATTATATCGCCGAGGAGCTTGTAAGAACTGGAGAATCTCAATGCCCACCTCAGGCCCACTGAGTCAGAACTGCATTCTCACATGATCCCCAGGTGATGCGTGTGCATATTAAAGTTTGAGAAGCACTGTGCTCTCCTACATCTCAGGGCTTTCTCTTACCATCTTGTTCAGAATAAAAACCAAAGTCCTTCCAAGAGCCAATAAGGCCTGTGTGATCTGCCCCACCCCTTTACCTCTCTCATATCATTCCCTAAGACGCTCTCTTTCGCTTTCTCCACTCCAGCCACTTTGGCCTCCTTGCTGTTCCTGGAACTTACTGGGCATATTCCTGCCGCAGGGCTTTTGCACTGGCTAATTCTGTCTGGAATGCTTTCCCCAGGTATCCACATGACCGCTTGCTCATCACTTTCATGTCTTCAGTAATTTAGTTACTTTCTCAGTGAGGCCTTCCTTGGTCACCCAGTCTAAACCTGCCACACATCATCCCCCACACCCAGACATCCCTTGATCTTTCCCTAATTAAAGTTTCTTTAAACTTATCACCTAGGATGTTAGCTTCCTACATTAGGATGCAAGTTCCGTGAGGACACTTTTTTGTTTTATTTTACTTTTTGTAGGTCACTGCCGCACCCCCAGCTTTTAGAAGAGGGTCTGGGGCATGGTAGTAAGGAGTTCTTTTGATCTATCAGTCTAGTAACCAGGAAAGAAAGTCAAGTTCATCGAGCCATACTGGCTTCTAGGGATCCCCATCTCTCTCATTTCCTTTCTTGCTGAACTGATTTTTAATTATAGAAATAATGCATGCACATAGCAAAATTAGAATGGTACAGAAAAGTATAAAATGAAAAATACACATCACATTCCCCTCCCCCAAACTGCTCCCTAAGTCCCACTCCTCAGCAGCCCCCATTGTCAAACTTTTCTGTTTAAAAATTTTTTTTTTTTTGGAGGGAGATCAGCCCTGAGCTAACATCTGATGCCAATCCTCCTCGTTTTTTTTTTCTTTGCTGAGGAAAATTGGCCCTGGGCTAACATCCGTGCCCATCTTCCTCTACTTTATATGGGACGCCGCCACAGCATGGCTTGACAAGCGGTGTGTCGGTGCGCGCCCGGGATCCGAACCTGCCAACTCCGGGCTGCCGAAGCGGAGCGTGCACACTTAACTGCTGTGCCACCGGGCTGGCCCCATGTTTTAAATTTTTGTGGTGATTATTATAGAACTCCAAATAATTTGCTTATATCTTTGTTTCTTGACTTATCAATAAAGTGTCTACTAATTCCTTGCTATGAAAATGAAGAATTTAATACATCTATAATGCTGCCTACTTTCCCTCACCAGTTTTTATTAGATATATTATTTTAAGTCTTCTATGGGATATTTTACAACTTCGTATAAAATACTAAAACCTTTATTTCTAGATTTATCCAATTCAAGCAGATCCTATTGACTCCCTGCTATGATAGGTGAGAGGAAATTGGCATATTTTCATTTCCTTGCTTTTCTCATCTGCCTCTCGTTTCTTTATTAGACATATTTTTTTACATTATCAAGGTTTATAATATTTACATTCTGTTCTGTAACCATAATTATAGTTTTCTATGTTTCAACTATAGATTGATTCTAAGAATAAAAATAATTTAAAAATCCATTATTGGGGTGGGGGGGGGTGGGTGAAATGGGTGGACGGAGTCAAAAGGTACAAACTTACAGTTGTAAAATACATAAGTCCTGGGGATGTAATGTACAGCATGGTGACTATAGTTGATAATACTGTATTGTATACTTGAAAGTTGCTAAGAGACCAGATCTTAAAAGTTCTCATCACAAGAAAAAGATTTTTTAACTATGAGTGGTGATGAATGTTAACTAGACTTGTAGTGGTGATTATTTCACAATCTATACATATATCGAATCACTAAAAAATTTTTTGTAATAATGAAAATCCATTACAGTATTATAATTGATTAACTATTATTCACCCTTGAACCAACAATGATTGGCTCTACAGAGAAGGAATGTAATCCCATGCCATCTTTGAAGCTTAAAGAAAAATCACTTAAGTATCAATATCTAATGTATCTCCTATTTTGTTTTTATCTTTCTTTACTTCTAGGTCATTCTCAGCTACCACTGTTTCTGGTATTCTGGTATTTCAAAACATTTTATTATTTGGAATCCTGATTCATTTTTTTGGAAGCTCTGGTTTTTTTTTTTGAAAGCTACGCAAATACTTTTTTCATGTAGGGTAGGTATCAAGTAAATTTTCTAGATTCTTACAAGTCCAAAAATTTGTCCTTCTACTTAATTGACAGTTTGGCTGAGTATAGGATTTTAGATTCAAAGTCTTTGCTTCCCAGAACTTGGAAGCAGGGCTGCCTTCATTGGCGTGAGACCTGAACACTCCAAGAGCAAAAGTGGCATGAAATACAACAAGCATTGGTAGCCAAGAAGGACGTGGAAATAAAAGAAGTACAATGAAAATAAGAGACCCTGTGCTTAGAAGGACCCCGTGTTTAGAAGAGCCCCAGTTTTGTTTAAGGCTCTGCTATCACTATCTTGAAATTCTTAATTTTTTATCATGAAGCCCCACATTTTCATTTTCACTGGGCCCTGCAAATTATGAAGCTGGCCCTGCTTAGAAAACATTCAAGCATCTAGCAATGTTGATAAGTCTGAAGTCCGCCTGATTCTGAATTCCTTGGTAGGTAACATGATTTCTCTTTCTGGAAACTTTCAATATATGTACACATATGTATTTTTTATCTGAATTTTATTCTGGATTTTCACCCAGATGGACCTAGCCATGTGTCTTAGTACACTGCTCTGGTTTGGCATTCAGTGGGCCCTTTCACTCTGAAATCATTCATTTCATTCTTAAGCTTAGGGAATTTTTTCTCTATCGTTTCTCTGATTTTTTTTTCCCTTTTTTGTTTTCTTTTCTTGCAGAACTTCCATTTGATGGATATTGGACTTCCTTCATCTTCTATGTCTCAATTTTCCTCACATATCTTCTATTTCCTTGCCTTTTTGCATTATGTTCTGAGAGATGTCCTTAGATTCATCTTCCAGATCACTAATTTGGCCTTTAGCTTTGTTCATTCATTATTCTGGGCTCATTCACTTTTTTTTTTTTTGACTTTTGCAGTCATATTTTTTAGGTTCCTCAAACTCTGTGAGGAAATATGAAGGCTCCTTTTTCATAGTGGCTTGCTCTTGTTGCTTGAAATTTCCTCTCAAGTTTCTCGAGGCTGCTCATTAGAATTAAGAAAAAAGTGTATTTCTCTTATGTTGCTGAATTATGCTTCCTCTAGGTGAGTTGTTTCTGTGTTTGTTTTTCCTGTTAGTCCTTCTCTTTCATGCTGTTGATTTGCCTCACATGCCTTTTTTGTACCTTTACATTTATAATATAAGTTTCTGTTTGTTAGTATGTAGCTGGTTTGGGCCTTTTCTGCAGTTTATCGACATGGTTCTTCCCTGAGTGGAGCCCTGCTTTGGGTTTCAGGTAAGTGGGTGAGGAGTGTTTACAGGCATTCTCCTGGTCTGGTATGTGGGCAGCAGGCCAGCAGGTTGGGGAACTGTAATCAAAGTAAGAAGGGCTTTATTCTGGGAGAAGAGCACCTTAGTGTGTTTCTGTCCTTGCCTTTTACTCCTCTTTCTTCTCTACCTTCTTTTCCTGGCATCTGTCGTGGAGGGAGGTCTGAGTTGCCTGAACCTCTGCTGTGTTTCTCTCGCAGCCCTCAGCACCCCCATGTTGCCCAGTTTCTTTAAAGAGCAGTTTTAGCTTCAGCCTAGATCAGTCCCATCCAGATCAGCAGCCTCAGCATCACCTGGGGACTTGTTTGAAATGCAAATTATGTGCCCCACCCTAGACCCCCTGAAACTCTGGGGGTGGGGCTCAGCAATCTGGGTTTTAACAAGCAGGAAAACAAGCCCAGTAGTTTGACAACTATTGGCCTGGGGCAAAGCCATTGCTGCCAGCAGCTGGGTTTCTGAGGTAGAGAGGGGAAGGTACACCTGTTCCACAAGCTTCAAAGGAGTTCCTTAATGAGTTACCCCGAGGATTTTCCCCTGGCTCACTCCTTTTCTTTAAATGTTTTGACTGGGGCTTGGAAGCTTCTCTGAGGCTTTCTTTGGAAGACCCACAATTACTTTTTGTGTGGTTTCCCTTTCTCTTTTTCAATCAATCAAATCCCACCTGCCTTTAAAAAATTAATAATTTCGTCGTAATAATACAAGGATATAAGTAATAAATCAAATAGTACAAATGACTTACAGTGGGAAAAGCAGTCCTCTGCTGATGTCACCACACCCTCGTCCCCTGCCCCCCTCCCCCCCATTCTCTACTGGCAACTACTTTGAACTCTTTCAGCCACTTTTCTGTTATTTAACTCCATATTTCTAAGTAAAATACTTACGTGGCTATCTCTCAATTTATCAGTTTTGGATATGACATATTGACTTCTTGTTATTGTTATTGAAGATTTAACTCTTTCACCCCATCCACCCCTTCTTCTCCTCTTTCCAACTTCTAAGTACAGGTATATTATAATTTTTTAAAAATCAATAGCATTTAAATAGGATTCACTACAGAACCCCATAGTGTACTCTGTTTCCTTTCTCCTACAACTTTAGCTTGTCCTAAAGTTAAAATCGACTTTTTCTAATTTGCTGATTTTTCTAAGTGCTTATTGATTAACTTTTCCCCAAATTCGCCAATATATCTGTCACACTCTCATCAGTTTTTTTTTTTCCTAATGTTAAGAAGACCATTTCAAACAGTCTATCAGTTTCAGTATTTTTTAATCCCTGGAGACCCTCCTCCTATAGCCTTCTGTCCGCCTCTCCCATCCGACGGGCTGCTCTCCAGGCCTTCTGCTCAGCTAGGTTTTACCAGTCTCCCATGTGGCGTGAATCTTAGCAGGAAGTACTTAAGCAGCGCAGCATCAAGTCATCCTTCCTTGAATTGTTCTTCTAATTCCTGGCCTTCTGTCCTAGTCCCTGTGATGAGGTCATTCTTTTGATATATCCAAGACAATGTAAACCTAGTCCTTAACTTTGTTCTTGCCAGTCTCCTTGCCCAGAGAAGGTCACACTGTCCCTAATCTCCAGTCCCATGACAGGGGCCCTCATAGCCGCTCACAGACTTCCTCAATGCCAATGGGCACCTCTGATTCTTGAGTGTATTCTCCCTTGGATTCCACATTATTGGGCCATCTTCAGCATATAGAGGAAAGAGACACTGTGAAGTCATATGGACCTGGGGTCAAATCTCACCTGCTCCTCTTGCTAGCTGGATAACCTTAGGCCAGTTAAGTCTTATTTTCCACATAGGAAAGGCCGAGGATCATAATACTACTCTTATTAAGATTGTTGAAGGGATTAAATAAGAGAATGTATACCAAGCATCTAGGATAGTTCCTGCACATAAACACTAGCTTTATTCTCCACTCTCTACTACTTTGTCTCTGGCCCCACCGCCAACAGCTTTCTTTGCATTGTCATCTGGTTTTACCATTTTCTTTGGACAAATTGACCCTTATGCATCTGCACCTGAGTCTGTCTCTCTAGCACCACCTGCCTCTGCCTCTCCCATTCTTTGATACTCCCTTTAGGCCCACTCAAGAAGCTAGGTCTAGTTTCAAATCAAGAACCTTTCTAGTCTTCCTCATCCTGCTACAAATAAGTGGGTCAAATCAATACTTAGTCCCAAGTGCCATCTTTTTGGGCAGAGAGTATTTTCTAGCCCAAAGACATCTTCTGATAAGAGAGATGAAAACTAAATAGATCTTGAGCAATTTTGCTTTATCATCTGTCAATATTACACCATCTGCCCCAAGCGTCATACCTTCACCTTCCCTGTTCTTTTTCTCACTCTAAATATAGATTAAAGGATCCTTTTAGTTGTTCTTATTTTGGCAAGGCCCAGCTCATCCTAGTCTTTAATCTTCCTCACACCTTTTATATAAGTCTGTGCTGCAATTCTGTATTTGTTCTTGACTGAATGTTCCTTTCTTCAAGTCCTCTGAAAATCTGGGCTTTTCAGGGATCCCTCTGTACCTCATGATTAACCCTTTGCTCACTGTTTTTACTCTTGTAAATTGTAAGTTTCTTAAAAGGAGAAACCATTTTTACATTTCTTTCCTTTTCCCCATGGCATCCAGCATAGTGCCTTACATGAAACAGACTCCGTAAACTCTTATTAACCCAACTTACTTTTGTTATTACATGCTAAGGTAATTCTTTTTGGTGTTTTTGTTAAAAGCATCTTTAAAGCTATTCTTTCTCAAACATAGGAATACAAACTTCTTTTCCATAACTGGCCCTGAATGTTAAGGCTGAGTATACATTAATTACTATTTTTAAGTACTTAAGCAAAAGATAGCTGGGAATTCTAAACTCTATCTCCTGTACTATGAAGAAAGATTTTCAGTGGTATTTTACAGCTTTTGCACAATTAAAAAACAAAACTAAAACTTCACACCCCTTTTGGTTTAATGTTAATTTCTTAATTAGGACCTATAAAGGAATAAATCTGTGAGACAATAAAATTAAGAAGCAGGACTCACAATTTAATTAAATGTACAGACTTAATAGGCTGTAAATTGGTTATCCATAGGCAAAAAGGTTTATAAAACATATATGAAGAATTTAAAGACCATGAACAATATCTGAACTTATTACCTATATATTTAATGCTGCAATTTTCAGGTCACAAAAGAATTACTTGTCATTTGAGTTGAACTTGAAAGAGATTTTTAAAAATATTTGTTAATTGATCATTATGAGCAACTGCTGATTGCTATTAATCAGAAACAAGGATGAATCACTCCTGAAATAAGAATGGAAATAAAATTTATCAAGAATTTGTCCAGAGAGCCAGCCCTGACTGCCTAGTGGTTAAAGTTCGGTGCTTACTGCTTTGGCAGCCCGGGTTTGCTTCCCGGTCTCGGAACCACGCCACCTGTCTGTGAGTTGCCGTGCTGTGGTGGTGGCTCACATAGAACTAGAATGACTTACAACTAGGATATACTACCATGTACTGGAGCTTTCCGGATAGGGCAAAAAAAAGAAGATTGGCAACAGATGTTAGCTCAGGGCGAATCTTTCCCTGAAAAAGAAAAAGAATTTGTCCAGAGATGTTGCCATTATCTCTCATTCAGTCCCCTTTAAAGATACACACCAAACCTCATTTACTAGTAAGCACTACCTTGATTATTTGGTTTGCTTCTTATAACCTAAAAAACCAAACCTAAGATATATATTATATTTTATATACTTGAGGTGGGAGTAAAACATCCTTATATTGCTTAGAAAGTAAAATTTTTAATATTTCATAAATAGGGACACTGAAGGACATAGAATTTCTTTCAGTGTTTGCCTGTCCTTTAGGACTAAGCATCTCTGACCAACCCCAGCCTGGATTAGATGTCCTTCCTATGTGCTGCCGCACCTCTTTTGCGTTTTTCTCTACCACAGCACTTAGCATATTGTGTTACAATTTTATGTTTACTTGTTTCTCTCTTTTATGGTGAGAGTCCATTAAGGACAGGACTGTGTCTTTTATTCCTGTATTCTTAGCAACTACCAGATGTATGTAGTAGACACTCAATAATGACGAATGAATGAATGGATGGATGAAAAAATTTACTTTTAAATTTAGCCAAACCCTCAGGCTAACAACAGGTACACATATGCACAGAAACAGACGTGCATAATTTTCCAGATTTAATCATTATTAATAATATGTTGCTCACCCACCAGGTATATCTTCTCAAACTGCATCAAAGTATCACAGAAATCAGAATGGGAAATCATGATCTAGTGCCCTGCATAACTATGTTTTAGTAACTGGGTTAGTATTTGAAACATGGAGATTTTGTAGGTAATGTACACAGTGTTTTGATAGACTAAAGTCATATACAAATTCAAAGCATTTAAGATTATGGGATAGCTATAAGCTCTAGGCCTCTGAAATAAAACTTTTTGTGTGTGTGTGAGGAAGACCAGCCCTGAGCTAACATCCAATGCCGATCTTCCTCTTTTTGCTGAGGAAGATTGGCCCTGGGCTAACATCCATGCCCATCTTCCTCCACTTTATATGAGACGCCACCACAGCACGGCTTAACAAGCAGTGCATCGGTGCGCGCCCAGGATCCCAACCTGAGAACCCCGGACCGCTGCAGCAGAGCGCGCGCACTTAGCCGCTGTGCCACTGGCCGGCCCAAGATAAAACTTTTTTGTTTAATTTTAAATAGATTTTATTTTTTAGAACAGTTTTAAATTTACAGAAAAATTGAGAAAATAGTTCACAGTTCCCATATGTATGTAGCAAATTTCCCCTATTATTAACATCCTACATTTGTCTGATACATTTGTTACAATTAATAAACCAATATTGATACATTATCATTAACTGAAGCCCATAGTTTATTCAGATTTAACCTAATGTCCTTTTTCTTTTCCAGGATCCCATCTAGGGTCCCACATTACATTTAATTGTCACGTCTCCTTAGGCTCCTCTTGACTATGACAGTTTCTCAGACTTTCCTTGTTCTTCATGACCTTGACAGTTTTGAGGAGTACTGGTCAGGTACTTTGCGGAATGCCCCTCTATTGGCATTTGTCTGATGTTTTTCTCATGGTTAGACTAAGGCACAGGTGGAGCTTTTGATAAGGAGACACAGTCTAACAGTAGTTCTCAGCGATTTTCTGCTTGTACACTGTCCCTATGTGCAGCACTCGCCCATTAGTAACTTCTCTGATTACCTAAGGGGTGGGGGTGGGAGCAGAGCGCTAGGAGCATTTAGGAGACTTTCTGGATGTGTATATATATAGTCTAAAAAAGTGCCCCTCCCTATTCCTATGTAGAAGGACCAAATTTTACCTCCTTATTTCGTTAACTCATTTGGGTTGTAAATCTTAACAAAATAATGGTCCCATAGCACTTTGATCTCTGGAATTCAGGTGTAACTCTAGTTGGTATTATAACAAGAAAATAAACTGTAGAGAGATTCAGAATAGGAAATCATCAAATATGTATCATTTATTTAACTTCTGGACAGACTCAAGAAAAGGGCTATATTTTAAAACATGAAAAATTTCAAGAATACAGAAAAGTTGAAAGACTAGTACAACGAATACTCATATACACACCATTACCCAGATTCAACAATTATTGATTATTGTATTTGTTTCATTAATCTCCACCTTTCTCTTTCTCTTTTTGTTTAATTTTTTTGCTGAATCTTTCAAAGCAAGTGCTGACATCATAATGCTTCATCTTTAAAACCCTCAGCATGTGTCTCCTAAAAATAAGGACATTCTTCTACAAACCGTAATACTGTATCACACCACAGATAATTAATGTTTCCTTAATATCACCGAATACCCAGGTTATCTTAAAGTGTCCCCAGTTATCCCCTACAGTGTCTTTTATAGCTGACTTTTTGGAATTAGGATCAAGTTCATGAATTATATTCGGTTATTTTCTTCTTAAGACTTTTATCTAGAACAGTGCTCCTCCCTTCTCCTGTGCCTTTTTTTTTTTTGATAACTTTTTAAAGTAACTAAGCTGGTTGTCTTGTGGATTGTTTCACACTTTAGATAGGTCCTCATTCCCTGTGGTATCATGCAACTTGTTGCTCTATCTCCTGAATTTCCTGTAAACTGGAAGTTAAGTCTAAAGGCTTAATTACATTCAGGTTAAACATTTTTAGCAAGAAACTTCATAAGTGATGCTGTGTGCTTTATATTGTATCCCTTGAGGAAGTACATAACGTCAGGCTACGTTTTTGATTCATTTTCCTTACTAATGTCACATCTGCTTTGCCTTCATTTATACTACCTCCTCAACACTGTTTTATTTTAAATTTGCACTTCGGTTGAACATGTTCAACATGATGACAGTCCTCCTTTAATAACATCCTAACCTTGGGCTGTCAGTTTAGAATTTTCCCCAGTTCCTGGGGCAGAAGCAAAGAAAATCAGGCTGACTGTCAACAAAGCTGCTGAGTTTTGCATGTTGGGGTTCTGCCTTCTCTCCTGGGACTCTGCTCTCCTTCCCAGCACCAACCATGTACTCCCTCTTCAAGATCTACGCTCCCTGGGCGATGTTTTCCACCCAGATATTTCCTCTCCCCTTCAGCTCTGTAAAATTAAAATTTCTGTCCTCTCATTACAACCTTAGGCAGGCTGTTCCCTGCTTGCTCTAGTTAATCTGATGAACAGGCCATTGTGAGGGTCAAGTAGTACGAAGGGCTATACGAGAGCAAATCACCATCATTTAATGCTTGTCAGTGGTTCAGTGCAGCATTTCCAAAATATGTTTGTTCTGTGGGACATTAACAGCTATTATGAAAAAAGAAAACCCCAACAATTTAAGAGATCAAATGGCTTCGGGAGATGCTGAATCAAAATTACACACGTTCCAGGTTTTGTTTTGTTTTTTAATGCAGAAAGCATAGTGTGTAGCTTGGTCCAAACTTACTTGACTATGGAAACCCCTCAGTCCCGAGAATATTTCTTAGTGTTAGTGTTCCACAGAAATCATCATCAATGTGATACCCCTCACACATGGCATATCTGTACTTGTTCAGGAGCCTTCTAAGGATGGAGGACGCTACTTACCCCTACCTTCAAGGGACGACTCTTTAAGTGGAATTAGATGCACCCTGGCAGGCTGACAAAGAAAACCACTTGGGATAGGTAATTTCTTTCAGGATCCTCAAATAGCATTGCATAGGACAAATGGTCACGACCTTCATCACTAAAGAAACATCCAGAGCTACTGCTAAATATTCTACCATTTTCCCGGCTTTTGTTAAAATGTGTCCTAATTATTCATGTTTTTGCAAGTATGTATAGCCTTTTGGAAACCGACTTCAGTTTCTGAATTTGTAAGAAGGAAACTAAACATCCCCTAGGAAAAAAGAGTATAGGCACCGACTGAAAAACCTGAGTTACACACAAGTAATATGCAAATTAAATTTTATATATCTAAAGGAACATGGTACAGCCAGAGGGCTGGGAAGGTGGCTTTTGAAGAAAAAGGAAGGGGAGGGAATACTAAGGAAGAGAATAGCAGACACGGTCATGGAAACAGGCATGTACTGGTAGTTGTAGGAAGCAGAGTTGTTAGGTTGGAGCAAACATTCCTTTTCAGAGAAATGAGCATTCATGGACAAGTGGCGTGTTAAAAACAAACAAAAGAGCAGCTTAGATTTGATATGAAAATTAAGAGAGATCTACTGCAGGTACTAGAGTACCTGAAGAAAGGCAGAGGGAGTCCCACCAAGTCCCATTGGAGTCATTGCCAACCAACACTGGCATGGAACTGGCTGTCTTTCTTCGAGATATTTTCTTTCTGATATTCTCTCCCTGCTTTTTTTGGCAATAATACTCTTCTAGTCTTCTCTTCTAACTCTCTAGGTGCCCTTTAGTCCTATTATTATTAATAAACAAATAAAATAATTATTCACAATTATAGCTAAAAGCTATGTGGGTTATTATGTACTAAGAATTGTGGCCAGCACTTTGTTATCTCATTTAATGCAGCCAACCCTGCAAGGGAGATATTCTTATCATCCCCATTAAAATGAGAAAAAGAAAACCCAATAGTTAGTAAGTTGTCACAAAGATAGTAGATTGTGGAGTCCAAGCATATGCTCTTAATTGCTATGCATGGAGCTTGTCACTAAAATTTTGGCATTATTCAGAGTTCCAGCCTTCATCCCTTTCTTCTCAAGGTCAAATCTTTGTGTTTACAATTTCTTTAACCTTTCCTTACAGATTTGTGTGCCTTATAGTGTTTTTATTATGGCTGATTTTTTGATGTAGCTTTAAAACTAACTTCATTTCCAAATTGGAGACTCAACTAAGTAGCACGCAGAAATACACAGAAGTGATGCTAGTATTCATCTCATTGGATCCTGTCAGGTGGTGCATGATTTCAGTTTGTCCCATTACTGATGGCACTTGATCACTTGATTAAAGGTGGTGTCTGCCAGCCTTCTCCACTGTACAGTTACTCTAATTCCCTTTGTAATTAATAAGAATTTTGTGGGGAGATACTTGGAAACTATGTAAATATTCCAATCCTTTTCAAACTTTCAATTTATGTTTATTTATATCTGTATGGTTTCCTATGCTTTTCAATGGGTTATATTATTGTCATTTTTTATTTTGAAGCTCAATTTGTCCCAGTTGTGTCCCAGTGGGACACAAGTTGGCCTGTGTCCTTTTGACATGCCCCATTATTCTTTGAGCATGTCCTCATTTTCTGGCACAACTAGAGGCTCCAGGCTCACTCTGTACTTCTCTTCTCCAGTCCTGGAATCAGCCATTTGCCAAGAAGAAAAATGAAGAGGAGAATGGTATTTAGAATCCAAGATCTGGGCTAGATGTACTCATTGTTTTGTTGTGTCACTACTCCCAGACCCTCTCAGTGGACAGAGTATGTAGGTACTTACACATCTATATCTATTTCTATAAATAGAAACAGATTGATCCCTCCAATACCAGTCCACTACCAAAAGGTTCATTCTAGTTTTCTTTCCATATTTGTAACTCTCTTCCTCAACAGTGAGAAATCTGGCTCCTATTTTCCTTAATATATTTACTTATTAGATCAATCCTCTTGTACATAACTGATCTTGCATCACTGCTGCTGCCCCCTCCTCTGCTTGTCTGCCCTCTTCACCCTGCCCATGCTGACATCCAAAGGCCAGGTGGCCCCTCCAGCTCAGCAAGGAGAACACCCCATACCAGGCCACTTCCTTGTGTGGATGCCCTCCTTACCCCAACTCCAATATGACAGCTTTGGCTGCCTCCCCTTCCCTGACACACTGCTGTGCTGTCCCCCAGCACCACACATCCTCTACAATGTACTTTTAAAAATACATTATCTCTTTTGCTGTTATAGTGACGAAGAATATCTTTAGTTAAGGAAGGTATTATTATCCGTAATTTTTCTTTGAACAGATCCTCAAGGATCAAGTTCAAGAGAAATGGAGTGACTTGCCAAAGGTCCCACAGCTTATATAAAGCAGAGTCTGAATGTAGGCCTCTTTCCACTCCACCAATCCAGGATGCCTCTAAACATATGCCACAATTATAGTAACTTTTCTTTTCTCTCCAGTAGAAATGTTTCAAACTCACTTTATGGTCAACTCTGATTTCCAGATGTTTCTTTTCCTGCAAAATATGTGCCAAGTAGTGGTGTGGTAGAAAATGGACTGGATGCAGAATCAAGAAACTTAAACTTTAGCTCCAGCTCAGATCTGTGAGACTTGAGGCAAGTTACTGGCTTTCCTCAATTATAAGAAGGAGGTTAGAATAGATTCGCGATTCTCTGCCTGGGGCTGGGTGAGATAGGAGCTGTAGGGCTTTTCCCAGTGATAGAAATGCCTGCGAAATTCAGCTACAAATATCTAATTCAATAATCCTTAACATCCCTTCCAATTCCTGTAGTTATCATTTCAAGGCAATTTTTCTCTATTCGATATTTGTTGGCTGTTTTTATTCTTATCAATCTCATTTTTCATTCAAAAATATTTATTAATGGCCTATTGTGTGCCAAGTACCGTATTATCCGGTTTTTGTAGTATCCTTTTTTCCGAGGTGTCACCATCATTTAGAATTTTATCCCTATCTTCCAAACTTGGGACTCGAAAGCATTCGCATCTAAGTCATGTTATTTATAAACACGCCGGGTTCCTCTCCAGTCCTTTCTCCACCAACCATATTTCAAGGCAGGTCCCCCTTGGCTCACAGACATTAATGAATTCCTCTTGGGAACAAACTCCTTCACCTAACAGTGGCTTCATCGACACTCTAATTTCCTGGCTGGTCGGTGGGAATTCGGGTGGGACGTTTTCAAGTTTGAATGACTTCCCAGCACACCCCTGCATCTCAGCAGGACACAACCGGCTCGGCGTGCTGTTCACCGTCGGCTCGGACCCACGGAGGGCGCGGGGCGGTGGCTAATTAAGATTCTCCCCCCATCGGGAGGTGGCCCTGGCGGGGCTCGAACTTCCTGGGTCCCCTCCTCGGAGCACAGACGCAGCGTGAGCAGCTTTTCACTGCGCAGGAACTTCCCCGGCCTCGGCTTCACTCAGAAACGCCGGAGCCGGCTCTTCGCACGCGCCCGCTGTCCTCCTCGCCGGGCAGCGCTCCGCGCGCCGCCGCGCGTGTCCTCAGGAAGCCTCTGCCTCCCTCCGCCTCCCCCGCCCCGCGTGCCCTTCAGCCTGTCCCTGCGCCCAGCCGGCGCTAGGGCAGCGGGGCGCGCGCGCCGGCGGCCGGACGAAGTGCGCGAGACGCACGGCCCCGCGCTGAGCGCCGGAAGGAGCCGGGCCGGAGCCTCGCGCTTCGTGCGCGCGCCGCCGCTCGCCGCCCGCCGCCCGCCGCCCCCGCCCCGGCCCGCGGCCTCGCGCGCGCGCACTGAGGCACAGCCGCCGCCGCCGCCGCCGCGGCTGCTGCTCCGGCTGCGGCAGGAGGCGGCGCTGGCTGGCGGCTGCGCTCGCTCCAGTCGGCAAGCGGAGCAGCGAGCGAGCGTGTGTGTGTTTTTTAAAGATGGCCGGAGCGGCGGCGGCGGTGGCCGCGGGAGCAGCAGCTGGAGCCGCCGCGGCAGCCGTGTCGGTGGCGGCTCCGGGCCGGGCCTCGGCGGCCCCGCCGCCCCCGCCGGTGTACTGTGTGTGCCGGCAGCCGTACGACGTGAACCGCTTCATGATCGAGTGCGATATCTGCAAGGACTGGTTCCACGGCAGGTAAATAAACCCCCTCCAGCCCCGCCGCCACCGGCCACCGGCCACCGCCGCCGCCGCGCCGGCCGCCCGCGCCCCCCTCCGCCCGGCCGCCGCGCCGCGCCGAGCGCCCAGGGACCCCGGCGTCCCGCCCCCGGCCCGGGCAGCGGGGCGCACGGGGCCCCGGGCTCGCCGGGCGGGCTGAGGGGGGCTGGTGGGATCGCCCGGCCGGGCGAAGAGTCGCCACAACAAACGGGAACAAAGGGGGCCGGCCGAGAAGTTGGCAGGGGGAGACCGGGGCGAGGGGACGCGGCCGGGGCAGGCGCCGGCGGAGGCGGCAGGCGGAGCGCCGGCCCGGTTCGCCGCCCCTCGTCGCGCCCGCAGCCCGGCCGCCGCCCCGCCCGGGGCTCCCGGCCCGGAGTTGCCGGCTGCCCGGCCGCCCTGCCCGGCCGCCCTGCCCGGCCGGCCGCCGCGCCTTCCTTCCGGGCGGTCACCGGCTCGCCCCAGCCCGGGGTCCCCAGACATGGTCGTCCTCCGCTGCCTCCCGCGGGTCCGCGTCGCGCCCGCTTCTCGGGTCTTTATCAAACTTCCCCGGCCGCGGGGAGCTGGGACGGGGGCGGCGGCAGCCCCAGCCCGGCGGGGTCCGCGGAGTAAACAGAGCAACAGATGAGGCATCGGGGACTTGAAGGATGCCAGTCGGAAGTTCGGGGCCGGGGTCCCAGGCGGGTCGGCTCGGACCATGCCCCCGCGCACCCCCCAGCACCCCCTGTCCTGGCGGGGGTGGGCGGACGGAGCGGGCAGCGGGGCCCGAAGGGACAGCCTCTCGTCCCAAACCCCCCACGTCGCCCCCGCGCCGCAGCTCAAACTTTACAAAGAGTGAAATTTCCCGGCGCCCGAGGGGCCGGCGACAGCGGGACGGCCGGCGGCTCGCGCCCGGGGGCCCGGTGCGGGCGACCTTCGCCGGCGGGTGGGTGCTTTGGGTCGGGTGGCGGGGGCGGCGAGCGTCGCCCTGCCGCGGCCGCCGCCTGCGTTTCGGGTTTGACGTTTGAGAGAGCTCGGGCCGCCTCCGCCGCCAGGCCGCCGACTCGTGTGTTTTGTAATCAAAGTGTGAGGCTAATAAAGGGCGGCGCCACAGCCTCTTGACTCCGGCGTGGGAGGGATTCGCAGGCATTTAAACAAAGAAAGTAGTTGGGGTTGGGCTCCGAAAGTCCTTATTTGGGTGTTGTGGCAAAGCCTGCGGTCACCTTTAGGTGAAGCAGGTTTCCCGAGACCGTTTGGTGTTGTATCTTGGCGAGAGTACGCTCGCGGGTAATAGCAGATATGGTGACTGTGATTGTAGGAAGTGTCCTATGATTGACAGCAGGACATTTAAATACAGCCTCCGCTCCCCCTCCCCAATTTTACAGAAACACGACCAGGCCAGATGCCTTAGTCTCCCTCTACTGGCCCTGGGAGAGAAAACCATTTCAGTTACAGCGTTCTTTTCAGTGTTTAGTGCTGGGTACAGTTAGTTTTACTTAATTTTCAAGTACCGTTAGTGTTGCTTAATCAATTTGTAGGTTGCACAGTTTTGACTGCAACAACAGAGAAAAAAAATCCCAACAAATGGTCACTGAAGGACAGCGTTGTTATTTTGTATGTGAGATAATCTTTAACAGTCTGATCTATGCTTGGGGAAAATTATTACCTTGCCACATGTATTTAAGAATAAATTATCCTAAGTTCGTTTTTATTACTACAAACCGATGTTTTTCTATATTTTGATTATATGTAAAACTGAAATTGAACATACCAAAACTGAACATACCAAATTCTTGCCAATTCTGTGTCTACATCCTCTGTTCCTATAACATACCCTGGGCAACCAGAGTAGAATTATCCGAAAATCTAGGTTACATACAGAATAAAACCAGAATCCCTCGTGATTATGTAAATACTTATTTTTTCAAAGAACTGTTTTAGCTGCATAAGAAATTTGTTCCATTGTGCAATGTAGAGATTTGATAGGTTAATAAATTTTAGACTAGAATTTTATTTATATTAATTTAGGCAACTTAACACTGTAACCATGAAAAGCTGCAGGTAGTTTATGGAAAATTTTGTAATACATTTAAGTATAAATTAAATTTAAGTATTTAATTTATATAAATAAATTAATTTATAAAAATAAAATAAATTTAAGTATAAATAAAAACAGGAGAAGTTGAAGGGAAGATAAAGAGGGGATATGTGAAGGAGGGCAAGGGAGGCCAAAATAAGTATGCTCTACTTTATCACATAAATTTGTGTGACTTCATATCTGTGGAATATGTTTTTTTGAACCCAGGGTTTTTTTAACCAATAATCTTTGAGAATTTAATGTGGTTCAGATGTCAAAAGTTAGAAAATTTATTGATAATGCCCTGCCATGCAAAAGCAGTATCTTATAAGCAAGTTTAATTCTTAATGAAGTATTGGTAATTTGGGGCCTGTATATTTTTCCTGTGATCAATATTTACTCTAATGTTTATTGTATCATGAAATGAGGGATTTAATTATTAAACAAATATCATTTGCTTATGTGAGAATTGGCCCCTAAAGTACTAAGATATAGTTTTAATCCCCATGCTTAGCTTTCCTTTAGTTTCCAGGGATGGTCCATCTGCAGAGGAGGAGGAGGGGGTAGGAGGATGGATACGGAGAATTGCCTTTACCTGGATAATTTCTTGGTAATTTTATTTCTTCAAGTAGAAGAATTTTTTAAATTCAAGGAATCAGTGAGTTTTGGTATAAATTTGGGTTACTCTGCCTGGAGTTTCTGACATTTGGAAATCTGAAAGGTTTTTGCCCTAATTTATCCTGAGAGGGGAGGAGGGCCCTTCCTTGATGCTTTTCAGCCAGGCAGCAGAGTGGATAGAACCAGCGTCCTCCAGGTTTGAGGCTGTTGAGCTTTGATTGCATCCTTGGTGTTCAGGAATTCCCATCCCTCAGTCTGCCTAAGCATTTTTGGAAGTGAGAAGGGAAAAGAACACTTGCCAGAGTACAACATGCAATTAATAGCATAGGGGCAGTGAGCTGAGGAATTAACGGGATTTTCCTGGGAAGGTTCCTTGCAGCCTAGATAGAGATGGAGTTCTTCCTCCCTGAGTCCTTGGTGGAAGTAAGACAATGGAGATCTTTCCTGGTAACGTCTCACTCCCTAATCTCTAGGCTAGATGTCTTTCCATAGAGCTCTGCAAAACTGCATCATTGCCCTAATAAAATTGTATTATAATGTCTTTTGTCTCCCGATTAGAATGTAAACACCTTTGTTTATTAGTCTTTTTAGTCACACATTCTTTTTGATTTACAAAAATAATGTATTAGAGAAAAAATGAGGAGTACAGAAAAGTATCAAGAATATGAAAGTACCCAGGTCTTCCAGAGGTTACCACTGTTTAAACATTTAAAGTATATGTATGTATTTAAAAAAACCTTGGAATTCATTTTATTCATTCCACTGTTACCTAACTTCTTTCATTAATGTATACTTTTTCCTATATCATCACTGTTTGTTTGGAAACATTTTCAGTGGCTGCATAGTGTTTAATTTTACAGAAGTACAATACATTTTAAAATCATTCCCCTCATCAGTTTTTTACCTTGTTTACTACTTTTTCTTGTATTTCCTAATGATGGATGGTTGACATCCTTCTAAACAAACCGTTGTGAGCATCCCTAATTATTTCCTTAGATTGAATCAAATGAGTTAATGCATGTAAAACACTTAGAAGAAGATCTGGCGCATGTTAAGTACTCAGTAAGAAATTTCCTTGAAGTAGAATTATCAGTCACAGGGCACAGATATTTTTAGGCGTCTTGTGCCTATTGCCCGACTGTCTTCCACAAAGGCTATTCCAATTTATGTTGTCACCAGCAGTGCCCACTTCTAGTTCCCTACATCCTCACTAGTCGAAGGTATTATTAACCACCCCCCCAAAACCAAACAAACAAAAACTTTGCCAATATACAGATAAGTGAATATTTCCACCAAAAACATACCCAGGACTATTCATGGCAGCACTATTCATATTATCCCCAAACTGGCACAACCTAAATGTCATCAACAGTAGATTGGATAAACTGTGGTATATTCATAAAATGGAATGCTACTCAGCAATAAAAAAGAATACACTACTGATGCATGCAGCAACATGGGTGAATCTCACAGACATAAGTTGAGTAAAAGAAGTCAGACACAAAAGCATATACTGTTTGATTCTACTTATATAAAGTTAAAGTACAGGCATAATTGGGTGAGAGAAGTCAGACTAGTCCTTCACCTTGTGGGAGTATTGACTGAGAGCAGGCCCACGGGAGCTCCTGAAGGTCAGGAAGTGTTCTATACCTTGATCTTGTGTGGTGGTTACATGAGCGTATACAGACGTAAAAATTCACTGAGCTGTATGTGCCTGAAGATTTTTTAAAACTTTATTTTAATGTTGTACTTCAATCACTTAAAAGTTTAAAAAATTAAAAATTTACCAGTTTGGTAGCTAACATACAGTATTTTGCAACTTTATTTTGTTTGTTGTTCCTGACTTGAACGTATTGCCTCTTGTGTTTTATCCTTAAGTGTGATGTTAGCTTCGACCCAGGGTTTGTGGTAGGCCTGGCGCTGTTCTTGGTGCTAGGAATATAGCAATGAACAGAACCAAGTCCTTGCTCTCTTGTAACTTATATTCTAGCCAGGGAAGATAGATAAATATATATGACAAAAGAAAAGAAAAATCGAGTTAGAGGAAGAGAGAGGGCTTGGGGTAGGATAGGGCTATTTTCATGTGATGTGATTATGGAAGGCCTTGAGAGGGAGACATTTGAACATAAGAATATTTTGCATTTTACTCAGAGCAAATGGTATATTTTGAGTAAAGGAGTAAATGTTTTGACTTACCTTTTAAAAGGTTCACTCTGGCTGCTACACAGAGAATAGACTGGAGGGAGGCAGAGGTGACAGGCAGACCAGTAAGAAGGCTATTGTAATAATCTAGGTGAGGGATGATTTTGAAAGTTTGAGTCAGTTTTGGTAATTTGAAAACGTCATATATTAATTTTTATTCCTGAAGCTTGAATGAATGAAGAGCTTAGTTTATGCAAATAGAAGAATTTTATCCAGAATAATGCTATTTGGTAGGAGTTTCTCAGGTCCTCACTCGGGAGTCCCAGGAACTCACTCCAACGCTTATTGAATGCTTTATACCAAGTGCTCTTCTCTGATTGCGTTAGATGTATTAATTAACATCTAATTCTCTAACTCATCTAATTCTCATAGTCACCTTGCTGGATAAGTGTTATTATTATCCCTATTTTACAGATGAGGAATCTGAGGGTTAGAGGTCAATAACTTTCCCAGAGTCACAAAGCTCGAAAGTCGTAGAGCCAGCATCTAAACTCCGCAGGCTGACCCCAGAGCTCGCGCTCTCAACCAGTAGAGGTCCTGGGTCTCTCTTTGCTCCTTGTCTGTCTCTATCCTGGGGGCACAGGTGGAACAGGTGCCACAGGGTTGCAGAGAGATAACATCGATAAACGTCTTACTTTTGTTTTGTTCATTATTAAGATTACTGTCTTTAGCATAAATATGTTAAAATGATCATAACTGCCTTGGGAACAGCATTTATAAAATATTTCTTTGAAAAGTATAATTTAACTCTGTTTTCATCCTTGTTATAATGGATTTCTTATTGGAATGTATTTTGATTTTTTAAATTAGGAATGGGAATTATTTTTAAAAAATTTTATATACATTTCCCTTTAATGATGAAGTCGTTTAGAGTTAGAACATAAACTTACTAGGTGAACATATATCTGCCTGTAAGAAAACAAAAATTATTGAACTTCTTAATATCTGTTTTGATATAACAGTTTATCATAAGAGAATACATGAATATTCTCATATATTCTCTGTTTCACTTATAAGAGTTTTATACGTATATATTCAATTTTTCTATTTGAACAAAATATCTTGTCATATAGAAGTCTTATCTTAGGTTACTTGGAGGCACTGACATATAGTTTGCCCATCAAGCTATGTTTTTTTTTTAAACCATAAGTTTGGGGCAGATTCCTGTTTGGTATGCTCACATATCCTGGGTTCCTAGGAATGACATTGAGTTTACTGATCATCCAAGGAGGAGAATGCCTTTATATGTGATGATCTGAAGTGGGGGGCTGGAGAATAGGAATAGAACAGGTATAGAGGAATTTGATTATAAGGCAAGCTGTGGTTGGTTTGAGCAGTTTAAACTCCACAATAATTTGCACAGCTTTTGAACAGTTGGCCAGTGCTGATCTTGCAGCTGCTACCACATTTCTGATTCTTTTTGAAAGTTACCTTTTATTACTGTAGTGATTGTGTACTTACTTTTCCATTAATATTAATATTATACTTTTCCTGTTAATTATAGTGTGACTTAATGGTAACTTGTATGATTTTTGTATGTGTTTGTGTGAGCCCTTGTTCCTTTTATTGGAGAATGGTTTTTAGAAACCAAGGTCTGGCACTAGGTGGGCTCATTGCTTCTAGGCCTTCTCAGTGGACTGAGCTAGGAAATACACTGATCACACATGACACACATCTGTATTTGTTTCTGTTCTGTTTGTATATATTAACAACTGTAAGTTTTCATAATAATACCTTTGATTCTAATCCAATACCACAGGGTTCATTTTAGCCTTCCCTCTTTCCTTACTTGTAATTTTTTCATCCAACAGTGAAAAACCCAGCTCTCATTATCTATAGTATATTTGTTTATTTGTTCAATCCTAGTGTATACATAAAGTAGTTGTAGAATTGCTAACCCATACCCTTGTCATAAACAAATTTGCTAAATAGAGTACTGTATTTCTTCATTTTTTTTTTTAAGTTTTATTTATTTATTTTTTCCCCCAAAGCCCCAGTAGATAGTTGTATGGCATAGCTGCACATCCTTCTAGTTGCTGTATGTGGGATGCGGCCTCAGCATGGCCAGAGAAGCGGTGCGTTGGTGCGCGCCCAGGATCCGAACCCGGGCAGCCAGCAGCGGAGTGCGCACACTTAACCGCTAAGCCACGGGGCCAACCCCGTATTTCTTTATAGTTCTTTTTGTCTTTAGCCTTATAATATTTAGTCAAAACACTGTTTTCCAAAGTTAACTTAGGTTAGTTCTTTTCTCCCCCACTTTAGTGTATGTCATTTATTTGTAATACAGTTAGGTTTATTTGTTACTATTTGTGTTCCATTTTGGATTGCTCCCATAACCTGGTTGGTTTTCATTGTTGGTTTATATTTTGAGTATGTAAAACATTACTATGGTTCTAAGAAGTCAGAGTTAAATGAAAAGGTATGCTCAGAAGCGTCTATGGTTCTAAGAAGTCAGAGTTAAATGAAAAGGTATGCTCAGAAGCGTCACGCCCTCTTCATTTCTCCTACACCTTTTCACCCCTTTCCCACCCACCCCCTGTAAGTAATCAATCTCTTTAGTTTCTGGTTTATCTTTCTGTGTGGGTTTTTTTGTTTCCCCACAAATGAGCAGATGCATATTTACTTTCTTTACACAAAGCATAGCTTGTGATAAATACTCTTCACTTTGCTTTTTTTTTTTACTTAACAGTATGTACTGAAAATCATTCCTCTTCAGTTCTTGGAGCTCTTCCTTATTTTTTTTAACACCTGTGTAGTACTCCTTCTTGTGGATGTACCCTGTTTCATTCATCCATTCTCTTGTGTATGGGCATTTAGGTTGTTTACAATATTTTGCAATTACAAACAGTGCTGTAATGAATAACCTTGTGCATATGTATTTTCATATTATTGGAGGTATATCTTCAGGTTAGATTACTAGAAGTGGGATTACTTGGTCAAAAGATAAGTGCATGTGTTGTTTTGGTAGGATTACTGGATTTCCCTCCAGAATGGTTGGACCAGTTTGCATTCCCACCAGCAGTGTATGAGAGTGCCTCTTTCCCAACATTCTTGCCATCAGGATGTGTTGTCATATTTTTAATATTTGCCAATCTGATAGGTGAAAAATGATATCCATGTTTTAATCTGCATTTCTCTAATTACAAATGAGTTTGAATAACAATTTCATATGTTTGAGGGCCATTTTCCTTCTTTTTTTTCGAGAATTGTCTGTTTATATCTTTTCCTGATTGTATCAGGAAGGGTTTTGGTCCTTCATCCTTCGATTTTTAAGAGCTCTGTGCATATTACGGATATTTTCCCTATGTGGCATGTATAAGTATTCTCTCCCAGTTTGTAGTTGTTGTTTTCCTTTTGTCTATGGTGATTTTTTTTTTTTGCTATGCAAATTTTTAAAAATATGTCGTCATATTTATCAATCTTAAATTTATTGGCTCTGGATATTGAGTCATAATTAGCAAGCCTTTTTCTATTCCAAGGTTAAAGAGGATTTTACCTATGTTTTCTTTTAGTACTTGTATGGTTTTATTTTTACATTTAAATCCCTAATCCACTTGAAATTTATTCTCGTATGTGGTATGTAATAGGGGTATAATTTTATTTTTTTCTAAATGGCTGCCCAGTTGTCCAAGCACTATTTATTAAAAGGTCTCTATTTGTCTCAGTGATTTGACATGCCGCCTTTTTCATATGCTGACGTTTTGTGTATACGTGGGTCTGTTCCTGCACTTGCTGTTCTGTTCCACTGATCTGTTTGTCCATTCATGTACCAGCACCACACTGTTTTAATTATGGAGACTTTTATAGTATGCTTTTTAGGTCTGGTAAGGCTAGTCTCAACCTTGTAGTTATTTCTTTTCAGTGTTTTTCTGGCTATTCTTGCAGGTTTATTTTTCTATATGAACTTTAGTAGCAGTTTGTCTAATTTCATTTAAAGTTTGTTGATATTTTATTGGTATTACATTAAATTTATACATTAACTTGGAGGAACTGACATTTTTATAATGTTGAGTCATTCTATCCAGGAACAGGGATGTCTCTTTATTTAAAAAGTCTACTTTTGTGCCTTCAGATATGTTTAAAATTTATTTTATATAGATTTTGCACATTTTTAATAAGTTTATTTCTAAATATTTAATTTTTTGTTACTATTTATAAATGGGATTTTCTCTACCGTTTGCTTGCTAATTGGTTATTGGTTGTGTATATGAGGACTTGATTTTTGAATGTTACTTTTATATCCTGCTATTTTACTGAAAGAATTGAGTTGTATCATCAGTTCACTAGAGGTTCATATCATATGCAAATAGAGATAGTTTTACTACTTCTTTACCTATTCTTATGCCTCTAAAGGACTTCTCTTATCTAATTGCACAGATTTATACCATTAGTACAATGTTGAATAGTGCACTGTGGAGAAATGGATATTCTTTCTTTGTTACTGATTTTGGTGGAAATGCCTGTAATGTTTCCTCGTTAAATAAGAGACTACCCTTTGGGCATAATTTATCATATTAAGAAAGTATCCCTCAATTCTTTTTTTTTTAGTGTTTTTATCATGTTAAATTTTGTCAAAGATTTCTTCAGCTCTGTGGAGAGAACCATACACCGTTTGCCCTTAGGTCTGTTAATATGCACAGAACATATTTTTAAGTGTACCTTATCATTAGCTGCAATGAAGAATAACCTCATGGAAAAATATTCTTCACCACATGGTTCGCTCTTGGATATTTAAGTTGTATTCTGGTGATGGTTTGTACCTAAATTTAAAAATATTATTCTATATCTAAATTTTAAAATACCACTGCCTTTGGTAGTTTTTAGTATAAAACAAAAATGGCAAATATGAGTGAGATAGAGGAACAAATAAACACTGAGCGAGGAAATGAATATAATAAGAATCTCTAAAGCGTTACTGATCCAGGACTTTCTGTAAAGCAACATTTTCTAACCTGTGTTTTGTGAACCCCAGGGGGTTAAGGTATCCTGGGAGTTCACTTCATTTAATTTATTCTTTGAAAAGACAGTGATTATTTTCCTTTTAAGATGGATTCATTTGAGAGCCTCTGAGTGTATATGAGCAAGCAAACATGGGATGGTTAGTGGAAATCAGTTGAACGTTCTCAGCATTCAGTTACTGGGTTGGTTTGTCATTCAGCTGAATGCTGCTAGCTACATGATGGTCTTGACTTTAATTGTAATTTTTGTGTTTTTTAAGAGAAAATTTCAAATGTATACAGAAGTAGACAGAATAGTATCATGTGCTCCCAGGTACCATCACTCTACTTCAGTGATTATCAATTCATGCCCAATCTTGTTTCATTTACACCCCCCCCCCACTACCCTTGCACTTGGTATTATTTTGAAGCAAATTCATAGTGATATTATTATATTATGAATATTTCAGCATGTATATCTATAAGATAAGGCCTCTTAAAAAAAAAGCTACAATACCTTTATGACAACTAAAAATAATTGGCAATTCCTTTGTATCATTAAATATTCAGTGTTCAAATTTCCACATGCCTCATAAATGTCATTTTTTTTGTGTGCCATTTGAATCAAGATCCACATAAGGTCCATACATTGTGATTATGTTGATATGTCTTGGAAGTCTCTTAATCTGTAGCAGTGATCCTCAACTAGATGGGATTTTGCCCCCCGTGGGGGACACTTGGCAGTGTCTAGAAACATTTTTTATTGGGGAGGGGGTGCGATTCTTGCTGGAATCTGGTAGATAGAGGACAGGGATGCTGCTAGACATCCTACACGGCACAGCCCCCACAAGAAAGAATTACCCAGTCCAGATGTCACTAGTGCTGCTGTTGGAAAACCCTGATCTATAGGTTTTCCTCATGTCTCTCTTTTTTCTCTTGCGATTTATTTGTTGCAGAAAGTGGTTGTTTATTCTATAAAGTTTTCTGCTTTCTAGATTTTGCTTATTATGTAGCGTCTTTTAACATGTTCCTCTCTTTCCTGTAAATTGGTAGTTGGATCTAGAGAAGCTTGATCAGAGTCAGGTTTTTTCCCCCCAAGAATATTTTATAAGTGGGTGGTAGTCTTCCATCAGAGGCATAAAAAGTCTGGTTATTTCTCTTTTTGTCATATTTGCTGCCATTGATCAATGCCAATATCCATTCATTTATTCATTGGTGGTTCAAAATGATGACATTTTAATTGTAAAATTCCTTCTTCATTTATTAGCTGGAATACTTCTATAAAAAGAAAATTTTCCTTCATCTACTCCTTTGGTTACCTAGTGGTACAGTTTGTATAGGAGAGGCAGAGTTAAATGCTCGATTCTTTCCCTTTACCACTAGTTTTGAAAATAATTGGCTCATTAGCATCCTCTGGTTATTCTTTAAAGGAAAATTTTAATATATAATATTTATTAACTTTAAGCAATATGTATAGAGAAGTAAAAAGACAAATACAGAAAAGGGTTCATGTCTCCTTTGACCATATAACCTGTAATTTAAAAAAACAAAACCAAAAAAATCTGATGAGAAATTCAAACAATATAGAAAGATAAAAAAATGAAATGTGAAAGTATCTCATCTCCTTCCTACAGTCCCCTTTCCCCATTGGTAAACACCAATTTTGAGTTTCCATCCTGAGGGAAGAGGTCGTACTGTATACGTGATTCTTTTTTTTTTTTTTTTTTAAATATTTATTTATTTATTTAGTGTGTGTGTGCGCGTGTGCGCGTGGAAGATCAGCCCTGAGCTAACATCCATGCCAGTCCTCCTCTTTTTGCTGAGGGAAGACTGGCCCTGAGCTAACATCCGTGCAGATCTTCCTCCACTTTATATGGGACGCCGCCACAGCATGGCCTGACAAGCGGTGTGTCAGTGCGCGCCCGGGATCCGAACCCGGGCCACCAGCAGCGGAGCGTGTGAACTTAACCACTAGGCCACAGGGCCGGCCCCTGTATACGTGATTCTTATGTCTTGCTATTTTTCATTTATTAAAACATCGTGGAGGTCTAGGAGAGCTTTTCATATCAGCATATACAGAGATCTCATTCTTTTTAATAGCTGCATAGAATTCCATTCTGTAGATGTACTATAATTACCTGGTTCTCTGTTGATGGACTGTTCAGCTGATTTCTCTCTGTGTTTTTTTCTTAGTACTTAACAATGCTGCAATGAATATATTTTTTATGTGTTTATCTTTATTCTTGATGAGCATTTGGGTATCCTTAATTTCCTAGTATGTCACATTTTGAAATTGTTTTTATCTGTAGTCGTATTTTAAAATTTATGTTCTAAAGGGGCCGTTGTCCAAAGACAAGAAGCATAAGGAACACTGATTCTGAAATACAAGTTTGATGAGCTTAAACATACTAACTTTGCAAATTTAAGATACTTCTTTACCAGGGCTGTAAGTTGCATTCATCTGATCATTTCAATACATCAAAAATCAATGTTAGAGAAAATACAATGACATATCCAATTTGTGTTTTATTGTGAATAAAACACTTTCGGAATGTTTGGTGGAGAAACTGAAGTTCCTTTGTGATTTAGAAGTATTGTTTTCCTTAAGCACAAAACACAGGAATTTCGAACATCTAATATTGATTACTATTTATCAGTTAGTAGTCATAACAGTCTGACGTCATGTGCAGTAAATCATGAAACTGCAAAAGATGGGGGAACCTATACCATTGTATAATTTGGTGTTTTTTATGTGTAGAAGCTGTTGTCAGATAAGTGGTCACTATTTGACAAAGAAATTGGAATGCGGTCCACTGTGGTCCTTTTGATTTACACAGTCTCCTATGGGTACTTTAATGTTAATAAATATAGAAAAGAAAATAAGATGGTCTGGAGATCTGCCTAGAGGTCTTGAAGATATTCCCACTGCCCAGGACTCCCAAAGATTATTAAAAGAAAACAAAACACGTGAACAAAAAGTCAAAACAACGAAACAGTTTGGATAGCATCCTAACCACTTTAGTAAGTGAGGAAGTATGAGACACAAGGCACCCTAGAAACGGAGACTTTCTGGCCAATTCCCATCAATGACTTCAGAAACTTTCTGTGGTGACCACAAGAGAGCTTTTTCCCCCAGAGACTTGTTTGTGGGTCACAGGTTTTTCCTCTTCTCTGTGAACTCCGACAGGGCCTCACCTGTCACACACGCCACACTGTAGACTTGCCATCAGTCCTTTTTACTATTCTACTTTGTGAAGGAATCTTGGGATATAAAATGTCTGCAGGTTAGAGAAGTTTTAGTTTTATTTACTTAGTTTAACTTGCCATGGTCTGACTCATATTCCTCTCTTACGTTCTTCCTATTTCAGTACTTTTTTAAGGTTAATTTTCTGTGTGCCTGGTTCTTTGAGTCACTTTCTCTCTCTTTTTTTTTTTGCTGGCCTGTCCTAATTTTTTGTATGTCAAAGGATCAACATTTCCTTAGATCCCATGGTTACTGGGAGAGCAGAGTTCCTTCTGTTTGATTTAGGGACTTCTTTCATCAAACCCACTTGTCCAACCGTCCAGATGCCAAGTAGTCAGCACTGGCGTCTGCTCTCCTAGTTTTACTGTTCTTGCCTCTGCCTTGTGGGTTCCAGCCTGTGGTGGGAGAGACCAGATCCCCTGACCTGAACTTGCTTTCTCAGTTTTCTAATTCCTTGATCCCCTTCTTGGTCTTGATTATCCTCTGAAAGCTCCCAAGTCTTTCACACACCTCTTGCCTCAGGATCACCTGGTTGGGGCTGCCCCTCTCTTCAGAGTTGCCCAGGGAATCTATCTACTTACCACTTGCCAATTGCAGGGTGCTTGTTTTTAGCTTTACTCCTGGCCCCAGGCCTGCTGCGTGGTTCATTCACCTGCTCCAGCGCTCCGAGAGGTTCTTTCGTTTCTTTGGACAGGACAGAGGAAGACTGTGGTACAAGCTTCTTAGGACTTTAAGATCAAGTGGTGTTAAGATATGGGTAACTTTTCTTCCCTTTGCATCCCTTCCTCCCCACCACATCAGTGATTTTTTATTTCATTACCACTATCACATTTCAAGCTTTCCTTGACCACCATCACAGTTTCTGCCCTATCTGTGTAACACTTGTAATACTTAGTTAGTATTTTTCTTCAAAACAACTTTAAATGGATTTTTGTGTGTGTGTGTGAGGAAGACTAGCCCTGAGCTAACATCCGATGGCAGTCCTCCTCCTCTTTTTGCTGAGGAAGACTGGCCCTGGGCTAACATCTGTGCCCATCTTCCTCCACTTTATGTGGGACGCCGCAACAGCATGGCTTGACAAGCAGTGCATGGGTGCATGCCCGGGATCTGAACCCCGGGCCGCCAAAGTGGAGCGCGCGCACCTAACCACTGCGCCACCGGGCCAGCCCCATTTTTTTTTTTTTTTATGAGGAAGATCAGCCCTGAGCTAATATCCATGCCAATTCTCCTCTTTTTTTGCTGAGAAAGACTGGCCCTGAGCTAACATCCGTGCCCATCTTCCTCCACTTTATGTGGGACGCGGCCTCAGCATGGCCTGACAAGCTGTGTGTCGGTGCGGGCCCAGGATCCAAACCCGGGCTGCCAGCAGCGGAGCACTCGTACTTAACTGCTATGCCACGGGGCCGGCCCCCTGATTTTGTTTTTTTTAATTTAGTTTTGTCCTAAACAAAGGTATCTGTTTTATCACGTTTGTAATGCTCACTATGTATTTTAATATTTTTGAGAAAAGATGTATTTATTGAGGTAAAGAGTCTTTATCATATAAAATGTGTACATTATAAGATTGTCAGAAGGGTGATGGTGGTTGATAAAAGGATAATAACAGACACAGGGAAAGGATACAGTTTCTTTAATGGAAGTAAAGGATTGAAGAACTTAACTGATTGAGAATGGCTCTACAAAGCAGGAGGCCCAGCAGAGTTTGTCCCATTGGCAGGACAAGCTGCCCTGGCCTTCAGTTCCCATAAACATGCCCTCTTGCCGGCAATAATGCCATCTGTGAATTGGATCCCGTCAGGTCCAGCCATTCTCACAATGATGACGGTGCTGGGTCCTTTGGATTCCTCCCTATTTTAGTGGTGACCTTGCCTGCCCAGCAAGTGTGAGTAACTGCTCACAACCTCAGCGTATTCCTCAGTATTTATGGCAAGATTAAGGGACTTGAAGATGCGCTTCTCAGACATACCATCTTCCCAGCAGGCTTCAAGCCTGCTTGACATCTCTTCCTCCAGGTATGCATAACTCTACGCTTTGGTAGACCTTGAGCCAGACCAATAAAAAGTAACTAGAAGGTTTGTACACACCCACCGGAAAGAAGAAATCCTTAAGTGAGTAACAGTAGCATTTCTTTTTTGTCAAAATAGCATATATTCTTGAAATAAATTTAGAACTTGTTATTCTAGTCATTATTTTTGAAGTGTCAGTGCTACACATCTTGCATTCAGCCATTTATGTGTGAGCCACAGTTGCCAAAGTTTGCTTTAGTATGGAGAGATCTATTTTCAGATTTAGGAAATTTCTGGAAATATAATTTCAGAAAGAAAAGGAAACTGCTAAGTCATTGGAAATTATCTTTAAGTTTATTAGTTCCCATCCCCTTTTATCTATTCAGGACATGGCTTCAACAGTTGTTCCCCTCCACCCCAATATCGTTTCTTCTCATTAGCATGCAAATAATATATAACCTCCCTTAGAAAACCCAAACTTCCTTGACCTGCCGTTCCCACTTGAGCTGCAGCCCCGTTTCTTAGCTCCCTTTGTAGCAAAATTCATCAAAAGAATTGTCCGTATTTGCTGTCTCCAGCTTTTTGGGTTTTTATTTTTCCTCTCTCTCTTTTTCTAATTGAGGTCCCATTCTCTCTGAATCCAGTCCAGTCAGGCTTTCATCTTTCTAATCCTTTGAAACAGTTTTTGTCGAAGTTACCAATGAACTGCACCTTACTTGGCTTCTAGGAAATCCCTGTGCTGATTTTTCTCTTGCCTGGCTACTCCTCTTCCTCCGTCCTCACTGCAATTTTTCCTTATCGCCCTGACCTTTTAACACTGGAGTACCCCTGGGTTCAGTCCTCAGTAGTTCCCTTTTTCTAGCATGTATCTGATTCCATGATTTCAGCTTTCGTCTGTATGTGGATGATTCCTAAATTTTTATGTCCTTTGTAGAACTCTCCCCTGAGCTCTAGTCTTGAATTTGTAATTGCCAACTTTATATCTCCACTTGGATGAATAATAGTCATCCCATCCTCTAGTGTATCCAAAGTCGAACTCCAGAACTCCGTTCCTAACCACCCCTCCCCCTCTTGGGGTCTTCTCCATCTCAGTTAATGGAAACTCCTTCAAGGTGTTCAGGCCAGAATCTTTGGTCATCGTTGCTCCTTCTCTCATAATCTGCATTAAATTCCTCAGCAAAATCCTGTTGGTTTACCTTCAGAATCTCACCACTTCTCATCACCTTCACCATCACTCCTCTTATATAAATTGAGATTATTACAATAACTAACTGGTCCCTCTTCTACTGCTTGCACAGAGACCAGAGTGGTACTTATAAAATATGCCAGGTCATGTGACTCTCCTGCTTAAAACCCTCCAAAGAATCCCATCTCACCCAGAGTAAAAGCCTTGCTTCGGCCTATAAGAAGCTGCAGATTGTCCCTCCACTCTCTGTCTGACAACATCTGCCACTACTCCCTTGCTAACTTTGCTTCGCTGCACTGGCATCCTTCCTGTCTGTTAGACAGGTCAGACTTGCCTCAGGGCCTTTGCATTTGCTTTTACTTCCCTTAAAGCATTCTTCCCTCAGATACCCCAAGGCTTACTCGTGTACTTCCTCTAGGTTTTTTCTCACTGTCGTCGTCTTTTTTTTTGCTTGAGGAAGATTAGCCCTGAGCTAACATCTGTGCCAGTCTTCTTCTATTTTGTACGTGGGTCGCCGCCACAGCATGGCTCACGAGTAGTGTACTTTCTGCACCCAGGATCCTGGGCCGCCAAAGTGGAGCACGCTGAACTTAACAGCTACACCATAGGGCCGGCCCCTCATTGTCATCTTCTCAGCAAGGCCTTCCCTAACTACTCTAATATAAAATAGAGTGAAATAGGTGAAGAGGATTAAGAGGTACAGACTTTTAGTCATAAAACAAATAGGTCAGGGGGATGTGATGTACAGCACAGGGACTATAGTCAACAATATTGTAATAACTTTGTGTGGTGACAGATGGTTACTAGTCTTATCAAGGTGATCACTTTGTAATGTATATAAGTGTTGAATGACTATGTTGTACATCTGAAACTAATACAATATTGTATGTCAACTATACTTCAATAAAAAAATATGTATGTAGCTGAAAGGACAAACAAAATAGGGCAATAAACTTAAATTTCTTTCTAAAAAAAAATGCAGTCATTATAGCCACTAGTATTACTTATTGTTGCAAATAAAAATTATTTTCTCATTAGAAAAATAAATACATAAATAGAAATTCCCCTATCCTCTGGTATGCTTTTTCCTCAGTAGTACTTGTTACCATCAGACAATACTAAATGCCTACTTGTTTGTTTTTCTGTCTCCCTCAAATAAAATGTCAGCTTCAAGAGTGTAGACATTTGATTTGTTGATTTTATCTTTGCTGCATTTCCAGTGTCCTGATAGTGCTTTGAATGAGTGAATGGTTCAGCCCTAGAAGGCATTTTGGGTTTGTTTTACAGTAGGAAGTTTATCCTTTGATGAAGGAAAGAAGGTGGTGTCAAGTGTGCATTTTACCCATGTACACTATTATGGCATGTTAGATTAATATTATGGCCCACACCTCCACCTGCCGGTATTTCTTTTCCTTGCTTTCACCTCCCATGTTGTACATTGCCTTCTAGGTGTCTCTTCCTGACTTAATCTCTTCTACCTAATCCTAGCTTCTTTTGTTTTCCTTCCTCATTCTCAGAGCCAACCCCTCCACACCTCCTTTTATACCCTCCCTCTATTCCTCATTCCCCTTCAGATACATAAATGTAATTTAGTGTAAACACTTTCCTCTTAAGCAAAAGTCTCTGGAAATTCCCTGCTTATCACCATGATTTCTTCCTTTATTTAAAAATAGTTCCTGGGCCAGCCCTGTGGCTTAGCGGTTAAGTGCGCGCGCTCCGCTGCTGGCGGCCCGGGTTCGGATCCCGGGTGTGCACCGACGCACCGCTCCTCCAGCCATGCTGAGGCCGTGTCCCACATACAGCAACTAGAAGGATGTGCAACTATGACATACAACTATCTACTGGGGCTTTGGGGGGAAAAATAAATAAATAAAATTAAAAAATAGTTCCTGAAGGGCTACTTTCTCTGTGGGACTTCTCTTAAGATAGATAAGATATTTTGATCCCTTTTGTCTAAAAGACTTTTGCCCTCTGTCCGTCTGCTGCACGTTTCATTCTTCTACATAATGGTCCAGTCTCACAAGAATTTCATGGTAGCTGAGCCTACCATGGTTCGGCCCAGAGCAGAGGCTGCCATCAGTAGTAGGACAGAATTTGTCTTGAAAACCCATCAATTTTATGTATGTCTCTGGAATGGATGTATAATAAGTTGCTAGGAATGATTATTTTTCCCTCTGGAGAATTGCTGAGGTCCATCTGTGGTTCTTTGCCTCCTATACAAATCAATTGAGGATTTCCTCATCAAGTTAGATAAATTTGTCCTTAATCTTTGTTCAGGAATTAAGTATTAAATATTACTTATTAATTAATATTACTTATTAGTATTATTTACTTAATCTATATGTATTTACCTATAATAACTTTATTTATTATATATATTTTATGTATATACTTGTTCAGTATTTATCCCAGAGAGGATGGAGGAATGATGGAGAGAAGGTGAAGAATGCAGCGAATGTTAAGATGAGCATACATGTACAAAGAATGAACAAGTTAAGTGCGTATGCATATTAATTTGGCTAGACTAGAATTTTACATATGTAGCAGACTCTGTAGGCGCCCCACCCATATCCCCTGGCTTTCTGTGTTTCCATCTCTATTTCTATCTCTATCTTTATCTCTTGAAGACTTCTTGCTGAAAGCACTTGAGACTTGGCCTGAGGGCTTTCTCCGGCCACAGAAGCTCAGCAACTTGCAGTTGAAGCTGGCTGGAAATGTTGGGGAGTTAATGCCTCTAGGATGGCCATCAACCATTGTCTATTGGGAGACAGTGGATAAATACCTACTTCCTCTTCCCTTGGGACCACGCTGAAGCCCTCTGCATAGTCTTCCGGATGTCCCCAAAGGAGTGTATACTCATTAAGTTATCCTCTATGGCTTCCTCCCCTTCGCTGTCTTCCTTTTCCACTCCCCTACCAGAGCTTGCAGGGGTCACCTCCCATATGAACACCTGCAGTCAGATTCATGTGTCAGGATCTGCTTCTGGGAGACTCCAACCTAAAGCAGTAAAAAATTATTAATGAGAAGAAAGGTCATAAGCGAGAAATATTGGATTTGAAAGTAGAGTTTGGATTCCATTGATTAAGTAGCAGGTAAGAGATCTTTTTACGTGATAGTCATATTTGTGTATTAATGCCTGTATAACAAATAGGCTTTTGTTTACTTATATCTGTGTGCAGATGCACTAGGAACGTGACTTTCAAAGTAGAATATGAAAGCTGCTTACTTACCTCATCGAGTAGTTTTCTAGTCCTACTACCTCGAAAAGATGTCTTGCCTTGAAGTTAATGTGTGATATGATTTTAATTTGAAGCTGTTGGTTGCTGTTTTATTTCTCCTTTCCTTTATTCCTTTCAAATCCCTTCTTTTTCAGAACACTAGAAACATTTCATAGGAATAAGTGACCTTTAGCAGGGGAACAACTGCAATGAAGTGTTAATGTTTCACAGATTCATTAGCATATAAAAAACTAGCAACCACTTTGCCATCTTTGGGGAATGATATGGTCTACTTAAATAAGATTTTCCTATTACTGAAGGTTCTACTTATGAAATGTAGCTGAGTGTCCTCAGAAAAGTTACTCAGGAGATGAAATTCTTTGTATGTCAGCTATTTTTAGAAGGATTTTGACAGATATATTATGCTCCTCTTAATGGAATACTACAGTATTTTACTTTGATGACTAAGCATCATGAACCTTAGTTTTCTATGTTGTATGGGCTGTTGGCACGTGTTGGATCGTTTGCCCCAGACCAGTGGGTGTTTATTGATAGTGTTTCATCTCCTTCCTTGCTGTACTTTCGGGCTGTCTCTTATCTACTTTGGCCAGCCCCAACTGCTGCTTCCAATTTTCTGTGGTTCTTTAACTACAGAAAAACATAAGATTTCAGTGGGGGAATTAGACAACAGTTCTTAAATTGCCCACTCTGTCATTCTAATACATTGGTGACAACAGGGTGGGCCTAGTCAGGAACGGAGTCAAGCTATGCAAAAGAGATTTGGCAAATATCATTTAAATAGGTCTGGCAGGCACAGTTAGAGTTTTTGAAGTCAGAGTGCTTGTGCTGCTAGATAGTAGCTTTGAATTGTTACCCTAGGACGGAAGCTCTGCCTGGTGAGTAAGGGTAGTCCAGCTCATGGGTAAGTTTTACCCAGAAGACAATCAGATGGCTGGTGTAGAGAGATCGTGTATCTTCCCTCTTATGGAGATTGGGGTATTTTGACAAAATTGTCGGCTCTTTAAGGTAAGGGTACTCAGTCTTTAGGCTTGAGCCGACAAAGTGCCCTATAAATGTGATAAGGGAAATCTGAGACAAACATCTTTAATAAGTTTCTCTTGAGGTTAAAAAGATAGTTTAAAAAGTTTTAGTATGTTATCGATTATTGACTTATCTGCTCATATGAGTTCCAATAATGTGTGCAGTAAATGCTTGGTAATGCTGTCATGAATTTGGTATCCTGTGTTGTTAAGGGAGTGGTTTTACAGTACACTTGACTTATTGGTACTTTGTACCAGTTATAAAATTGTAAAACATTTTTTCAATTTTGTAAATTTAAATTGTGACAATGGTAATTAAAAACATTAAATTTATAATAAACTTTTCACAGCTGGTGAGTCTGAAAATTAACTTCTAAAATATATTCTGAAGGTGGAAAATAATAGCTCCACGAAGTGTTTCATTAAAAAAAAAAAAAAAGAAAGAGAAAACCTGAGGTCAATTGCAGTATTTATCACTTATGCTATATCCCTATCTTGGAATTGCAAAGTGCAACATCAACTTGTTGAATTCTCGGAGAAGTCCTGCTGGTAAATAAAGTGATTTGATCTAGCCCACCATCTCCCAGTCTTATTTGATTATGGAATCTTTTTGTGAGTAACCTTAACTCTTGTGGGACAGTTTAAGCAATGCTTTGCAGAGGGGCCGGCCCGGTGGTGTAGCGGTTAAGTGCGCGCACTGTGCTTTGGCTGTCCGGGGTTCGCAGGTTCTGATCCCAGGCGCAGAGCGATGCATGGCTTGTCAAGCCATGCTGTGGTGGCGTACCATATAAAGTAGAGGAAGATGGGCACAGATGTTAGCCCAGGGCCGGTCTTCCTCAGCAAAAAGAGGAGGATTGGCAACAGGTGTTAGCTCAGGGCTAATCTTCCTCACACACAAAAAAAGAAAGGCTTTTTAGAGAATGCCATATAGGCAGTTGTCACTTAGCACAGCTCTGATATGCACAGATATCAGTTACCATGGAAAGGAACACTGTTTCTCTGCTTACAACACTTCTAACACCAGATGCAGTTTTCCACACCAAGCACTTCTCCAGTTTTCTGCAGACGCTGACTGGGTGTCCTACAATTTAGTTCAGTTCTGACATTAACTACCTGGAGTTAGTGCAGACCTCACAGGTTAAGGGCTCAGTCCCACAAGACTGCCCCCCCTGCTTCATGCACCAATCGCAAATAGTATGTTCCTAGGTTACCTACACTTCTCTCCAACTTGACTACAAAATTGAAGGTTTCCATGATGCCCTCTTCAGATTTGATAATTTGCTATTTAATGACTCATAGAACCCAAGGAAACACTTTACTTATTAGTACCAGTTTATTATAAGGGATATTATAAAGGTTACAAATGAACAACCAGATGAAGAAGCACATAGGGTGTAGTCCAGAAGGGTTCTACATGCAAGAGCTCTGGTCCCTTTGGAGTTTGGGATGTGCCATCCTCTTGGCACATGGATGCATTCACCATCCCCGAAGCACTCTGAACGCCTTCATTTAGGGATTTTATGGAGGTTCCATTGCGTAGGCACCATTGATTAAATCATTGGCTATTGGTGATTAGCTCAATCCTCAGCCCTTCTCTCCACCTAGGAGATGGGAGGATGAGGCTGAATGTTCTAACCCCCTAATCACATTGTTGGTTCCTTTGGCAACCAGCCCCCATTCTGAAGCTATCTAGGAGCCCACCAAGAGTCACTTCATTAGCAGAAACTCAGGTGTGGTTGAAAGGGGCTTGTTATGAATAACAAAAGAGGCTCCTTTTCAGCCCTTTCATTTCATCACTCAGGAAATGACAGGGGTTTTAGGCACTCTTGTGCAAGGAACTGGGGACGAAGACCTAATGTGTATTTTTTTTATTATATCACAATATCACCATGGCTTGGTTAAATAACACTAGTCCTCCAATAACACGATTCACATTTTAGTCACTGTGATATATTAACTGTTCATAAAGTACAGACTTTGCTGCTAGCTCTTTGGTATGCAGATAGCAAATCAGTGTGTAAATAACAGGTGTGCATATGTTCTTAAGTTCACACACAGACAGGAAAGTGTGTCGTTGTGCTGCTTCCTTGTCTCCCAGTGATAAACCCGCATGACATATTACAAAACTGGGTAATCAAAAGAGGGAAGTGGCCAATAAAGATGAAAGTGGAACAAAGGAAAAAGAAGCGATGATTTTGGAATTGAGATTTAAATTGAGTGTAAATGGAATAATAAAATAACTGACAGTAAGAATGTTGACACTGCCGCTCTCAAGAGACTCTAGATATGCTGCCAGAGGCACTTAGTGAAGGCAAACTCAACAGCATAATGTTTTAAATTACAGCGTACTGAATAAATATTACTATTTTTTCATTTCTCTATACATTGTAACTGACAGTAAGAGACTTTTTAATATTTTGACAAACATTTTTAAAAGTCAGGAAACAGTTGTTTTCCCGTTGATTACTAAGATAGCTTTTCATGGTTTCAACCTGCATGGTTATTTTTATGGTCCTGCACTACCACACAACGCCAGGACTGCCTGTATTTTTCTTCTGTTTGCCAATCACCTATCATCTGACCTCTAGTGGAAATTAAGAAGAATTACAAAATAGACTTGGAGGAACCTATAATAAATTATCTTTTGAATGGATCTAACATATAAATGGGTAAAAAGTCCTTCTTACGTATTATGCTCTTTGCATATTGCCTTTACTTGTATGATTGGAAATAGGATGGTCCAGTGTTTGCTGTTGACCATTTCTGGACAACTCTGTACTACCCATTTTGGTTATTTATTTTTTTATTTTTTTTAATTATTTATTTATTTATTTTTTCCCCCCGAGCCCCAGTAGATAGTTGTATGTCATAGTTGCACATCCTTCTAGTTGCTGTATGTGGGATGCGGCCTCAGCATGGCCGGAGAAGCGGTGTGTCGGTGAGCGCCTGGGATCTGAACCCCGGCCGCCAGCAGCAGAGCGCGCGCACTTAACTGCTAAGCCACGGGGCCGGCCCCCCATTTTGGTTTTGATGGATACTTCTGATTTGTAATTATATTGAAGTTCTTTGAGATCTTCTGGGTAATACATAAAATTCCATGGGGGGACATTTGTTATGGATTATGTCAAGATTTCTGTGGTTCATACTCCTACTCTAACTTATCCTTTTTTTTTTTTTTTAAAGATTTTATTTATTTATTTATTTTCCCCCCAAAGCCCCAGTAGATAGTTGTATGTCATAGCTGCACAGCCTCCTAGTTGCTGTATGTGGGACGCGGCCTCAGCATGGCCGGAGAAGCGGTGCCTAGGTGCGCGCCCAGGATCCGAACCCAGGCTGCCAGCAGCGGAGCGCGCGCACCTAACCACCAAGCCATGGGGCCGGTCCTTTAACTTATCCTTCATCGAGAATGAAGAAGACTGCTAAGGATGTTAGATAGTCCCCTTTAGAATGCTGCCTTAGTTTCTGTCCCAACAGAAAGTTCTCTAATATGAATCCTTTCCCTTCGCTTAGCTTGGAATGGGGTCTCTCCCCTTCGAGGCAGGCACTGAAGACTGTTTACAAGAGGAGAAAGGTTATTAGGGAACTGGATCTGCTTAAGTTGACTCCTGTCCTTTGTAGCTGACTCACCACTAAGTGTCCTCAATATAAAAGTTTATGACTTGCTGTTATCTTTTATCCCAGGGTGTGATATCTTAGCCCTGAATATATTAAATTTTCTGTAAGTGTCATTAGACCCTAGAAAATATAGCTTTCCTTTCCATACTCACAGTGGGAAATAAAACTGTCAACTAGGTTGAAATGTCTGATGGCTATTGGTTCACCTTTTAAAAATCTGTGTATTTCTATTTATAATCGATTTAATCTATTCTTTTAATAATTACCCTATTTGGAAAATCAAGTTAAGATAGGGACACTTAGGAGCTGAAAGGACAGGAAAACAAAATAAATGGAAAGGAAAACAAAATAAATGGGCATAATATATAAATTTGTAATGAATGGGGACCCTTTCTGTACAATAGGATTATACCTGTGACTGAACCTAATTGACAAAAAGCATGGACATTTTCAAAATAAGATCTCGAAAAAAAAATACATCATTTATTTATTTTTCCCCCTCACATCCATTTTCCACCCCTTTATATTTGCAGAATTCATATTTAAACAGGCTCCAGGCTAGTAACCCAAACTAATGCCTCCTATGTGCTTGGAATTCCCACTTTGTGTCAATGAGTAGATATTTTGTGAGCATCTGGTATGTCATCAGCTTTAGGTAGATCCATGGGGAATAGGAAATTCTGAATTATTAAATATTACTTGTGTCTTTAAGAAGCTTACAGTCTAGGGCCGGCCCGGTGGCTTAGCGGTTAAGTGCGCGCGCTGTGCTGCTGGCGGCCCGGGTTCGGATCCCGGGTGCGCGCCCACGCACCGCTTCTCAGGCCATGCTGAGGCCACGTCCCACATACAGCAACTAGAAGGATGTGCAGCTACGATATACAACTATCTACTGGGGCTTTGGGGGGAAAATAAAGAAATAAAAAAAATCTTTAAAAAAAAAAAAAAGCTTACAGTCTAATTGGAGTAACCAAGTTTTCATAGGAAGCAACCGTGAATAAGGTATTGTGCTAGCCTCTATGCTAGGAATTTAGATCAGTAGTTCCCAAAAGCCGTTTCTCTGCCAAGCTGGCTGCAAATCACCTGGGGAACTTGTTAAAAATAAAGATTATTGAGCCCCACCCATTAACTTTTTCCTGTAGCTCTAAGGTGGGGCTCAAGAATGTGTTTTTCTTTTTCTTTTTAAAAATAAGCAATGCACAGTAGAAAAGATATAGAAGGTTATATGGTGAAAAGCAATTCTCTCTCCCCTCCATTCTGCATCCATTCAGTTTTCTTTCCCAGAGGCAACCACTTTTACCGATTTTTTGCATATTGTTCCAGACATACACCCTGCATTTACAAACTTTTACGTGTAGCTGGTTGGGGGGTGGAGGGCATATTATACAAACTGTTCTGCACCTGGCTTTTGTTGCTTTACAGCATATCTTCGAGATCTTTCTATATCTCTTCCTACAGAGCTGTCTCAGTCTTTGAAAGGCTGCCTAATAACAGCTTGTAAAAGCTCTACAGGGGATTCTAATGCACAGCCAGGTTTGGGAGTCACAAATTGAGTGTTAAAGGAGTTTAGAAAAAGTTTTCTTGAAACGTTAATTCCTTAAATCTTGCATTTCCCAGCAAGGAACTGGAATCAGCAAACATTTCATGTACTTCTAGATTCAGATTGCTTTAGAACAAATTTTTGCATAATGTTTCCTCCTTTGCTACAGTTATTAGGTAGAATTTATCAGTCAAAGACACATGAAGACAGTAGTGTACATACTGATAACATGCTTTTAAATTCCTTCCTTTATTAACTTAAAAACATTGCCAAGCAATCCTTTATGACATTGCTACTGTTTATCCTTTATCATCATGGCAAGTTTTTTCTCCTCCAAGATGAATTACAAAGTTCTTCTTAAATTTTCATGTAGTATGCGTTTTGGGATGGCATTTATTTGCTGTTTCACTGGTTATAAATAGAAGTATAGTCTATCTCCATGAAATAGCAGATCCACTGGCGTTGTTTGCATTATGTCTTCCCTTAGTGTCTATAGACATACCCCATACGTAGCTAGACAGGCAGAAAGTGGGTTGCTGAAGAGGAGTAAGAGTATTAGCTTGAGAGGTCGAATGGCTAGTGTAATGACCATTTGATGGTGAAAAGCAAATATATTTAGCTTTTTGGATATTTTAGAAATTTAAAACACCTTTTCTTTCTTTAGAACATTCTAATAGAAATGATTACCTTCATGAAAGATTGGGTTTTTTTTTGCTTATTTGTAAAGATCCACTTAATCCCTTTACCATTTACATTGCCTATTCTGTCCTTAGGTGTCAGTTAGTGACAAGCAGAACAAGTGTGTTTTCTGCACTCAAGAAGCAAATAGTGTAATGTATCAGCATGTAAATTATATTTGATGTGTATATTTAACATAGTCATTTTGGAACAGATTTTATTTGAAGCTTGTCAACAGGATTTTCAGCTTTTTAAGGGGTGCATTTTGTACCAGTGAACACACCTGTTGGTTCTTCAACCCCTCTTATTTTCCTCACATGTTCTTTGTTCAATTCCTTTTTATATTGTCTTCCTCCCTCACCCTTATTAACATAGATGTTCTTAGTCAGCTGGTTGGAAGTATCTCGGGGAGCCCTGGGACAGTTGGAAGCATGAGCCAGCTGTTGGAGGTAGGAAAAGTATCTGATTTTCTGAGATTATTGTAAACTGAAGGAATTTGGTTCAGAGTATGTGCTTCATTCAAAACTCATGTTAAATATAGTTAAGCTCATAATGTGCCAAAAAATAGCTTTACTGTGTCAAAAATAAAATCTTTACACAAGTTGAAATATGCCATATTCATCTTATAAAGAAAAGTACTTAATTTTATGAAAACAGTTTTATATGTCAGCAAGAAAATAACAGAAGTTGGGTTTTTCTGAACCACAGATTTAATCATAAATTACCAGGTTGATTGTCACTGAAAATATTTCATGTGTGCAAATTATAAATTTTTACTTTAGCTGATATCTGGTAATAAAGTATCTCAGGGTTAAAACACTGCATAAAACCTAATTTAAGTGCAAATGCCTGTTGGCGTCCCAGTACTTTTAGTGGGAATGTTAACCTATTAAGCCATTACTGGTTAGCAAAATAAAGTTTTTGGACCAGCAAAACCATTGTTCCACAATTTCATTCTAAGCATTTTATGTATATTAACCTAATTAATTTTCTTAATAACGCCTGAAGGGAGGTACTGTCATTATCTCCATCTTTATAGATGAGACCAAAAACTGGCAAAGTAAGTTGCCCAAAGTCACACAGCTACTAAGTGGAGTAGCCAGGATTCTAACATAGGCAGACTGACTCCAGAGAACTCAACCATCAAAAATTAATTAAAAATTGAAAACAAATTATTTTTTTTTCCCCCTTAAAGAATGGCCATTTGAGTGACTAATATGTGCTTTGAAGAGACATCGTTGAAGAAAAAACATTAAGCCTAATTAAAACCGAGTTTCCTGCTTAGGCTCAAACCTCATATCATAAGCCCAGAGCTGTATGAGCTGTGATTGGTACCTAATAGAAACATAATAATATTAATGGCTACCATTTATTACTTAATTTATTTGCTGTGCCATTGCTTGCTATATGCCAAGCCCTCTGCTTTACATATTTACATACATTGTCCTGTTTAATCCTAGGGGAACTCCTGCTCAGAGAAATTAAGAAACTTGCTTCAAGTTAAAACCTGCCCAAAGTGGAACTAGAAATCAAACCAGGCCTTTCTAATTCCAATATTTATGCATTCTGCTGAAGCCAATGGATACTTGTTTATCTGATGGCATGGAACTAGGCTGGGTAGGCCTTGCCTGGCTTATAGCTGTCCCAACACCTCAATGACCCCAGAGTTATGATATAAAAGGAAATATGAAGAGCAGGTTATAAGCTATCCTCTGTATTCCTGGAGTTAATTCACCTCAAAGGCCACTCCCCACTCCCTTTGATGATGTTAGTGTGGGGCTTTAGGGGGTTGCACGATGACTCAGTCCTCTGATTATGAAGAAATTGAGTAGTTTGGCACGCTGGGTAAGAAGTTGAATTTCTGATACACAGGTGAAAATTTGCACTGAAGCAAAATTTAAAATGAATAAATTTTATTACCACAGCCTTCTGCCATCTAAGGAAAGATGAAAAATCTACTAATTCATGTGTTGAAAGATCTTTTCCTTTTTACCAACTGTTGCCTTTAGTTCCTGTACCAAATTCTTAAAAAATTCAAGCCGAACAGACTTTTTTTTTAAGTTGCTTGTCGCTTTGTCACAGAGTATTGGTTTTCGAATACGTTTTCAGCACAGTTAAAAATCAACAGAAATTTACTGGAGTCATCGTGTTGAAGGGACACTGTACTTGGTATTGAGAGAAGTCTTGAGCTCAGTTCAGGAAAGAGAGTACATAAAATAACTCAATATTAGACATAAATGAGTAGAAATATGTATCAGTAAAATGTTGAAGGACTTTCTGTGGGATGATCCAGTGAAGTTTTACCAAGAAGTTAGAATTTGAGTTGGGCTGGGCTTTGAAGTCTAGGTAATGTAAGATTGCTTGGTGAAGAATGGAGAGAGAATTTGAAGCAAGAGGAATATCTGATAAAGTTCACTTGACAGTAAGATCGTAAATAATTTGGCCACCTACTCTTCTAACAACAAGAGTAGAGAAAATAAATGGGAGCATAATACAAGAGGAAAAAAGAGAATATTTGCCAGATCCTAGGGAATTCTGGTTAGTCATTAATTCAATTCTGTTCTCATCAACTGTCAAAAATAATGCCAGCTAAGCAACAATTTCAGAAGATTAAGACAATAGAAAGTGCTAAAATTGTCACTGTCCTGCTTACCAGATGGCAATGGGGCTGTTCTTCTATAGATGGAAGCTATTCAGCAAAGGTCAGATTGTCACCCCTATAGGAAATCACACACACACACAGAATGGTGTAATAAACGTTGAACATTTTGCTGTTAGGGAAAAGTGGGGCGACCTGTATATAAAGAAAAGTTTTATAAGAGAAATAAATGGAGTGAGAGAGACTAAGGAAGATTGAAAGTGATTCTTACAAAATTTTCTTTCAGAATTCTGTCTTTTGTGTGTCCTACTGTATTTGCTCTTGACATATCTGGCAAAGCTACAGTGATTCTAGAATTCTTTTAATTGGGGGGGAGTGAGGAGTGGAAGAAGTTATCCCTCTCTCTGAGAGAGAAACTGAAATGTATGTAGTAGTTCCTTTTAGTGCCCTTCAAGATCTGAAATACCTTCTTGGTTTGGGAACATTTAATTTTTATGTTTAATTTGATCTTTTAAAAAATTTTATGTGATTAACTTAAAGGATTGTTTTTCAGATTTACTAATTTATCACATTTATTGTTTTTACTAATTTACCAAATTTACTATTAAATTCTGAAATTTTTAAATAAATGTAGCTATAAATGTTTTGCCAGTTGATTAGAATTGGTCAAAACCTGAAGACATCATGGACATTTTAGTGTAATAAAGTATATGGGTGAGAGGGGAGGTAAAGAACAGAAGCTGGAGAGAGGAACTGTGGATCTTGGAGGATTGTTAGCCAAGTTTTGCCCAAAGTGTCCTTAATGAATTGGAATGTCCCTATCTTTCTTCCCTAAACCTTGTGGGAGTCACCCTTATCTATGTATCTTAGATATTCATAGATGAGTTTATGATATATACTGGCCTAGGTTTTCTAGGACACATCTAACATTTTTTCTCACTTAATTCTTTTAGTGTAACCATCACTTTTTAAGAATGAGGAATGTGGCCATTGTCAAGGTATGACAAGACAAACCATGAGTTTCTAGAAGAAGTTTTAACTTGGCTTCTGTGGCCTTGAGTTTCTATTCTGGTTGGAGTGTAGCACCTATTATTGACACCCAGTGAACCTCTCTTTCAAAGAGAAGTTTGGTTTGAACTCTGAGTACAGAGACACCTCTCACACATCTCACTTATCTCCAGTGACCTGTTTCTTTGCTCCGTCTTAGCCACCTGCTGTTATTACACTTGTACCTTATCGCTGTTAAAGAATATCCTACCTTGGAAATTTCAAGTTCTAAACATTCCACTCTTTGAGCATAATCTCTGCCCCTTAGAGATCACTTGCTCAAGGCCTTCCACTGAGTCAGTGCTAGGAACACATTGAGACCCCTCAGACCATCTTACCCTTTTCTCACCACCTTCTTCTGTCTTCATGCCCCTTTTGTCCAGCTCAGATTTCACGGTCCATCATTATATTAACTTCCTTGTAAATATCCTCAACTCCCTTTCTGGTCTTTGCCTGCAAAACCCCAACTCTGGACAGACCCAACCTCCCCTCTGGGCCTGCACCACATGGTTGAACATTGTTGAAAAAACAAAAACAAAAACAATCACACCACAGTGCAGAAATGGTTTCACTTGGAGTTCGTGATCACAGACCTCAGGTGGACTTTGAACACGTCTTCTTTTTTTTTTGCTGAGGAAGATTTGCCCTGAGATAACAACATCTGTTGCCTATCTTCCTCTTTTTGTATGTGAGCCACCACAGCATGGCCGCGGACAGATGAGTGGTGTAGGTCCTCACCCGGGAACCGGGCCCAAGGCTGCCAAAGCAGAGCACAACAAATTTAACCATTAGACTACCGGGACTGGCCTGACTCTCAACACTTCTTAGCAATGTTATTGTGTTTCTTGGTATTTCATTCTTCAGATCAACTATTTTATACTTTCTTTTCTCACACCTCTCTACCACTTTCCATACTCAGCTGATTATCTCACACCAAACTAAGCTGAGAAAATGAAAGCCTTCAGACTGTAGTGTGACATCTAATTTATCTGTTTTTTCTTTTGTCCTTTGTGCTTTTGGTGTTGGTTCCCAACTTAAGGCCTTGAAGATTTACTCCTATGCTTTATTTTAAGAGATTTATAGTTTTAGTTCTTACATTTAGGTATATGATCCATTTAATTTTTGTATAGTGTGTCATAGGGGTCCAGATGCATTTCTTTGCATGTGTATTTGTCTCAGTACCATTAGTTGAAAAGAAAAGACCCTTGTCAAAAATCGGTTGATCCGGGGCCGGCCTGGTAGTGTAGCGGTTAAGTGTGAGTGCTCCGCTGCAGTGGCCCGGAGTTCACAGGTTCGGATCCCGGGCGCACAGCGACGCACTGCTTGTCAAGCCGTGCTGTGGTGGCATCCCATATAAAGTAGAGGAAGATGGGCACAGATGTTAGCCCAGGGCCGGTCTTCCTCAGCACAAAGGGGAGGATTGGCATCAGATGTTAGCTCAGGGCTCATCTTCCTCACACATACACACAAAAAAATCAGTTGACCCTAAATATAAGGGTTTATTGCTGGGCTCTCAGTTCTATTCCGTTGATCTGTATGACTGTCCTTATGCTGGAACCACACGGTCTTGATTACCGTAGCCTTGTACCTAAGTTTTGAAATTTGGAAGTTTGGACCCTCTATTCAATGATTTTTAACCTTTTCTTTGGGTTACAGAAACCCTTTTGGGTATCTTATAAAAAACCATGGACCCGGGACATTGTACATAAATAGGTAGAAAATTTTGCATAGGGTTTGTTTTATTGGATTGGGAATTGATAGTCTTTCGGTTAAAAAAAAAAAAAACTTTTAAAACAATTAGCATATTCACCTTTTGCTTTCTGTGGAAATAAATGAAGTAAATCTAAATTGGACAAATAAAGTAAATTTCAGTTCTACTCCAAAGTTACATGGGTTGAATATTCAAATGGCAATGTCATGTTATTTTTGGCAACTGGTTTTGACTTTTTTGTCTTGATTGTAGCAAGCTCTACTCAGACTCTTAAAGACCTTATGGTAGCAAATGTACTGGAGTTCTCAGATGAGAATTGGCTTATTTTGGGATATCTAGAGATCTCTAAGATTTATTGTTTTTGGTATTTTGTTGTAGTTGTTGGATTATACATTTCAAAGTTTTTGTTTCCTTAATTTTTTTACATGGTTGTAGATAGAATTTTATCCTTAAAAGTATTTTAATTGTGAAATAACAACACAGAAAAGTGTCTAAAAGATAAATGTCTAGTTTAATGAATAATTACAAAGCATACACTCTTGTAATAACAACCACCCAGGACATATCTCCCCCAGTCCTTTCCAGATCACAACTCCCTAGAGGATACCACAATCCTACTGTTATGATCCATTTCTTCCTTGCTTTTCTTTCAAGTTTAATCCCTAAACACGGTACTTCAGCTTTGCCTGGTTTTGAACTTGATGCGTAAATAGAATACACTGTATATATTCTTCTGTTTTTTTTTTTTTTTTTAACACACTGTTGACTCATTCATAGAATTCATTCCTTTATTGCATGGGGCTATAGTTCCTTCATTTTTATTGCTGTACAGAATTTCATTGTGAGAATATACTGTAATTTATTTATTTTACTGTTGATAGACTATTACAAATAATGATTCTATAACCATTCCTGTAGAGGTAGGTATCCTGGTGCACATGTGCATGAGTTTCTCTAAGATATATTTACCTAAAAGAGAAATTGCTCGGTCATGGAATAGGCGCCTCTTCAGTTTTATTGCAAAGTTGTTTTCCAAAATGGCTGTAGATTTATTCCAGCCAGCAGTATATGAAAGTTTCCATTGCTCCACATTATCTTTAGCATTTGGTATCATCAGACTTTTTAATATTAGTTAATCTGGTGGGTATGTTGTGGTATTTTATTGTGGTTTTTAATTTGTATTTCTCCCAATTATTAATGAGTTTGAACACCTTTTTGTGTGAATATCAGCCTTTTATGATGTGCCTGTTCAAGTCTTTTGTCCATTTTTCTATATCGGATTTTTTTTTTCTTATTGATTTGTAGGAGTTTCTTTATATTCTGGGTATAATTCCTTTGGTGGTTATCTGTATTATAATGTCTTCTCCCAGTCTGGTTTATCTTAATTCTTTATGGTTTAATGAACAGAAGGTATTTTAGTATGATTGAAGTTAACAGTTTTTTTCCTTATGGATAGGGCATTTTATGTTTTGATTAAGACAACCTTTCCTAACACAGAATCATAAAGATATTTTCATATTATCTTATACAACCTTTATCATTTTCCTTTCACATGTGTTTAGGTTTTTAATCTACTTTGGAATAAATTTTTATGTTATGAGACAGGTGTCTAATTTCATTTTTTTCTCCATACAGATATCTAAAAGATGTCTCAGGACCTTTTATTGAAAAGTCTATCCTTGATGCGTGCTCTGCAGTGCCTCCTATGTTATACATAAGTGTCCACACATGCCTGGGTCTGTTTTTGAGCTCTTGCATCTGTTCCTATAACCTTAAAATAAGTCTTGATACCTGGTAGAGCGTTTTTCCCCCCCAAGAATGCCTTGCATCTTCTTGGCCCTTTACATTTCCACATCAATTTTAGAATCAGCTTGTCAGTTTCAGCAGATTTTAATTGGGATTAAATTGAATCTATAAATCACTTTGAGGAGAATTAATATCTTTACATGATTGAACTTCAAATCCATGATCATGATGTATATCTCCATTATATTTAGGTCTTCTTTAAAGTCTCTTAATGTTTTGTAATTTTCCTTAAAGAGGTCTGACATAGTTTTTGTTAAATTCCAGGGTACATGGCGTTTTATTTCATTTTTTAGCTTTATATTGTTGGCATGTGGTAATACTACTTTTTATGTGCTGATATTGTATCTAGCAACCTTTCTTTTTATTGATTCTTATAATTTGTCTATAGGTTCTTTTGCATTTTTTGCATGTGTAACCATAGCATTTGCAAATGATAGCTTTCTTTTTTCGTTTCTAATCCCTATACCTTTTAAATTTGTTTTCTTATTTTACTATACTAGCTAGACTCCACAGGATAATGTTCACTAGAAGTGGTAACATCGGGCATTCTTGTCTTGTTCTTAATCTCAGAGAGACTGCTTTCATGTTATTTGCATAGCATTTTTTAGAAGTACTCTTTACCAGATTATGGAAATTTCCTTCTAGTCTTAATTTTCTAAGAGGTTTTGTTTGCTTTTTAATCATAAGTAAATGTTGAATTTTATCAAATTCTTGTCCTGCTTCTTTTTAAAGGGTCATATGATTTTTGTCTTTTAATCTGTTAATGTGGCAGATTTCACTGATTAAAATTTTTAGTGTTCAGACCACCTTGCATTCCTGAGATAGACCAAACTTGATATTTGCATCTTTGCTCATAAATGAGAACAGCTGATAATTTTCCTTTCTTGTATCATCCTTTGCAAGTTTTAGTATCAAGGTTATGCTATCATAAGTTGAGTTAGGGAGTAAGTCTTTTTTTCCTCCTCTCTGATTCAAATTTTATATGATATTGGAATTATTTATTCCTTGAGTATTTGATAGAATTTGTTTGTGAAGCCATCTGAGACTGGGATTTTCTTTGTGGGACAATTTTAAAAATGACTAAGTAACAGTTAGAGAACTATTCAAATATTCTATTTCTTTGTGATTCAGGTTTGCCTATCTTATCTACATTTTCTAATCTCTTAGCATAAAATTGTTCATAATACCCTCTTTTACATTTAATGTCTATAGAATCTATAGTTTTGTCCCTCGTTTCAGTCCTAATATTGGTTATATGTGTCTTATCTCTTTTTTCTTAAACTTGCTGGAGGTCTGCCAATTTTGTAGATCATGTTTTTAAGGTTTATTTTGCTATTCTTTTGATAACTTCTTGAGATATATGCTTAGCTCATTAATTTCAGCCTCTTTTTTTCTAATACATGCATTTAAAGCTATACATTTATTTCCCTTTACACATTCTGCATCCCACGAGTTTTGTCTTGTAGTATTTTTCATTAGTGTTCAACTTGAAATAATTTTCAGTTTCATTATGATTTGTCTTTTGACTTATGCATTATTTATTTATTTATTTATTTATTTATTTATTTTTGTGAGGAGATCAGCCCTGTGCTAACATCTGCCAGTCCTCGTCTTTTTTTGCTGAGGAAGACAGGCCCTGGGCTAACATCCGTGCCCATCTTCCTCCACTTTAGATGGGACGCCTCCACAGCACGGCTTAACAACCAGTGCGTCAGTGTGCGCCGGGATCCGAACCGGTGAACCCCGGGCCACCGTGGTGGAGCGCGTGCACTTAACCGCTTGCGCCACCGGGCCGGCCCCAGACCTATGCATTATTTAAAAGTTTATTTCTTAGTTTCTAAACACCTGAAGATTTTCTAGTTAACTTTTTGACATTGATTTCCAGCTTACTTGAACTGTGACCAAAGAATTTCTGATTTCAGACCTTCAAAATTTGGCTATGGCCCACTGTTTGGTCACTTGTTATGAATGGTCCATGTGTGCTTGAAAAGGATGTGTGTTCTATAGATGTTGGGTATAGTATTCTATAAATGTCCATTAGGCCGTGTTTTTTTTTGGTGAGGAAGATCAGCCCTGAGCTAACATCCATGCTAATCCTCCTCTTTTTGCTGAGGAAGACTGGCCCTGAGCTAACATCTATTGCCAATCCTCCTCCTTTTTTTCCCTTTTTCTCCCCAAGGCCCCGGTAGATAGTTGTATGTCATAGTTGCACATCCTTCTAGTTGCTGCATGTGGGAAGCCGCCTCAGCATGGCCGGACAAGCGGTGCATAGGTGCGCGCCTGGGACCTGAACCCCGGGCCGCCAGTAGCAGAGCACGAGCACTTATCCATTAAGCCAGGGGGCTGGCCCCTAGGCCATGTTTTTTAATCCTACAGTTCAAATCTTTCATATTTCATAGATTTTTGTTTTGCCTGCTTATTCTATCAGATACTAAGAGAGTTGACAAAATCTCCCACTACAGTTGTTCTGTTATATGTTCCTGGTGAATTGAAATTTTTATCATTATAGAGTGAACATGTTTATCTCATTATGTTTTTTGCTGTAGATTCTATGTTGCTTAGTATTAATATAGATGTACTTTCTTTTGATTTCTGTTTTCATGGTGTTTATTTGCCTATCCTATTACTTTGTCTTTCTGTATTCTTGTTTCATGTGTGTCTCTTAAAACCAGCGAATTGTATTGTTTTAAGTCCAGCTGGATAATCTGTCTTTTAACTGAAGCATTTAGTCTATTTGTATATAATGTAATTACTCATGTATTTGGATTTATACCTCCATCTTATTTTGGTCTGTTTCTTTTTCTCCCCTCCTTTTTAAAAATTGATTTATTTTTTTCTACTAGTTTGGAAGTTATACTCTCTGTTTCTGTTCTTTTAGTTGTCTCCCAAGAAATTATAATAGGCATTCTCACCTTATTATTGAAGTCTAATGTTAATCACTACCTTCCTCTCCTTCTAGTGTAAGTGCCTTAGGACCCTGTAACTCTGTCCTCTCCTGACTCAAATGCTACTGTTGTCATCTGTTTTAGTTCCTTGTATATTTTTAAATCTCACTTGGCATTATTTTGTTTTATGTATTCAGTGTTCATGTAAATTTACCCACATATTTATTACTTTTCTTAGCTTTTCATTAGTGTTCATGTAAATTTACCCACTTATTTATTACTTTTCTTAGCTTTTCATTTTTTTCTTGCATCCCAGCCCTCTCTGTGATCATCTTCCTTCTGCCAAAAGTACGTCCTTTGTCATTTCCTTCACTGTGGGTTAGCTGGAGGTGAACTCTCAGTTTTTGGTTGTCTACAAATACTTTTTCCCCCTCCTTCTTGAAACAGGTTTTAACTGAATATTGAGTGCTAGGTTAATAGATATTTTAGGTTAGTAGATATTTTCTTTAAGCACATTTAAGATATTCTAATGTGTTCCAGCTTCCATTATTGCTTTGAGAAGTCTCTCATCCTTGCAAGTAATCTGTGTTTTTTTCTTCTCATGGCTTTGAAATTTTCTGATTTTTGTTTACTGCAGTTTTACTATGATGTGATTAGATGTAGACATCTTTTTATTTGTCCTGCTTGTGACTTGTTGGGTTTCTTGAATCTAGATCAGGGTCTTTCATTATTTCTGGAATTTCTTAGCTGTTATCTCTTTATTATATTGCTTCTGTCCCTATTCTCTCTTCACCTTCTGAGGCTCTGATTAAATGTATGTTACACTTTTTCATTTTATCCTTTATGGTTCTTATCATCTTGTTTGTGTTTCCCATCATCCTGTTCTCTCTGCTACATTCTGAATAATGTGACCATCATGCAGTTCACTAATTTTCTCTTCCAATATTACACCTGTCAACTGAGTTATTGATGCCTCATAATTCTGTGTTAGTTCTGCTTTGGTTCTTTTTCAAGTACAAGTCATGATTGTGTTTTTGTTCTGTAACTTTTGGGGAGTACAAACACTTATAAAATTTTACCCTAGTAAGTTACTTGGGAAGTAGCAAAGCTGCTCTGGTCTTTCTTGGTAAACTACTCCTGTTTTCAAGAAGTCACTAATATAGTTTTTTCAGTCACTACTTGGTTCCCTTAAACTTTATTTTTATTTAAGTGCCACTGCTGTATACTCCATGGGGTGAAGTATTCCAGGTACAGTGATTCAAACTAATTTAACTGGTTAATTAGAACTATGAGACCTAAAGCAGAACTATTAGGACTCAGTGCTCTCACTATGTTAGCGATGTTACCCAAACTTATTAACCACCTCTAGCTGATGACAGCCGTATTTTAAAGTTAGGTGGTATCTTAGTCTACTTGGTTGCCATAACAAAATACCTTAGACTAGGAGGCTTGAACAACAGAAATTTATTTTTTCTTAGTTCTGGAGGCTGGGTGTCCCAGACCAAGGTCCAGCAGGGTTGGTTTCTGGGGAGGGCTCTCTTCTTGGCTTGCAGATGGCCAGCTTCTCGCTATGTATTCATAGTCCTTTCCTTGGTGTGTGCGTGATGAGAAAGGGAGAGAGAGACGTCTCTTCTTATAAGGACAGTAATCCTGTTAGATCAAGGCCTCACCCTTATGACCTCATTTAACTTTAATTGCTTCCTTAGAAGTCTTATCTCCAAGTACAGCCACACTCAGGGGGTTACAGCTTCAGCATATGAATTTTGGAGGGACACAAACATTGAGACCATAACAGGTGGCATTTACATAATGGTTGAGAGTCTTATGGCTTATAATTATGTTACTTCTGATGTCTCTACTACTGCTAATAGGGAATCACTTCCCATGTATTTGGGGGTATTCTCCCCCACAATTATTTAGCAAGTATGTAGGGAAGAAAATAAAATTTATCCTTGTATGTGTTTCTGTACTCTACAAAATTTGTTGGTGAGGTTGTTATACATTTCTCAGCTAAATTCTAATTAATCTATTATAGTTAAGATTTTAACTTATTTACATATTGGCTTTGTTTTTGTTTATCCTAGCTGTGTGGGAGTAGAAGAACATCATGCTGTTGACATTGACCTGTATCACTGTCCCAACTGTGCAGTGCTGCATGGCTCCTCCTTGAGTAAGTACTAGAAGCTTACATAAAAATTGAAGTTTAGGACTTAACATGTACATGACAGTGCTTTAGTAATGCTCTGACTAGCTATATTATACCCACCAAGAACTATAGGAAGGATTTTTCTGAAGATATTGAGAATGCAGTTTTTGTCTGAATTATTAAATAACTTGTAAGTCAAAAGATTGTGAAAAAAATTACTGTTATTCTTAATTGCCAGTGCAAAGCCCCCAAACTCAAGTATATATTTTCAAAACTTTCAATTTGAGGAGTGTGATAAAAGCAAAATTTTTCTGATTCTGGAAACTGATTTCAACGGTTTTATCTCTTTATAAATTCAAAAAAAAGATGTTTCAGTAGTATTTGGGACAGTGTACAAGATAAAACTTGACTCTGATGCACACACATGCATTATATTTTTAGGAGAAAATTAGAGCGTGGATATGCTAAAATACTGCTTCGTTTTCCGAATTTGGTCTCATGTTGAGTGTGGCCGAGAGTGCTGCCCAGCCAGCCTCTGTGCTTGACACCACTCCCCCCATTCCTGTCCCGAGGAAGGCGGGCCAGACCGTCTCTGCCTGCACTCTCTTTTCTTCCTGAGGGGCGAGGGCGCAGACAGGGATGCTCACTCGTCCTCTGGGGTGTACCAGCATCACGTATAAAATGATATTTATTTTTAGCTTTTACAAATGCTGCGGAAGAATAGATTGGAATATTAATTGTCATGGTAAAAATGTGAGAGTAGAGAAAAGATTTAAAAGGCTTTGGATTATGTTATAACTATTTCTTTTTTTAAATATATAGACTGCAAACTAGTATTTTTGTGTTCATAAAACTAAAGGGAAAAACTGTAGACTTAGTCATTTTAGAACTGAAGGAAACCCTTTCCTGAACATACCTTGATACACGCTTGGGTCAGATGTAGGTAACCTATACAGCCCCTTTATTTTGAATGCACGTTTTTTTCCTAGTACTTTTTTTTTTAAATAGAAATTTTGTCCTGAGGTTACAAGCAAGTAATTTTTTAAAAGAGACTTACTAGCAATTGACCATCCATCTGTTTTGTTAGAAATATTAATAATTTACCTAGTTTCTTTGTAAGACATTTAGAAATTTAAGCTGTATGTGAATGCATTAAAATATTTCATTGTAAAATACAGATTATGTATTTTGTTAATTACGTGGTATAAAATTTGAGGTTAGCAAATTGGTAAAATTGTTACATGTGTAATTGACTAATTTATTGTCATAACTGTTTTGAAAGTTATTTTGTGTAGCACTGAAGTATGTAGTATATAACTTGAAATAATTATTGACCAAGTGTAATTCTTGGAGTAAGTAAATAGCGCTGGGTTGTTATCCCAAGAAGGGAAACAGAACTAAAATTTATACAGTCTTAGTTTAGAATTTAAGTATATAATCCCCAAATGAAATAATTTGAATTTAATTTCTATGAAATATTAAGTGGGTTACTATGAGGCAGAATAATGTAGTGTTTAAAACACTATTACATGTGATGCACTGTATTTTCTATTTTTCCTATATGCTTTAATTTTTTAAAAAGCTTGTCATGCTCGCTAAATTGATTTCACGATCCATAACGGATCATGACCTGTACTTTAAATAACCGTGCTTCAGAGAGAAGCTTAACTATTACATGGCCCTTTGTATGCTTCTCATCCTAACATAAGATGAGGCGTTGGTTGTCTTCTGGGCAAAAGTCCAGCTCTGAGTACCCATAGGGAAAATGTCCAAGGTCAGTAATCTGTTTTATCTTGACTTAAGGCTCACCTTCCCCACCCCACACCCTCCACCCCCAACTTGGGAATCCCTTTTGGTGCCTTTCCCTCTGCTGTTAAGCCTCTCTTGCTTGCCACCCAGGGTTTCCTGTTCCTTTCAGAGTTCCCCAGGAATCCTTATTATAGATACCATTTAGATAGTAGAATACCCACTTAATATGGTGAATTTAGACTTTACCCTCTAATGGGAATTAAAAACTTTATTTGAGGGCAAGTATTAAAAAACAGCCCAATACTTAAACACATATTCTCAGTGCTCCTCAGGCAAATGTAATCCAAACTCAAAAATTTCTCTCCTTTCCCTATAACTACTACTAGAATATTCCTTCACTGGCCGCCTTCCTTTAAGAAATTCAGTCAGCTCTTGCAGTGGCTGATTTTATGTGTTGAGCATGTTGGGCCCAACAGGACAGGTGTAGCCTTCTGTTAACATCCTGCAAGTCAGCACATTTAAAAGGAAACAAAAGTGATTGGTAGTTTATTGGGTGCCCCAGGCACTATGCTGAGAAGTACTTGACCTGTGTTATCTCCTTTGATATTTATAACACCTTGATGTGAGAAAAATTATCTAACTAGCTCTTTCATATAGCTATTTCACAGAACTAGAGTTAGAACTCATAGCTGTCCAATCCCAAATCTGTTCGAATTCTAATCTGTTCTGCCAAAATGAAAATTAAAACAATATAATATCATAGTTTACTTATCAAATGGACAGCTTTCTCTTTCTTTCTTTTTTTTTTTTTTAAAATGATGGTGCTGGGCCGGCCCCGTGGCTTAGTGGTTAAGTGAGTCCGCTCCACTGCTGGCGACCCGGGTTCGGATCCCAGGCTCGCACAGACGCGCTGCTTCTCTGGCCATGCTGAGGCCGCATCCCACATACAGCAACTAGAAGGATGTGCAGCTATGACACACAACTATCTACTGGGGCTTTGGGGGGAAAAAATAAATAAATAAAATCTTTAAAAAAAAAAAAATAAATGATGATGCTCACTTTGGACCTGGGGCTTTGAAATAGGCTGCTTATATATATACTGGGAAGAATGTCAGTTACCTACCACTTTTCTGGAGGCAGTGTTGCAGCATGTAGCAAGTGTCTTAAAAATACTGAATCTTTCTGCTAGCACTTCTAGGAATTTATCCTGAGGAATTAATGAGGGAAACAGATTTATGTATATGAATATTAATCTCAGTTTTGTTTGAAGAAAGATTCAGAATGAACTAAGTGCTTGAAAATCAAAAAAGGATTATAATATGATCCATCTACATCTACGTCTTAAAATTCTAGGCTGCCTTTAAATTGCTTTGAATATTTGATAAGGAGAAATATTGAATATTTAATAAGGAGAAAATGCTCATGATATAATAAGAAAGGTAAGCAGCATAAACATTATGATTCCAGGTGAAAATAAAGTGGGGTTATGTATCTATATATATGTAGGAAAAAAGCCTAGAATGAAATACCCTTGAATCTTAGAAGTGATTTTAAATGAGAAAAAATAACACACAAAGGATGCCTTAATGGTATTTTCTAGGAACATTGCTCTGTGATTCTCAATTTTTCTCATGAGATTTTTTTAAAAATGGGGTTTACTCTCTTTCATTTTGAGGGTCTGACTGCCATAAATTAGTTGGGAATCTTGTTTTAGACTCTCGGATGTGAATAAGCCTGATTTCTTAGGGCTTATCAATAAGCCCTATTGATTATTTAGTGCGACTTCTTCTTATCCATACGAGGATCCAGTATTATTTTATTATTATGATCTCTGTAAGGTGAAGGTTAGAAATGACTTAGGTTCATAGAGTTGCCCCCCCCAACGTTTTATTATGAAAATGTTCAAGCATATAGGAAAAGTTGAAAGAATTTTACAGTGAGTACCTCTAAACACACTGTCCAGATTCTACTATTAACATTTTACATTATTTGCTTTACCACATATCTGTCTATCCTACTATCTACCCATATATCTATTTACCTTGTTTTTTTGATGCATTCTAAGTAAGACATCAGTACATTTCCCAAAATCATAGACGTTTTAGGCTTAAGAGTGATTTTCAAACTTAAAAAAAAAGATGTAAAACTGAAATCTTACATTGACACCACACAAAAGATATGTAGGTGGTGCCACCCTGGTGGAAAGAGGTCCAGAGCTCCTCCCTTGGCCTCTTCTCCATCTTCCCCTTTGTTAAGCATTCCTCAACACAGTTTGAAAAACAGCACTCATCGTGAGCCCCTCATTTCCACATTGAGGAAGCTGGACCCAGACATGTTAAGTGACTTGCCCAAGGTTGTAGAGTAAGTTATGGCTGAAATCCAAGTCTGCTGATTTTGATTGTCATGACTATTCAAGATTCAAGCCTCCCAGAGCTGGAGGATCACAGGATCTTAGCGTTAGAACTAACCATCGAGTTATTTATTCTGTCATCGCACTGGTCTTCCTTTAATTATGATGCAGTCACCTGCTCTTCTTTGTGTCAGTGTAACCATGCTTATTTTGGGAATAAATCTTGACATAAGAGAGAAAGGAACTGTGATGTTAAAATAGATTTCTGATGTGGAGTCAAAAGCCCTATCCTGGGAGGATGACTTGGATAATCCATAAAAATCATATTATGACTTAATGTTCTAGTGAAAATTATGACTTTAAATAATTGTGAGATTTTATAGTGTGTATAAATGTGGATATTATAAAAGGCTCTATCTGCTAATTTGAATTCCTTGGTTTAATTTTAAAATTATTTTGAAATAGATTTTTTTAAAATCCACAGTTAATTGCCTATAATTGCAGCATTACATGAAGTAAAATTTACTTCTTCAGCCTGGAAATGTATTAAAAAGTGAGTGTTTTTATTGTACTTACAATTGTTATTTCTGATTGTATAGAATATAATGATTAGAAAGTATATGATATCACCAGTTACCAAAAAAAATTTTTTTTACTCTTGTAAAAATTCAGTGAAAAAGAGGAGGAACTGGCACAGGCACGACTACACAGAAGTTGACGATGGTTCCAAACCAGTGCAAGCTGGAACAAGAACCTTTGTTAAGGAATTACGTTCTCGAGTCTTCCCAAGGTATGGAAACTTGTTCTGACCAAAGAAAATTTAAGAATGTCACTTGGTAAAGTGACATTATCTGAAACAATATTTTCAAACTTCAGGTTGCAACCCATTATTGGTCTCAGTCAGCTTTTTATCTTTTTTTTAATGAAATAGAATAGAAAATATCAGTACATTGCAAGTAATAGGAGTAAATGAGCATGGTTTCATAGAACCTTTGTTATATATATATGTACTGGGTCACTGTGTAAAAATATATTTCTTAACTGTGGATCCCAGTCAGAAAGTGTGAAATAGACTAATCTAAGGCAGTTGTTCCCAGTACTTGGTTCCTTATGATGTGCAACTGCTGCTTCTCTTGCCCTTTCACCTCACCTACTCCTGTTTTCAAACTCTGTTCTTTTTCTTATGTTGTTTTCATATCTGTCTCCACCCTGGGTCTACCAGAAGTACCCACAACCATTGCTCAGCTTCTCTGGTGGTAGCAGAACGCGGCTTTTTGACTTTTTAAAGATAATGGAAAGTATTTGAGTTATCTGTGCCTCAGAGACAGTCAAAAGCATTGTATAGAGTTTAATCATGCTAATTTAGATCATTTCCTACTGCCTGCCTGACATCTTTTTAAAGTGATAATGCTTGATAGGCTTTTACACAGGATCGTATCCAAGCTTGTTAAAGAGGGGAAGTGCAATTTAAATTTAAATCACAATATCACATGCAGCCTATTATGGAATTATTTCAGATCCTCTAACTATAAAACCCTTGCTACTTCTTCACAGTCTTTAGGATTCGTGTTCACCCTCCTCCCCCTTAATCCTTAAACAGAAACATATAAATGATAAGCAGCTACATACTGTTGGCTCCCTCAGGTTGACTAAGAAAGAAAACATGTGAAGCACAGTGATTTCTTCTGATATTTGTGATGTGAAGGGCCCTGTTTTCAAATATTCTTTATCAGTTTCAAAGTCGTTGGAGAAATGATTGTTTTCCTTGATTGGTTTGGAGCCGACCAAACCTTAATTGGTTTGACCAGAGTTTTCAGCCTGGGTCTATGGGCTGGCTTTAGAGAGGTCTGTGAGTTCCCTAAAACTGTATAAACAATTAGTGTCGATGTGTGAATGTGCATTTTTCAGGGAGAGGAGCCGTATCATTTTTTTAAGTAGGTTCGTGACCCAAGAGTAGTGTTAAAAATCCTGGCGTAGTGATTCCTGTGGTTTCTCTTCCAAAGTAAACCCAAATGAGAACAGGTTATAGAGAAGGTCACAAACAGCTAAACTGTAATTACCATTAATTAAAAGTCTCTGGTTTTGCTTTGTTTAACTTCATAACCTTCATGTCATTTAAAACCATGTTGGAGTGACAATAACTAAATTACACATACTCCATGTGATTAACACAGAAGTGTATAAAATAAATGGGTTATCTTCTCCCTCCCCTATTTAGTGTAAGTCTTTTGAGACCCTTATCTACATAAATAACAACATTTAAAACAGTTATGTGTATAGATGTATGGATGTATATATACATCTAATTTCTGAAAAAGTAAAATAGGGGGTAGGCCCTGTGGCCTAGTGTTTAAGTTCGGCACGCTCCGCTTTGGTGGCCTAGGTTCGGTTCCCAGGCGCGGACCTATACCACTTGTTGGCAGCCATGCTGTGGTGGTGGCCCACATACAAAATAGAGGAAGATTGGCACAGATATTAGCTCAGGGAGAATCTTCTTTAAGCAAAAAGAGGAAGATTGGCAACAGATGTTAGCTCAGGACGAGTCTTCCTCAGCAAAAAAATAAAAATAAATAAATAAAATTGGGTTATGCATATGTTGTGCAGCTTGCTTTTTTACTCTATTATGTTTCACAGATATCTTTCCATATATATACAAAAATTTACCTCTCTCCTTAACTGCTGTGTAGTATGCAGTAGTGTAGATATACACCATAATTTACTTAACCATCCCCCTGTGATATATGTTTAGTTTGTCTCCAATTTTTTTCTCTTGCAAGTAATGATGTACCTAAATTTTTAAGCACTTTTATCTACATATTTTTGATCAACAGGGGAAGTAAAACACCAAACACGTAAGATCAGGGAGTAGGTACAAGTGATTTAAAATTCTCCGTTAGGTTCTTGTTTAAGGAATTGTTTAAATCTTAGAGGGTGGGGAAAGAGGGACACTTGTGGATGCTTATGGGGAAACTAAATGGCTGTGCAGAACTCAATGAGTCAGATGTAGGAGATCTAAGCCCTCCACTTGTAAGACTTTCTAGGAAAAGTCTGTCTCGATTTTTTTAGGTCTCAAACTGACCTTCCCTTATTGAGAGGGTGGGAAGATCAGAGCCCAGTAATTCAGAGAACCAGTTTCTCCTGTCTTCTCCTTGACATCTAGGCTGCAGATGACATCATGATAGGGAAGATCTGATTGTATAAACGGAAACTGTTGTGTTTTAACCTGTAATGCAAATGTTGCACTTAATTTTGAATATAGAGTGTTGCATTCTGTGAGCCATTGGGAGGTAAAATCTAGAACATCCCCATTTAAAGAGATCTGTGGTTCTTTGATGCATAGTTAGATAGAGGGCAGTGAAAAGGGACAAACCACACTTAAGCGTAATGCCTGTGGTAACGTGTTCATCATCAGAGAGGGCAGCTGGAGGTTCATCAACCCTTTTTAGTGGCTTAAGGTAACTACCTATTAAAACTTATTAAATACTGGTTGTAACAGATCATTTAAATCAGGAGTTCTCAGTTGCGGCGTTTTGGGCGTTTGTCTCAATGGGCAGGGACCACAGATGCTAGTCGTCCTCCAGTTTGCAGGACAACGAGGAATTGTTCTGTGTACTGTGAGACTTCAAAATGTCTGACAAATATTTATGTAGAATTTTATAGCCAGATACAATCTGGTCTGTTTTTACTTACTGGTATTTATTCTAATGTCCTCCTTACCTTTTGCTCTTCTGATTTCCTACACAGTTTGTGTTGAGTGGCTTCTGATCTTGTTGCTTCTTTTAAACCAACCACTCATTGCGCTTTACTATAAGCATCTCATTATTCTATTATCTCCTCTAGTGTAGGTTACCTGAACATTTACATGTTGAAATATATAATAAACTAATTTTTTCTCTTGTTATAGTTAAGCCATTTTATATAATACATATATATTTTTCCAATTACTGAAGTAATGATCTATGAATTTTACTTTAGGATAGTAAAAGGGGCTATATAAAACATTTGTTATAAAGAGGAGAATTAAGTATGATAGGTTGAGAAGCGCTGAGATAGATAATAATACAGTTTATGAATTAACCCATTACCAGAGTATTTTTTTTAACTGAACTTATCGACAAAAATGACGTTTTACTCCTATGTTTTCCTTAGTGCCGATGAAATCATCGTGAAGATGCACGGCAGCCAGCTGACGCAAAGATATCTGGAGAAGCATGGATTCGAAGTCCCTATTATGGTCCCCAAATTAGATGATCTAGGACTCAGGCTCCCTCCGCCTACTTTTTCTGTTATGGATGTGGAACGTTATGTAGGTACGAACTTGATTCCTTTAAGTGCTTGGGAAAACACGGTACAAGTAAAAATGATATTATCCTAATAATATTAAAAGTTATGAAGAGATGTTAATTTAGTTTAGTTTCCTGGGTCAGGAAAAGTGAAATTCAGTATCGCCTATGTTGAAGACTGTTTTTTCTGAGCAGAACTACAATTGTCAGAAAAACAGAATGAAACATGTTACCTCTTCTTACTCACTTAGCCTCATCCTGCTGCTTTTTTGTTGTCATCCAATTTTCTGATACTTGCTTAGGAAAAACTATTTACTGAGGGCTAGCTACAGATCCCAGGAAGAAGACCCTGGGATATTGGATTGGGACTAGGCCTTGGTAGCATTCAGGTACAGGATTTCTGGATCCTGCTTTGGCCACAAAAAAGAGGAGATCATTTTGAAACCTATTTTTATATTAATGACTTGGTGATACTGCCATTTAATGATGGCTGGACTTAATTTGCTGTTTTGAGGCCCAGAAAGGCATAAGAAACACGGGGAAAACCCTTCATCTATTGCAATATTGTTGACATTTTCAGTCATTTCGTTCATTCTCATCATGGTATTTATAAACTGACTCTGTCAGTCTCATTCCTTGTCAGCAATAGATAGAGGTTATTTGAGGATTAGCTCTCAACTCTACCTTGACTCAGAACTGTACATTCACTACAATACGTTATCTCCTGAGCATGAAACATCTAAGAACTTGTCCTTTTATTGAGCCATTGGTTGACAGTTCTCATTGGTAACTATTTCACTGAGGAAATCCAATTAAATGTCGTGACTTCACATTCAGCTAATTTTGAATTTTTTAATGAATTAGGGAGTGAGGCAGAGGTTTAAACTAAACCTGTTTGCACAGATGTAGAATAAATGGCTAGTGTGATACAGTCATGCGTCACTTAACAAGAGGGACACGTTCTGAGAAATGCATCATTAGGTGATTTTGTCGTTGTGTGAACATCTTAGAGTGTACTGATGCAAACCTAGGTGGTATAGCTTACTACACACCTAGGCCATATGGTACTAATCTTATGGAGCCAGTGTTGTATATGCAGTTCATCATTGACCAAAACGTCATTATGTGGCACGTGACTATATAAGTATAGGAAAAAATGTTCAGACTACTTGATAGCTAACTTTTTATTACTGCAAAACGCTTCAATCAACAGAATTGTCTTGCCTCCTAAGTATAAAATAAAGTCTACTAGGCAATACTTTCTTAACTTATGTAAAGTTACATTAAAGTAAGAAAATGGCATTTATTTGTTTTCTATTTCAGATTGATTAACTATTGCCATATTTGAAATTCCACCTTATCCTGTAGGACATTGTAAAGTTGACTCTGCTTCCGAGAGTGACGATGCAGTGGTGTACAAGCAATGCCCATGGTTTTATAGGAAAATTGTAAATTAATCCTAATTCAAAACTCCTTTCACAGACACTAATGTGAATGGATTTTTGCTTCCTAACCACTATTTTTTCTTGAAGCAAAATCTTAGAAGAGAAGACCCTACCAGGCAAGCAGAAATTGATTGTCCTGGTTAACTTGTTCACTAATTCCCCAGTGACTGATCCGTTTTTCAAAATGATAGACCGAGAATCTTGGGAGTATAGAAGTGAAAGGGAAGAGCCACTCTCCTCATTTGATACAGGAGGAAATTGAAACCCAGAGCGTGTGGCAGTTCCCACATAGCAATGTTTTGTCGTTATGAGCTGCACACAAGAAATCATTGGTATGTAGAAACCTTTGTAAATATATAAGTTTTACACTGTGTTAATTATGCAGCTCTCTCTTAATTGCTTATTCTTTCCTTCAAACACCGTCCCTTTTTTCAAAAGTTCTGGTTGGACTCAAAGTACAGATATAGGAAGAATCTTCGTCTAGGCTATGTAGTTTTATAGTTGGCTTAATTATCATACTGAGTAAATATGGTCTTTAAAATATTTTTGTTTAGGACATCTATTGATGTAACTCTTAAGCCCAATAATAAGACTATAATTTTTCTCTGCAGGTGGTGACAAAGTGATAGATGTCATTGATGTGGCAAGGCAGGCAGACAGCAAAATGACACTTCACAATTATGTTAAATACTTCACGAATCCTAACAGACCAAAAGTGTTAAATGTGATCAGCCTTGAATTTTCAGATACAAAGTGAGTAGTTCTGGACATTTTTGTTTAGCCTTCTGAGTGTTAGCTAAATGTAGTTACATGATAAATTTATTTCAGTAAGAAACATAATTGTGACTTCTAAAGTGGTCCAGTATTAGCAATGTTGTAAATTTTGCTTTGGCATGCTCAGAGAATATTTAGAAATATGATGAGTTTTAAACTTTAAGTATTGTTGTTAACCTTAAGTTCCAGTTAATTTCTTGATTTGGGTTGAGATGGGAGATGCAATTTTAAGAAGTTTTAATTTGCATGATGTGGCTGTGTGTGTATATGTGTGTTTGTTCTTTTAAAGGATGTCTGAATTGGTGGAGGTCCCTGATGTAGCCAGAAAACTTTCCTGGGTGGAAAATTATTGGCCAGATGATTCAGTCTTTCCCAAGCCATTTGTTCAGAAATACTGTTTAATGGGAGTTCAAGACAGCTACACAGATTTCCACATTGACTTTGGTGGAACTTCAGTTTGGTACCATGTCCTCTGGGTAAGATTGGGATATTTCTTTGTTCTCTTATTGACAAAAACATTTAAGTCCCATTTTTCTAGGGGTGCCTTCATTTGCTGTAAATGACATTTGTAAAGAGGGAAGTTTTGTATTTTTTAAGTAGGATCTATCATTTTACCTTTAAGCATTATGATTTTTTTAACCCAAGTAATGGAGGAGTCATGAGTTCTTAATTTATATTTGGATTCCTTTTTTTGCCTCCATCTTATAAGTTGGTCTCTTTTAGCCTTTTGTCTCTTTTTGTTTCCTCTTCCCCCTAGTCAATTATCAGTTAATCCCTGAATCAAATACCTGAAAAGGAGCAAAATTACTGTAATAATTGCTTCTGTCCTTAAGGTTAGACTAGGACAGCTAGTTGGATAAGTCAGGAATGCCCATAAAAATACGAATTCTTCTTGGCAGCTTATATTCACCTTGCTTTATCTAAAACCGCACTATTCAATACAGTAGCCACTAGCCACATGTGGCTAAATTTAAATAATTAAAGTTAAATGTAATTTAAAATGGCAGTTCCTCATTTACACTAGCCACATTTCAAGTGCTCAGTAGCCACGTGTGGCTTATGACTGCTCTATTGGACAGCACATACGTAAAACATTTCCGTCATCGTAGAAAGTTCTGTTGGAAGTGTTGATCTAGAACCAAATCTTCATCTATATCAAATGCCTGTGCCTCGGCAATGCTCTGGACTACATTTGATGTGTCCTTAAGCTCCTGTTCCTTCTCTCCATGAGAAAGCAAAGGGTTAATTCATTAAAGGAAGGAAGTTTATTTACAGGTCTTTAAAAATAATCATTATATTATAGATCTTAGAACCAAGGGCAAAGTTAGCTGAGATGACTCTCTGTAACCTGGGGCCTATTAACATGTATTTGCTTCTATGCCTTGAAAATGAGATCAGTAGGATGTTTGTGATTCTTTACCCTCGTCTCCTGTCACTATTTCTCCAACACTACTTTATTGACTTCTTGTCATATTTGGGAGGGGGACCTTTAGTTCCTGGGAAGATGCTTATTAAGGGTGATAGCTATTGATCAGGTGTGCGAAAATATGTCTTTCGGAGCCTTAAAAAATCTGATAACTCTCTAATTTAATTTAGATCACTCTATTGAGAAATTGCATCAATGTAAGCCATTCTAAGAGTGGCTTTTCCATTTTCAAAAATAGTGTTATTACTTCCTTCTAGGGTGAGAAGATTTTTTATTTGATAAAGCCAACAGATGAAAATTTGGGACTCTATGAATCTTGGAGTTCATCTGTGACCCAGAGTGAGGTGTTCTTTGGAAATAAGGTGGATAAATGCTACAAATGTGTGGTAAAGCAGGGACATACCTTATTTGTTCCTACAGGTAAGGTTTTAATCCCATCCTTGCTCCCCATAGTTGACACTCAGTCACATGGAGTCAGCGTTTCATTAGAACCTTTGGCTTTGACATGTTTGGAAAGTAGCTTTGCATAGCCTGAGAGATAATTCCGATCTTGGACTTCTTACTTCTTTGTCCCTTAGAAGGCTTCTCTGGTAGTTAGGACTTATTTTGGCATTGCGTTTTATGTCATTTGCCTTCATTTTTATTTCTATTCAGATAAAATTCACATACCATAATATTCACCCTTTTAAAGTGTACAATTTGGTGGTTTTTAGTAGATTAACAAGGTTGTGCAACCATACCAGTATCTAATTCTGGAACATCTCATCACCTCGAAAAGACACCCCATACCAATTAGCAGTCACTCCCCGTTCCCCCTCCTCTGAGCTCCTGGCAACCACTAATGTCCTTACAGTCTCTGTGGATCTGCCTATTCTGGACATTTCATATATAATATGTGGATTATGTGGCCTTTTGTATCTAGCTTCTTTTAGTTAGCATAGTGTTTACTAGGCTTATCCATGTTGTAGCACATATCAATACTTCATTATTTTTTATGGCTAAATAATATTCCATTGTATGGATATATCACATTTCATTGGTCTGTTCATCAGTTGATGGACATTTAGGTTGTTTTCACTCTGGCTATTATGAGTAGTGCTGCTTGGAACATTTGTGTAAAAGCTTTTGTTTGGAGGTATGTTTTCATTTCCCTTGGTTATATACTTAGTAATGGAATTGTTGAGTTATATGGTTTAATGACGTTTAACTTTTTTTGAGGAACTGCCATACTGTTTTCCAAATGGCTGCACCATTTTACATTCCCACCAGCAATGTACGTGTGTTCCAGTTTCTTCACATCCTCACCAACACTGTAATTATCGTTTTTATTTTTGCCATTCCAGTGGGTGTGAAGTAGTGATAGCTCACTGTGGTTTTGATTTGCATATACTTATGAGTAACAATGCTGAGCATTTTTCTTGTGCTTATAGGCCATGTGTATATCTTCTTTGGAGAAATATCTATTCAAATCCTTTGCCCATTTTTAAGTTGGGTTATTTGTCTTTTTATTGTTGAGTTGTAAGTGTTCTTTATATATTCTGTATACTAGACCCTTATTAGATATATGATTTGCAAATATTTTCTTCCATTCTGTGGGTTGTCTTTTCACTTTCTTGTTAATGTTCTTAGCACAAAATTTTTAAATTTTAATGAAGTTCCCTTCAATTTTAACTGGTCAGCCAGCTCTACACTGCTGTCAAAGGCCAAGCCTGCTGTAAGAATCTGGGCTGCTGTCTTGGGACAGTTAGGAGGCAATGGGTATGTTTTTGAGGGACCCTAGGAAGGGATTGAGTACCAGCCTTAGTTTTAGCCTCAAGTATAGATATTAGGTGCGTCATTTTGAGATGGCTTAATGCATGTTATGGACTCTCCAGGCCAGTGGTTTTGAGAATTGTGTTCTTCTGATTCAGGTGACCTTAATGGCTGCAGACCTGTTACCACAGGCCCTGCTTTCTTGCCTTGCCTCTGGTGTAAATAATAATTAATATGGGTTGAATAAATGACTGAATAAATGCTTAGAACTATCAGAATTTATAAATCTAGATAAGTATCAATATTTTATTGTGAATGGTCTAAGCTCCCCCCTTAAATCCTCTTCCTAGTGCTCCTTTTTGTAACAAATATTTTGTCATGCCCTCTTCAAAATCTTGAATTCAAATTCATTGACAATATAAACCTCCTATACCAATAATTTTTTTAAAAATTGATTTAATGACCTAACTAGAATATAAAGAATAAATTAAAAAGTAATTTATAATAAAATACTATTTGAAAAGGTGCCTGCTCAGGCACAGCAGCATTAGAAGACAGAATGAAATAAAGGCATAAGCCAGCAAACCAATACAGGTGTGTGATTGGCAACTCAAATTCTATAGCGCTGGTGTAGATTAATGATTCTCAAACTTCGCTCGATGTTAGAATCACCTGGAGGGCTTCTTACAACACAGATTGCTGGACCTCATCCCCAGCGGTTCTGATTCGGTAGATCTGGGGTCAGCCTGAGAATTTGTATTTCGAACAAGTTCCCAACTGATACTGGTGCTGCTGGTCTGGGGACCACACTTGGAGAACCACTGCTATAGAGTTGTGATTTTTTTTCCAAGGTAGTTGGCAACTGATAAATTTCCAAATAAACTAAAGCACAGTTTTCTTCAATTTACAGAGTATTGTATTCCTGGAAAATCGTGCCAAAACCATGCAAAAAATACCTTGTTTACATACATAATGGAGTTATAGTTTCTAGGCTCAGACAGTTAATGACAGATTTTGTACCAATATGAATACCCAGCAGAAGTTCTCAAGTCCTGAGGAATGTAGGACAATTTCTTAGTATGTGGAACTGTCCTGCATGTTGCTCCCCTGGCTCTCGCTCACGAAATGACAACAGTGCTTCCTGACCATTGTGACAATCAAAAAAGCCCCCCAAACTTTCCAAGACGCCTTCTACTGGCAGTACTGCCTCTGTTGGGAAGCACCAATCTATAGGATTTGTAGCTGACGTAGACTTCTAATTTGTGATTTCAGGGTCAAGCTCAAGGTTTTGTGCCTTTGAGCGCACACATGGGCACCACTTGAAAGTCAGTCTTTTGAGGAGTTTTTTGATATTGTGTCATAGCACAATGAGGGATCAGAAGATGAAAAATATAAAGAAAATGGGATCTCTTTTAACAGCTAATTTTTACATGCAAACGTATGTGTATATATTTATTTATATTTATATTTATATTTATGTAAAGTCTTTATGTTCAGTCTATGGACATTTCTTTCAAAAGTTAGGCATCTCTTAGAAATGATTCTCACTTTGAAAACATTCTTATGGGAAAACAAGACATCATTGTGACTGCTGACATTTATATTTATAGCACCACAGCCTCCCTGATGAAATGTGGATGATCTACCCTTACCTTCTCAGAGGCAGGTCCCCGGTTGAGTTCTGCTGATCCTCCTCTGCTTAGTCCCTAAGGGCACTCATTTCAGGATGATGCTGGGGAAGCAAAGCGCTCAGCCAATCCCAATGTTCATTTAATGGAAGTGTGCTTGCCTCATTCCAACGAGATTTGATTTGTCTCAGGGTAAAATCTTTAGTATAAACTTGAATTGTGTTTTTAAACTAAAAAACTAAAACAGCAACAACCACAAAACCTTCAGTTATCCCATACCATGATTTTGTCTGACTGGATCAATGTGTTTGTTTCCTCAAACTCAGCACAGAGCCTGGCATATCATAGGCATTCAGTAAATATTAGAGTGAATGAATCTATGGATTGTAGTAGACATTAACTTCTCTAGCACTGGAGTATGAAGTAAACTGATGTTGATATTTTGAGTTACTTATTTTACAGGTAGATATCATATTTGTCTGGTTTAGAAATTGAAAAACCACTGATTTATATACTTTTAACCATTTCAGGGTGGATTCATGCTGTGCTCACTTCTCAGGATTGTATGGCTTTTGGGGGGAACTTTCTGCACAACCTTAACATTGGCATGCAACTCAGGTTTGTGCCCTCAGTATTTAAAGGATCTTTTGTCTTTTCTCAAATAGGACATTGTTTAAAAGTTTCAACTACATATTTTAATTAAGATCTCATGGAGATACGCCCTGAGAAAGTATTAGGAATAGGAACTTTTAACAAAAATATTGTGTTAACATTTTCTCAGGAGGACACCTTGATGCATTTCAAATCTAAAACAAAAACAATAATTTATTCAGTTTGAGACTAAATATCTCCCCTAATCGGCTGTCCTTTGGCTATTTTTACAATGAGGGAAATGAACTAAATCCAGTCAGACTCAAGTGTGACATATGGTGCTCAGGACAAGCAATTTTGAAGTAGGATTGCTGTCAAAACACCCACTTTAATTTTGCCGTGGGTACAGGATTAACAGCTATTTCCCCTTCTGTGCGAGAATTTCACCTTTGGGTAACTGTTCCCCAATGAGAGTAGCATGAGAGTAGAATGTTATGTGGCAACATTGCTTATGGTATAGTGACTCCTGATTGATAAACTCCATCAGGATGGGGAGAACTAGAAATACCTAGTAGGAAGCCGTATCCTTGGGCTTTCCTGAATGTGATGACTCTTGTAACTTGCATGCCCTTGGGGAGCCCCAGAAGCTATGCGTCTTTGGAGTTATTACAAGAAATGCTGGCTTTTATGAGGCCTGAAGCTTTAAGCCAGGGCAGCTCGCACCCTGCCAAGTGGGAATCTTGTTTCTTTATACCTGAGCTGTCCCTGAGGGAAAGATGGCTCCTGACTGTATGGACTGCTACAAGGACTCCCACAGAAGACTGACACTGTAGCAAGCTGTGGTTCCTGTCTTCTCACCTTGACCAACGCCAGGTGTGGTCTTGAGCTTGAATGCTTAGGAGAGCCTAAAGAAAACTCCCTGGGGGCTGGCCTGGTGGCGTAGTGGTTAAGTTTGCCCGCTCCGCTTCTGAGGCCTGGGGTTCCCAGGTTCGGATCCTGGGCACGGACCTACACACTGCTTGTCAAGCCATGCTGTGGTGGCGTCCCATATAAAGTGGAGGAAGATGGGCACAGATGTTAGCCCAGGGCCACTCTTCCTCAGCAAAAAGAGGAGGATTGGCAACAGATGTTAGCTCAGGGCTAATCTTCCACACCAAAAAAACCCCCCAAAAAAACTCCCTGAGTGGGTGTGGCAGTGTTGTCCAGCACATGGAGCTGTTTTCTAAACATATTGTTTTATTTATTTTGGTGGAACCCTTATAAAATTCCTTCTGTTAAAACTAGGATACAGATCCCAAGGTGTGATCTTTTGGAAGGCCAGTGTAATTCTTCACTATGCTGTCATTTGTTAAGGGCAGACTTGGATAAGATCCCAGTTCAGGCTTATCAAATGTGGGATCGTTAAGTAGCATACAGTACTTGATTGGTCTTATACGTCATGGCCTGCTTATTCTATTTTTCTTAAGTTAGTTGCACCTGTTTAACTTTGAAATGATAATATTAAAATTAAGTTTCTTCAAATTTTATTTATTTAGGTGTTATGAGATGGAAAAAAGGCTAAAAACACCAGATCTTTTCAAATTCCCTTTCTTTGAAGCCATATGTTGGTTTGTAGCCAAAAACTTGCTGGAAACCCTGAAAGGTAATTAATAATCTGTACATTTTGTTGTATGATGTGATGCATGATGTTTGTAAACTCACTAAAAGCCACTGATAGAAGGAGAGGACCATTTTTAGTATAATGTGACTGTTGCCCCTATTTTGTTTTTTGAATCCATGATTTCCCCCACCAAGAGCCTTTTTAGCAAGTTAGAGTCTCTAGTTCATAGCCTTAAAAATCAGATATATGATGGGCTGCATCAGAACAGCACAGGTAGTACTGAAAAATGTTCATTTCACCTGGGACTCTGTAGCCTGCACACACTGTCAGGCATGTAAAAGTGCCTCACTTGCAAAAATGAAGTTTAAGCCAAGAGACTGTTACCTAATATGTGTTCCCAAACATTTGCTTTAAAAAATCAAGGGGATGTTTTCATGTCCCGAGAGAATCAGGTAGTGCCTGTGCCATTACGTTATGACCATTGTGCTGGCCAGCGTAAGGCACTTGTTAGCACAGACCAACTGAATTTCAGGCTGTGAGTCTGCAGTGATGGAACATGGGGTTTTGCGGGATATCCCTTTATTTAAACTTGAAAGCTACCTTTTTAATGTAGAATTTCAGATCTTGGTGTTTTATCTTTGGTTTAGTAATCTTTGAGCGGTCAAGTTGGAAACTGAATGTCACTTCTACTTTTACCCACTTTTTGTGTTCGTGCACTTGTGCTTGTGAGAATACAGTCCGTCTGGTTTTTGTGTTGTCTAACTTTTCTAGTCAGTTTGCAAATAGTGTTGTTATATTATAGCTAACTCCCAGAAGAACAGATATAAACAGATTAAACAGTAAAGTCTATTCTAAATATTTGCTTCTTTTTCCATTTAAAAGTTACACAAGAAGAAAAGGTAAAATGAAAAGAAACAACAAATAACTTACTTCTCAGGATAGCATGCACAGAATTAAGTGATAAAACTCATTTATGGTTTCTTTCCTCAAAAAAAAACTCACTCTCTTTGGAAGGAAAGAGCAATGGAACCCCATCCGACACCTTGCAGCACAGTGTAGAGGCAGATGTCTTGACAGGGGTACAGGTGTATTCAGTGGAGGTAGGATCCTGTGGATGCAGAGGAACAGGTGCTTTCTGCACAAGACAGTCTCTGCCCCAGAAATGCATCCTTATCTTGAATCCCCGACTCTTTCAGTGTTTTCAGGTATTTTTCTTGCTTACAGGAATGTCACAATGGACCATAGAGTTGCCATATATAGTTTCCAGTGAAATACTGGACGGTCAAGTTCATAGTCTTATATCCAAGTAGAAGCCTAGAAAAATAGGAACACATAAATATTTAATAAAAACACTTATGAATGTCCTTGTTTTCTGGAAATAAAACCCAGTTACTGAACCCTCCAGATAAGATATTGGCAATTCAGTATTCAGAAAGTTCAGAGCACTTTTTCCATCTTTTTCCATCATACGCATGTGCACGCACGCGCGCGCGCGCGCGCACACACACACACACACACACACACCGGGTTGATGCTTTTTCCCCAGTGTCTAAGTGGGGCTCGTCAATCAACTTTTTAGAACAAATTAAGAATTTATCTGAAAGGCAAAGTCTTGCTGTTCTTGCAGCCACAAGCAGCAAATTGCTTAGTCTTAGCGTAACGATTTATCCTTTGTTTTAGGCCATTGACAGTTCAGAAATATTGAGGTCTGATCAAAAATATGACCTTATACATTAAAGACTTAAAAGAGATTACAGTAAAAAGATATTTGTAGGTCAAGTTTTAAAATGTTTTCATTTCATCAGCTGGCTCAGTACAGGATACCTGGCAATTCTAGTGAGTCGGTCCAGTCCCCTGCGGCTAGAGCTAAATGACCGTTACACCAACTGCCGTCGCCCTGGGCATTCATCCTGGAAGCAGGAGTGGTGGTCTTCTTACCCCACATTATGTTGTTCTTTCATCCCTGACCTTTTAACTTTCCGTTGTGGCCTGTTATTTGCCAGCTCTCAAAATGTTAAAAAGCTTATATGATGGGTTAGATGAAGGTAGATTGTATGAAACTCTTAACTGTGTTTAGTGTCAGTAATAATACAACAAGGAACCAATTTTGGATTTATGTAAGTAAATTAGCCACTGGGCAGAAGTTAAATCTTTTGCCTTTGCTTCAAGTTACCTGAATTTTAGACCACATCTAATGTATTTTGCATGAGTTTTAGATAATCAGTTTGGTTTAAAAACTCAGAAAAAACAGTCGTGTGTATGTGTGTACGTCTTTATCTTTACAATAGTGAAACATGTCATGCCCATAGTCAGTTGTATCAATCACACGCTGCATACACATATATTCTTGTACCGTTTAGAGAATTATAAGGCTCTCTCTCAGGTCACCTCTGCCCTAAGGAAACAAAAACAGCCTTGCCAGTACCTTATAAATGCTCAGCTATTTTCCTATTGCACCCTCTTCATTCCCTTCTCGAGAGAACCACTAACCTGACTTTTGTGATAATCCTTTTCTTCAGTTTTATCATCTGTGTCACAAACTGAAATAGTTTAATTGTGTCCATTTTTAGACTACATATGAATAGATTCATACTGACATTCTCTCGTGACCTGTTCCTCAGCGTTATGTTTGTGAGCTTTCTTCTAACTGGAGCATTTAGTACAACTGCGTTTGAAGTAATTACATTTCTTTTTTTTTTCTTGCCTTTTCAGTCAATTGTTTCTTATTTCACTGTTTTCCCTTCTATTAATTTGGAAGTTATACAGTTTGATATTTGGTGGTTACTCAGAATCTACAGTTAATCCCTTTGTCTTCAGAACCTGTTAACTTCTTTCCCCATTTCACTTCCATTTCCACAGAACTGAGAGAAGATGGTTTCCAGCCGCAGACTTACCTGGTACAGGGAGTGAAAGCACTGCACACTGCTTTAAAATTGTGGATGAGAAAAGAAGTAAGCTGTTTCCTTTGGTGAAACAATTGTTATTTTTTACATGTCAATATCAGGAGCACAGAGTCTTTATGGTGTTTGGGCAGCACTTGTGAGTAGCCGTAGTAGAGGGAATGGAAATCGTGGTTCAAATACAACCTGCATTTTATTATACATTATGTACACATGTACTGGTTTATGTTTATATTTATGAGAATAAAGTACCTAGATATTTCTTTAATCTTTAATCTGGAAAAGAAAGTAATTCAAGTATATCTAGGATATTGACTAAGAAGTGAATATGTAGGCATAGAATAATAATAAATAACTGAGTTCTCATAGTGTGCTAACCACTGTGCTTTTATATCCATAATCTCATTTAATCCTCAAAGCAGATATATGGGGTTGGGGTGCTATTATTATCCCCATTTTACATATGGGGAAGCTGAGGTTCAGAGAGTTTAGGGAACTTGCCCAATATCTGGTAGAGCTAGGACTTAAAACTAGGTCTCTGATTGCAAAGCCTGTCCTCTTATCCCTCTGCTAGACTTATGTAAAAATAAAGGAAAAGGGAGGTCAAGGTTTAAACAGGAGCTTTCCATTTTCATTAAAATGTGGTCTAGTTGTTTGCATTTGAGTCCCACCACCTCTAAGAGGTCATCCCAGATCTCCATTTGGAATTAGTTTGTCCTTCCCTTATGCTTCCATGGCGTATTTCTTGTGCCAGTGGACTTAAAAGTAATGTCTATAAAGTAATGTATGCATGTCCCCTTTACTGGGTTTATGAGCTCTTGAAGAACGGGACTTTCTTATCTTTATTTCCCTCCTGGAACTTTACACACGACACTTTAATAAGTGATAAATAGGTGAGCTGATGAAAATATATTTCCATACTAATTTCTTGAGTGTCCACTCGAAATAAAAATCCTGCTCTTAAGAGATATTGGGAGACAGTGATTAGGTTACTCGCCCAATAATTTTATACTTCCTTTCACTTTATCATTGCTATGTAGCCACTAGAGCAAGGCATTGTGGAAGCATTCGGGAAAGTAAAAATCATGTCTTCCAGTATCAAAGACATCATCATCTAGAAGACAAGTAAAGGCGTAAACAGATTACAAAACTATATACAAGATATATGTTGCAAAAACTCTGTAATTTGTCTCCTGCTAAAGGCTTTAGACAAGTTGTTCTCAAACTTGTGTGTTTATCAGAATTGCTTTTAGAGCTTTTTAAAAATAAACAAACTCTCAAGAGATTCTGATTTAATAGATCTAGGGTAGGATCTGAACCTCCGTTTTTAACAAACTTTGCAATTGATTTTGATGCACAGTAAAATTCATCGATAATAAATACTGTTAATTCATTGGCTTTGAAGTGTACTTTTAAAAGCATGAAATTTGCATTGAACCACCTGTTAACCTTGCTCTAAGATGAGAGGCAGCTCAGCATAGTGATTAAGAGCGTGGACTCTGGAGTCAGATGTTTGGATTCAAATCGCAGCTATGCTACTAATAACATAGCTAACCTCTGTTCCTTCAGTTGTAAAATGAGAATAATAGTAGTATCTCTGTCATAGTGTTGTTGAAAGGATTAAGAGTTAACACTCAGAAAGTACTTAACAGTATCTTACCTGGCACATCGTTAGCACCTAATGTTACTGTTGTCATTAGTTTGTTTTAACAAATTTTGCAAAAACCAAGGAAAGGATGTAAAGCAAAAGTAAAAACTAGTATGTCGAGTGCATCTAAAAAATCAAAATGTTCTTAGATACAGAGATTAATATTTGGAACTAGACATAATAAATAATGACAGTAGTTTGCAGTTCAGTAGGTATGGTAACTCACCAATTAATTCCTCTTTCCTGCTGATGGGATCTTTCTCCTGTTTTGTTTTTTGACTATTAAAAGAAAAGAGTTTGGGGCCAGCCCGGTGGCATAGTAGTTAAGTTCGTGCGCTCCGCTTCTGGCGGCATGGGGTTTGCAGGTTCGGGATCCCAGGCGCAGACCTACACACCGCTCATCAAGCCACGCTGTGGCAGGCGTTCCACATAAAGTAGAGAAAGATGGGCACGGATGTTAGCCCAAGGCCAATCTTCCTCAGCAAAAAAGAGGAGGATTGGCAACAAGTGTTAGCTCAGGGCTACTCTTCCTCAAAAAAAAGTTTACAAGAATTTATTCAAATTAGACATCCCATGAGAAACTATTATTTTAGTGCTTGTGTTCGCCCTTACAAATCTTTATGTATTATGAATTAAATGTTAGGCTTAATTACTAATTATAGTAGTAGTTAGAATTACAGTAGGCTTTGAGATATAGAGTACAAGGTTACTATTCAATATAGAGCAAAATGCACTGAAAGGCAAGTCCATCTTTAACTCAAGCTAAGAGGATTTTATGAGTGAATAAGGATCTCCTTAGAAGGTATTTTACCAACTCCATGACCTCTGAGACCTGGCTTATGAGTATTAGACTATGTCTGTAAAATTTAGAGAACCCAAAAATTGGCTTAGTAAATTAGTTTTTACATATTAAAGTGTAAGTAACTTTGGTTGTCTTATCTTTGTTAATCTAAATACAGCTTGTATCTGAACATGCCTTTGAAATTCCAGACAACGTTAGACCTGGACATCTTATTAAAGAACTTTCTAAAGTAATTCGAGCAATAGAGGTAAGAAGGGCAGCTGTCATCTAAATGCTTGGTTACTATCTGCTTTGAGAAGCAATGGCTCTACCACCTCACTACAAACATTTTAAAACCCTTATACTCTTGGAAGAAATCAAATGAGCTGCGTCTTGGGAGGAGTCTCAGGTTTTCAGGCTTCCAAAGTCCTACAGAGAAATTTAGAGTATGGTATCATAGTGAAGTAATAAGGAAGCAGTTACCGGGTGATTTCAGGTTACTCCAAAAATAAAAAGTACAGAATAAACAAAACTTTCAGGTCCATTCATTTCCACTATGCAGAGATGAATACATGTTAAGTAATTAGAGAAAGAGAGAAAATGTAAGGTGAGTGAGCTGGGTGAAGCTGGGTTGGAAGGAGGGATGATATTAGTGGGGCGGGGCAAGGAGGTCCTCTTGACTGAAAATATTAGAGCAACTTGGTTAGGTAAATGCCCTTTGATAAAAGCCCGTAAAATCTGAGATTAGGTGTTTTAATTTATTAATTAGGAGCTATTCTAAGTATTAAAGAAAGGGTATTTTAATTAAAGTGATTCTTCAAGAAGGTGATTCTGTTATTGTCTAGCTTGAACTGAAAGGCAATTAAGTTGGGGAGTGGAGGCTAACTACTAAGTTAACAGCTTAGATTAGGGCTGTATTAAGAAAGGTGTGGGTCTATATGAAAAAAAATTATTAGTCTTTACTAAGGAAAGTAAAGCAATACTTGAATAAATTGGAGGGTCATTTCTGAAATATGTCAATTCCAAATTAATATTACAAATTTAAAATGGTAAAATATACCTGGAAGAATAATTGGACAAAAATAGCCAACAAAGTATTTTTTTAAAAATTGGAGGGTAGGGAATACAGAAGGCAGCAAAATGGCCAGTAGAATAATGTGCAAGGAAAATAAACAGGTATTTCACTAAAGAAGAAATGGAGCTAGCCAATCTAATAAAAATGTGAAAAATATTTTCAATATGTGAAAAAGTATTCAACCACATTTTGCCAAATAATTTTTCACTTCATATGATCATTTATCAGATTGGCAAAGATAAAATTCCACATTCTTGCCCCGCTGGTAGGAAGGATAAATTAGTTTATGTTTTCTAAATGGCATATCCCTTGACCTAGCATTTTCACTAATAAAATAAATAAGAGGATTCCAAATAAACTTGGTAGATTGACCATACCTGCTTACCACTGTCACCTCTTAGAACCAAAATGATTGTAAGAAATTAAAAAAAATCCCTGAAGACAAAAAGAATAATAGAGATGAAGACTTCAGCAAAATTTTGGAAGCTGGAAAGCAGATGTACAAGTGGGAACTGATTCAGCAGACCAGAGAGAGCTGAAACTTGTGTGGGCAATGGGAGAAGGGCAGAAGAAGAACCTTCAAAAAGTTCAAAATCAGGGACACTAGGACTCTGAATATGAGAGTGGACATGAGATTGAAAACATGATTGATTAAAGGTCTATTTAAGAAGCGAGTTGATCTCCAAATCCCTGCCTTAGCACATGCAGAAAACTAGAGGTTTAATTGTTTGGGAGGTTGAACTTGCGACTGGACTTCGGGACGCTGAGCCCAGCCGACAGAGATGGGTACCATACCGAAAACAAGAGGATTTGGTGACAGTCTACATAGTGAATGATTCTTCTTCCACTTGGCTCCCAAAAGACTGGCAGCCTGGCCTGTACCTCCCAGGCCAAGAAGGTCCTCTGATACTGACTATTTGAAACCTTCCAATGGAACAACTGACACAGGTTCCCACCACCAGTTGACAAAGCCCCACTCACACAGAGCTCCCAGTTAGCTTTTTTCTTTTTACATACAGTGAAATGCATAGATCATAAAAGTACAGTTTGAGTTTTGACGAAAGTATACACCTGTACCACCTGTATAACCAATACTCCAATTGAGATATAAATTATTTTCATCACCCCAGAAAGTCCTTTCTTGCCCCACTTCTAGTCAGTCTTTGACTGCCATAAGCCACCACTGTCCTGACCTCTATTGCTATCATCACAGGTTAGTTTTGCCTATTTTTGAATTTTACATAAAATTTACATGAATTTTACATAATCTTACAGTATATACTATTATATACTATTTTTGTGTCTGGCTTCTTTCAACATAATGCTTTTGAGATTCATTCATGTTGTTGCGTATTTCTTCTCTGTGTCAGTAGTTCTTTTTCATTGATGAGTAGTATTCCATTGAATGAATATACCACAGTTTGTTTTCCATTCTTCTGTTGATGGATATTTGGGTTATGTGCAGATTTGGCCATTATGGATCAAACTGTTATCAACAACCTTGTATGTCTTTTTGTGGTAAATATTTGTTTTCCTTTTTCTTGGGTAAATATCTGGGAGTAGAGTTGTTGAGTCATAGGGTAAGTGAATTTTTAACTTCATGAGAATCTGCGAAACAGTTTTCCAAAGTGGTTGTACCATTTTACACTCTGACCAGTAATGTATAGGAGTTGTGGTTCCATATCCTTGTCAATATTTGGTGTTTTCAGTCTTTTTAATTTTTGCTATTCTAGAGAGTATGAAACATTATTTCATTGTGGTGTTAATTTGTGTTTTCCTGAAAGCTAATGACGTTGAGTACCTTTTCAGGTGCGTGGCTATTTGTATATCTTCTCTTATGAGGTATTTGTTTGAAGGTTTTGCCCATTTGAAAAATTATGGGTTTTTTTTATATTGATTTGCAGGAGTTCATTATATATCCTGAACACAAGTTCTTTGTCCTTTTGCATGCATTCATTTATATATATTTTTAAATATATATAAATGTATATAAAATATATATAAAATAGTGAATATTTACCTACTGCCTGTGGCTTGTCTTTTTGTTATCTTAATCGTATCTTTTTATGCACAGAAATTTTAATTTTGAAGAAGTCCAATTTATAAATTCTTTTTCTTTTATAGTTAGTGTTTTTTTTCTGTGTCCTAAGAAATCTGTGCCCACCCCGAGGTCTTGAAGTTAGTCTTTTTTTTTTGTTCCTAGAAGCTTTTACATTTAGGTAAATGGGCAATCTCGAATTTTTCTGTATCTCATAAGGTGGTAAATCAAGGCATTATTTTTCCCCCATATGTTTATCTAGTTTTCTTAGCACTATTTCTTGAAACCAATTAGTTTTTCATGCTTCCCTTTTAAAATGCATAGAGAGCCAAGAAGAGTTTTGAAGGGAAAGACCAAAAATAAAAGAGAAAAGAAAAAAAAAGGATTCAAAGGAAACAATCAATAAACAAATGAGTCTTCAGCCCAAAACCCAGATGTAATTGATATCTTCAAGAGAGGAAAGAGTAAATATTTCCTCCATGAAAAAGAACAGAAGGCTATAACAAAGGAACATTCAAAGCAAAAGAAAAGATGTTCTTGGAAATTAGAAATATAATAGAAACAAAATTTAGTAGAATGCTTGGAAGATAAAGTTGGGAAAATCTCCCATAAAGTTAAAAAAAAAAAGACAGAAATAGGACAGAAAATTTAGAAGGTCACCATCAAAATAATAGGAGCTCCAGAAAGAGATAACAAAGAAAACAAGAAGATTATCAGAGGAATAATCAAAGAAAATGTTTTAAAATTCAAGGACACGTCTTCCCAGACTGAGAGCCCTACAGCATGCCCAGTAAAGTAGGCAAAAAAAGACCTATGCCAAGGCACATGGTGGTCAAATTTTAGAAAACATGTCACAGAGAATATCCTGTAAAGCATTAGCGAAGGAAGTATGGGTCATATACAAAGAATTGGGAATCAGAGTAATATCAGATTTCTCAACAGTAACACTACAGACTAGAAGACAGTGAAGCAAAGTCTTTAACATTCTGGGGTGAGAGGGATGCCAACCTACAAGTGTGTATTCAGCCAAGCTATAAGTCAAATATGATGGTAAGCTAAGGATGTCAAAGAGGCAAGATCTCAAAAAATTTACCTCCCATGTGTCCTTTCTCAGGAAACTCTTAGAGGGTGTGCTGTTCCAAAAGAGAGGGAGTAAACCAAAAAGAAGGAGCTCTGGAACCGATTCCTCAACAAATCCTGAGTACCTCCTGCATGCTGTGTACCATCTAGGATGCGCATAGAGCAGTGAACACAACAAAGGCCCTGCCCTCATGGAGCTTAGTAGGAAGAGGCTAGCCATAAATATTTTAACGTGTCAGGAATTGACAGGTGCTATGAAGAAAAATAAAGGAGGGGAAAAGGATAGGGAGTGACAGCCAGAGATGACAGTGGGGTTACAGTTCTATGTGATGCAGTGGGAGCAGGTTGGGAAAGGTCTTTGCTGATGTGTGCAGGCCCAGAGAGCAGCCAGTCCAGGAGGGATCAGGAGAATGAAAGCCTCCACATTTGTTGTTTATCTGAAATTCAAATTTAACTGAGTGTCTTGTACTTTATTTGGCATTCCTATCTAGGAGGGATGTCTCCAAGGAAAAATATGAAACTGATAAATTATCTAATATGTTAGAATGTTTGCATTCTTCTAGTGGAGAATTTTGCGATCAGTGATAAATACAAAAGAAAGCAGATGGAGAGTGAGGCAATTGTAAACTCAAAGGAAAGTCAAAGGACGTGAAAGAAAGGAAATGTAATAATAGTATGTTACTTGGCACTGGGTTGTAAATAGTTTTTACTGAGTTCAATTTAAATACTGAATATTGAAGGAAGAGGAAGTGTGTGTACATTTAGGAGAGATGTGCAAAGATTAAGACTTTATCTTGCACAGTAGGAATTCTGTGATATATGAAGCTGAAAAACCAAGAAATAGTTTAAACATGTTATTTAGAAATCTGGAGGCAAATAATTGAAAAACAGCAACAGAAAAAGCTACAAGGTGCTGGGTATATACTCAAAAGAAGTGAAAGCAGAAACTTGAACAGATATAAGTACATGCATGTTCATAGCAGCATTATTCACAGGAAGCAGCCAAAAGGTGGAAGCAGCCCAAATGTCCATCACAGATGCATGGATAAACAAAATGTGGTATATACATACAATGGAATATTATTCAACTTTAATGAAGGAAATTCTGACACATGCTACAACATGGATGAACCTTGAAGATATTATGTTAAGTGAAATAGCCAGTCACAAAGGGGCAGCCAGTCACAAAGGGGCAAATATTGTATGATTCCACTTTATGAATTTCCTAGAGTAGTGAAATTCATAGAAGAGAAAGTAGAATGGTGGTTGCCAGGGCTTGGGGGTAAGGAGGAATGGGGAGTTAGTGTTTAATGGTTACGGAGTTTAAGTTGGGGAAGATTAAACGTTCTGGAGATGGGTCGTGGTTGGACAACAACGTAAAATATACTTAATGCCACCAAACTGTACACTTAAAAATGGTTAAAATGGTAAATTACGTATATGTTATGTGGTACAAAATTATGTTATGTGTATGTTACTACAGTTAACAAAAAACTTGGAAGTGGTTGCCTCTGGAGAGTGGGAATCAGGGATGGGAAGGGTAGGTTGCTACTTTTGGTAATGTGCTTATAAAGTGTTAATTTTTAAAATACGTTAATGTGTGACTTTGGTTTAAAAAGCAATTATTGATTTGTGCAAATATGTATCTGAAAGAATGTTCGTCATAGGAAAAAACTGGAAGAAGCCTAAATAAACTACTGGTAAGCATTAGCCTTTAAATGAGCCTTTAAACACAGGCTTTAAAATGATACTGAAAATCAGGGAAATATGTTCACAGTATATTAGGTAGGGAAGAGAAGGAAATAAAGGTCTCAGCAAAGCTGTTTGAATCTAATGATTTGGTCTTTTTTTTTTTATCTGATTAAACTAATTGGTTTTTGTTTACTAAAATATTCTTATGACTTATTATTTAGTCAGGTATGTATGTGGCCCTGTCATAAAAATAGTCTGAATTTAATTCTTAAAGGAGGAAAATGGCAAACCAGTTAAATCTCAGGGAATTCCTACTGCGTGTCCAGTTTCACGATCCTCAAATGACATAACTTCCCCATACCATTCCCGACGAAAGATGAGGAAACTTCGAGACCATAATGTCCGAACTCCTTCCAACCTAGACATCCTAGAGCTCCACACAAGAGAAGTCCTCAGAAGACTAGAGATGTGTCCATGGGAAGAGGCAAGTATTATGTCTCATGATTATAAGAAGAGACTTGGTTGTTCCTGAAAGTTCTTTAGAAGGATAATGAAAGGATAATGAATGAAAATCTGGCCATTCTGGTTATCTGACTTTGCTTAGCATTGTAGGGTTCGGTAGTACTTATGCCCAGGACAGAGGACATGCTTCAGCTTTCTAGGCGTCCGTGTGGAGTAGGATGAAGAGATCTCATTTATTTGCTGACATGTTTATTGAGTGTTTACCAAATGCCAAATGCTCTTCTAGGCTCTGGAAAAGATACCAGAGTAAACAAAAAAAGTCTCTTCCCTCGGGTAGCGTCCATCCTGGCTCAAATTGGAAGGCTGGGAGACAGAGACATATACTAAAATAATGTAATTTCAGATAACAAGTGTTAGGAAGGAAGCCAGAACAATAGAGCAAGAGAATAAAGGGGCAGGGGTGGCTGGCTACTTGAGCTCCGGTGGTCGGAGAGCCTCCGACATTTGAACTGATACTTAAATAATGGAAGAAGTTGGATGGATACACAGATTTGAGGAAAAGTGTTGTGGGCAGAGGGAAGAGCAAGTGCGAAAAGCCTATCCCTGACTTAACAGCATCAGTGTGGGTGACTGGGAGACTATTAGAATAAACCCATTAAAGTTTGAGAAATGCTGGCCCAATGGACAAAGGGGAGAAGGTGGGGGGACAGTAAGGAGATCAATGGAGGGCCTTTGTAAAACGTGGTAATGAGTTTGTGGTGAGATCTGTCATCCATAATTTTACATCTTAAGTAGAGGATAGGCAGTAATTTAAAATGAATAAGATGAAATTTTAAAATACTTTAAAAAGTTACATAGAAAGTATAATTTTCTTAAATATTTTAAATTTCATATAATTGTATTTATACTATTTTAAGCTTTTGTTGTTGTTCTAAACCTCCTTAACCCATAGCCATCTGGGAGAAGATTTAGCTTATTATGAAAGGTTCTATTTATTACTAAAGAAAAAACTTACCGCAAAAAGGAAATATTCTGTATTAAAAACCAGCTATTGCTGTGCCTTTTTGTCACGTGGTGGCCTTTGTTCCTAGTGATAGCAGTGTGGTGACCTATAAGTTCCAGACAGTGCCTGGTGGGAAGACTAGGGATTAGGACAAGGATAAGGTGACTGGGAAGCACCCAGCAGCTAGCCCTTCAGCAGGAAGAAGCAAGGGAAAGAGAAAATACATTACGGCAGTGCTTCTCCAGCTTTTCAGCTTTCTGCAAGAGTGAAATGTCTTTGAATTTGCTTTATGCAAATTTTACGTTCTGCTTTATATAATGTGTTTTATTGTTGATGGCCCTACAGAAAGATGAACCATATTCATGTGTTGATTTTAGGAACCATTTAGTTTTCGTGCCACACCACTGTGTACCCCTAGCCTGGGCGGCTGCCTAGCACAGTTTGGGACGCAAGGCCATGGCGGGAGGTGGCGGTATACTGTTTTCCTTTAGTCAAGCCAGTGTATTTGAGGGAGGAGGTTAAGTAAGTTCTGTTTTTATACTTTAAGGACATCTTGAGCTCTAAACTGAATGGAAAATTCAACAAACATCTCCAGCCATCTTCCACAGTACCTGAATGGAGAGCGAAAGATAATGATCTACGATTACTGCTGACAAATGGAAGGATAATTAAGTATGTAAAGTAGATCAACGTGTGAGATTCGTTTTCAGTGGATCCCCTCTGTTCATTTAATCCTTAGTCCATACTATTGCACACCTGATTCAAATATGGGGAAAGCGTCTCACTTCTCCACTCTCTCTGTAAATTAAGGGGAAGGGTATATTGTTTGGCTACATAGTTGCACTATTTTTTGACTTGGTTATTTTCCCTCTATATGCAGAGATGAGAGACAGCCCTTTGCAGATCAAAGTCTTTATACAGCAGATAGTGAAAATGAAGAGGATAAGAGAAGGACAAAAAAGGCGAAAATGAAGATAGAAGGGATTTCAGGAATTGAGGGGATGGAGAATGAAGAATCTCAAAAACCACTTAAGAGTATGTTTGTTTTAATGGTCATTTTAAAGGTCTGTTCATTTCTAATGTGATAATATGTAAATAACTTGCTAATTTTAAAGTTCTTAAATTTGTAACAGGATTGAAAATTTTTGTGTCTCTAATACTCTTTTGAGAAATCTGAAGTATTTCATCAGGGAAAGGTTGATTGTGAATGCCAAGTGAAGTGTAGTGTCCAGGGAAGGTGTTACTGATGATGAGGACGTGTGCCGGTCAATGACATCTCTTCTAGTGACGGCTTTTGCAAGAGTCACATGAGAGCTCATGCATTTTATGGGCCTCTACTCCAAATAGTAAAACAGTTACAAGTTTAATGCAATTTCATAAATAATTTTAGCTAACGTGTATGTGGTTTTCAGAGTTAGGAGACATATATAATTGGCTGATCTGAAGCTATTAGTAATCCACGTGTTGTTTTGATTGCCTGTTGACAAGAAGGCCTCTACTTGGTTATTAATTGGTTTTATCAGTGTCACCAACAGTAATTCTTCCTACTGCTTGAGATTTTCTTTGAATGACATTTTAATTTCTCAGCATTTTTCAGGGCCTCCATATACCCTTCTGTTTTAAAAAGTAGTTAAATATTTTGGTAGTTGACAAGTAAATATTCCAGATAATTAAGGTCATTTAATTGATGTTGAACACCTCAATTCCTGCTGTTTCCAGGTAAATTTAGTATTGCTGTAGTGGGTGTTTCTGGATTGGTTCACATGCCAGGGTAAAGGCAGCTAGTCAGCGGCATTCATCAGACAGTTGCTGCGTGGTAGTGCCACGTGGGAGAGGGAGGCGGTGGTAAAGCCCAGTTTATAAGCTTGTTGAATTCACTATCTACTTGAATGCTTTCTAGGTTTAGGAGAGTCATCTTTTTGTTTTGTGTTGAGAAGAATTATGCAAAAGGGAAAGTGAAAAGCATCTTGTAGCTAATTTTACTGTTGGAGGTTTTTTTTGGAAAGAAATATAAAATGGTCAACCCACCCAAATAATGGATATATAGTCATGTTCAGTGAATACCACAAATGTTTTAAGAATACACTTCAGTCTGTATCTTGATCAGTTAGGGAGGAAGTCCTAAGGGAAGAAAGAAATGAAGGTGAAAGCAGTGAAAAAGGATGGAGCAGGCATGTTGAGACCTATCACGAAGCTGGACAGACTTTAGATTCACCGTGGTCATAAAAGTCTAATGACTTTCTTTCTCTCGTCCTCTCCCTTCTCAGGGTTTTTTACAAGTGTGAAATCGGAACTCAGGAATCGATCATCAGAATATTCTGATATTTCTGATTCAGAAGACTCGGGACCTGATTGCACTGCATTGGTACGCCCTAAACACTGTGCCTTGTGCATTATTTGATGGAAAGAAGAACATCTGCTTTCCTTTTCCTAGGAGGAAAGTGAATGACACCTCTTCCCAAAGTGTGTCTTATGACTTTGTGGCCCAGTGTCTTCCCTGTAGTTATCATTTTACACCCACACACACATCCTCATGTGACTACTTACATTTGACAAACGTAGCTTTTGTAAAGGGTGGAGGGAGATACTGTTCTTATGTTTATTTCTCATAGGTTATTTATTTACCTTAAAGAAAACTTGTACTATGTGTTCTTTACTAAGAAATTATATTACCGTAGTTACTAGAGATTTTCACTTTTTTGTATGAAGTACAAAAATAATTCTTTGATAATTAAGATTCTAACTTTCCCTAGATGGATGAAGTGTTTTGATTAGTTTGTACAGACTTGCTCAGATTTCTTATTATAGATTTGATTCCATTTAATTTTTTATTATCTCAGAAAAATAATTTTACCACTGAAGAGTCTGAAAGTTCAGGTGATGAAAAGAAACAAGAAATAACATCAAACTTTAAGGAAGAATCTAATGTGATGAGGAACTTACTTAAAAAGAGCCAGAAGCCATCTAGGAGTGAAATTCCTGTTAAAAGGTAGGCTTGCTGATGGTAGTAATCTTATATAACATTGTGATATAAATGACATGAAAACATTTTTTTAGTTTTAAATTTTACCAAAAATTTCCTTAGAATACATAGGCTCTTTTTCTTTTCCTTGATTATCTGCTCTTTAGGGAGTGTCCTACCTCCACGAGCACAGAGGAAGAAGCTATTCAGGGCATGCTGTCTATGGCAGGGTTGCACTATTCCCCATGTTTACAGAGGCAGATACGAAGCACAGACTGCAATGGTGAAGGAAACTCCCTCCAGGATCCCAGCAGCTGCCACAGCAGTAACCATGAAGTTAGGCAGCTGTATCGCTATGATAAATCAGTGGAATGTGGTAAGAAACATAAATTATCAGTCTCTAAAAAGTAACATATGACCCCCAACTTAATAGCTCTGTAATCTTCATTGAGGTTAGAGATTATGGATAAGAACTGTTTATTGCACATCTTTAGTTGGAAATGGTTTTAAGCATATTGGCCAAAAAATACATCATGTTAACAAATGTAAGATACAAGTATGTAAGGTGCAAGTATAAGAACTCAAAATGTAAGTTAACAGGTAAGAGTTGTGTTTACTGGCATAATACTACCATTGCTATTGTGAGACAGTATTATTTCCCTTTCATAAGTTGATCAGGGTGGCAGGAATGTTTTGGTGTCTTAAATGCTCTGCTAAGCTGGCACAATCAAAATCAACCCTTTTTCCTTTTATGGGAGGGGAAACAAGTTTTGAACTGTTTCTGATTGAGGATATTCTCTCTCCTACTTGAAAACGACGTATTAGGAAAGAGAGAAGACTCAGTGGCAATGTCACTGATGCCACATAGTGTTTTCTGTGCCTTTAGGGAAAAATTTTGTTTCCCTAAAAGTCTGAGGAGGATTGGGGAGAAGATGGTACTACATTAAAACTGAATGCCTGTTGTAGAAATTGTGTTCATTCCTGCCTAATTGTGTCAACTGTGTACCAGGAGCCCGACATCATTTCACTTAGTTCTTGAAATAACATTTTGATATACCATAATATAATTTTTACAGGTAAAGGAAAAGACTTAATGATATTAATTTAACTTGACCATACTTAGATAGCTGTTATTCAGTGGTGGTGGAATTTGAACCCAGGACCGTCTAATCTCAAAATCTTTGCTTATTGTATAAGAGGAAACTGAGGTTTAGAAAGGTTAAACAGCTTGCCTGAAGATGCATTGGTAACAGAAGAACTCAAATTCAAATCTGGGTTTGTCTGTCTTTTCACTATACCTTTCTGTCTCCCTGTAATCTCTTTGATGCCTTGAAAAGAAAGCTTCTATGGAAATACTGCAAAATTCAGGCAAACATATGCTTTGATTCTATATGGAAAAGTATACTGTTTTTAGAGACAGTGTATTGCATTTGGTTTTACATCTACGGCAGGTGGCCATAGAACTTGACTCTAGATCTTCCAGCATCTGACACAAAACCTGTCACATAAAGACAGTCTTTAAGAGAATTGAAAGAATCAACATGTTAGATTGTGAGCTGGTGTTTGTTTTGTTTTTGAGAGGGAAAGGAATGTGGTGAAAGTATGTGAATAAATACCTAAAGAGATAATGTATTAATTTTTTAATAAAATGTCAACATAAATTTGCTTTCAATTTTAAGCATTAGGCTTTGTTCTTTATAATCAAGTCTGTGTGGAGATAATTTAACTAAAACTTCTCTTTAGGATACCATGTCAAGACTGAAGATCAAGACTTGAGGAGTTCTTCCTGGATTAAACAATTTGATACAACTTCCAGATTTAATCTTCAGGTATATTCAAGATCTGAAGCATTAAAAGGAGATTTAGAATTGTCATTAACTCTGATTTTGCTTTCTCTTTTTAAACTGCAATCAGTGATCAACCATTAGATCTGGAAAGCTAAAAAATTACAATTAAATGCACATTTGAACAACTATCCATTTTTAGGAATTCTGATATAGTGACTAATGCGAGGCTCCTGGATAGAATGTGATCTGGAAAAGAATAGTTTATTCAAGGAAGTAGTTAAAAACTCCTGGCTGCCAATACCTTTAGGTTATGTCTGGCTGGAATGAAACATGAAAGGAAAAAGAAAGAAGTACCATGATCATCTCTTTTTAATGTCTGACATTGTTTCCTGAACATTTTTAGACGTTAAATTTGAGAATTTGACGACAGTTATGGATTCTCTTTCCAAAAAAAGGTTCATCTGTAAATACTGACTTTTGCTTACATTTTCTTATGGTGCCCCACCCCCACTGCAGACCGTCCATTGACTCCAAATTAAGAACCCCTGCTCCAAGAGAAGACACTTGATGTCTTAGGATCCCAGTGTATTAATGCTTATTCCAAACAAAATGAACCCAAAATAGCTTTTTAAAAAACCAAAATTTTACCAGTAGCACCAAACAAGGAAAGCAATACGACCTTTTGCTTCAAACTTGGAAAATGACAGCCAAAGAATCAAAATTCTCATGGGGCAGAGTGGAGTCCCCAACCTCTCCAACCCCAAGCATACTTGTAGTAGTGGACTTAGGAGTGGTTTTAGTTTTCTTCATTTGGCATATTTGTATTTTCTAAATACTTATCAATCACGTTTAAAATAAGAAAAAGAGCCAAGTTATTTTTTTAAGGCAAAGTTTTGTGAGTACAAGTTCTTTTAATAAGAAGGATAAGCTCCAGAATCAAAGGTCGAGTAAGAAATCCCTTAACTATTAATAATTCAATCATTCAGTGTATGATTTTATAGTGCCTCACTGGTCATAAAGTTTATAACTTATTAGCATTGTAAGATTCAGTATTAAAAGTAAACTATTATTTAAATCTAGCTATTGTTTTTATAATTGTCTTTGAAAATAAAGAAGTAGAGGGTAAATGATTAGCAAGATTACCTTAGAGAAAATCAAATTTCTTTTGCCTATAATCTAGAGAGGTATTATTATAGAGAGGCATGTCAAATCAGAACAGTTTCTTCGTGCTCAAGCATATTTCTAAGACTAATTTAAAGCAAGTCTGTGTTTAATGCTGTTTTTAAAACTTATTTGACCATTACAGAATCATAAATTTATTTTACATTGCACACACACACCCCCTCTTAAAACTAGTTTCGTGAAACATCACATCTGCAGTATACTCTTTTCAAGTTTTGTGTTTTCCTTTCCTCTTTTAATTCTGGTCATGACCCTCTCTGTTGATTTCAAGACCCACCATTCAGTAGCTCTGTCTGTTTGTTTCCTGACAGTTCACTCAATAGTCTTAAGAGACTGAAGGAAGAATTGTTAAAGAAATACCAGACTTGGGGCTCAGGAGCTAGGGATTTTTTAGCAAAATACAGTGGAGATGAATCTTACAGAAGTTAGGTTCTGAAAAAGATAATACATTACACCATGAGAGGTATATGGGAACTGTGACATACTGAGGAAGTGGTGGGTCCACATCTCTCATCCACGTGTTCCTTTCACGGCACATCAGAGTACATGCTGACTAAGTCCAGGATAGTTTGTTTAAGTTATTAATATTCTCTCTCTTTATTAGATGTATACATATTTGTTTTTTTAATGTTTTCTTCTTAAGTTATGATGCAACTACAAGACTTGAATCCTTCATAGCTGTTAGGTTTTGGAGTGAGACACCCATCATGAAGGGGTGGTCGTCTATGGCTACTACATGTTAAGAAAACCAAAGTTTAGTAGTCTATTTCTTCTCTCTCTTGACCTGCTAATGCATAGAGAGGTTAAATACCTCACTTATCTTAAAGGAACTCTGAAAATTCAGCCTTATTTCCCTCCTTCTTCTTCAGGATCTAAGTAGAGGCCAGAAATGCATCAAAAAGGAAGGTTCATCAGAAATCAGTCAGAAGGTACAAAGTAGGAATTCTGTGGACAGCAGTGGCTCAAGCCCTCAGAATGGAAAATATACTCAGAATTCAAGCTTGATTTCAGGGGCATGCCAGATCAGTAATGGCAGTACAAGCCCAGAAAGGCCAGTTGGTGAAACTTCCTTTTCAGTGCCCCTTCACCCCACCAAGAGACCTGCGTCAAATCCGCCACCTATCAGCAACCAGGCAACAAAAGGTAACCTTCACCTGTTTGTAGGTTAAGCATATTTCTGACTGTGTCTGATGGTGACAGTGGCAGTCTGGATAGACGTAGTCTCTGCACTCAAGTTGCTCACAGCCTGATGCATCGTGGACAACACGGTGATTGCAGTATGCACAGGTTACTGTGGGAACAGAGAGGAGGATGCCTCAGTCAACCCTGAGCATCAGGAGTGGCTTTCTGGAGGACAAGGTAGATCCTGAAAAGGATGATAAGGAGTTAGCCATGCTGAGTTGAGGGAAGTAACAGGATAGACAGCATCGAAGGCAAAGGAGATAGTATGACCTACGGTACAAAGGTGAGAAACAGTCCATGGGGTGTTTATGAAACTTCAGGCAGTTTTGTTGCTGAAGCACAGTTTGATGCAAGATATGGTAAGAGCTCATGCTGAAGACATAGGCAGGGATCAGACTGTGGGAAGGCCTTGTAGGTCTTGTGAAGGAGGTTGGCCTTTATCTCTCGTGTGATCAGATGGGAGGGTTTTGAACAGTGGAATTCCAGGAGTGTGACTTTGCCCATTCAGAATACCTAAAAGGCTCGCTTGCTGTATAGCTCTCTCTTTAAGTCTTCCAGGTGCTGTCTGTCAAGTGTGACTTTCATTATTATTTACACTGTTGTTGATGTTTTATATAGGTAAGCGTCCAAAAAAAGGAATGGCAACAGCCAAACAACGTCTTGGGAAGATTCTTAAGTTGAACAGAAATGGCCATGCACGTTTCTTTGTGTGACGGAGCTGCTGTTGTGGCCACTCTTCCCTTTGGAGACCAGTCTCGGGGGTGCGGGAGCCTGGAGCTTCAGCTGTGCCCCCCTGAAGCAGTCTGCATGTACAGTAGAGAACACTGCCTGAAGAACAAAGCGAACCGATGCTGCATTTTCACTGTGCCACACCCACTCAGCAATAACCCTTTGGACCTGGTGGGGGAGAGGAAGAAGGAGGGTAGAACCTTAAAAAGAGACCTTGAACTGGAAAGGGTCTCTTGTCAGGGCTTGAATTTCATTTTGTTGTTGGTAGTGTCTTGATTTATTTTCAGTGGTAGGGTAAAGAATTATCAATAATTTATTTAACAGATTTTTTTTTAAAGTTAACAGCTTTTAAATTCTTTCTTTTTTAAATCTATTTATTTGGAAGATTTCTGGAGAAATATCTCACTAATTTAGATGTAAGAATGTGAAGGTTTTTAAATTATTTTTGATAGTGTGTGTGTTACATGTGGGGAAGAGCCACGGTAACGGTAACTAGTCTGGACTCTTAAATTTGATATTCAGGTTAAAGTCTTAAACAGGGATTTGATGCATTAATTATTTTAAATTAAGATGTATATGAAAATCATTTTATTTTATATATTTCATGTGTTTTTTATAAGCTATTAGCTTCGCTTTTGCTAACATCCAAGGTGCATACTGTTATCCAGGTTGATTCATTACCTTATATCCCACTTCTCTCTGCACTCCCCATCATTTTGTGATGACATAACAAGACTCTTCTCTTTGCAGGGAAACACTTTCATAGCCAATGTGTAGGAACTACATAAAAGATCCCACATTTCTCATTTTGTTTGACATTGCAGTTTTCTTCCAAATGTAACATTAGGCTTCTTGCATTTTCATTTTTTGCTGATGATATCTGGGTCCCAAAGAGAACAGCTTTAATATCTTTTTCCTACTTGTGGGAAAAGTATTATAAGTTTGGTTAATTTGTCATGTTTGTAGTTTTTCAAATACATTTGTAACTACAGAGGGCCTTCTTCATACTGCTGGTGTTGGAGGGCAGGACCAACATCGTATTTTATGATGCTTTTATTCTGTGTACCTAATTTGTTGGAAAATATGAAATATGAATTGACTTAGTATATTCAAGTCTGCATAATAAGCCGTAATAGAATAGGACTAGACTACATTCAGTTGTATAGAAGCAAGCATGATGGAGTAGATCTTTTGCGGGGGGTGTGTGTGTGTGTTTAGCTTTTCATTTCTTAACCTTATTTGGAGTAAAATGGGTGCTTCTTGCAGTTTCTTCCATCTATCCCAACTTAACTAGTGGATATGGAGGTTAAATATCTGATTGAGCTTTAAGGAATCACTTATCTCCTTTATGCACAATTTTTACTAAATGCCAGTTTTCAGTTGGTCGTAATAGCTTATATTTTCCTCCCCCCCCGCCCCTGGCATAAAAATTGGTGATTTCTGAGGGTGGGATGGAGATATTCCCAATTCTGACAATAGAGCATTTTACAAGTTCCTACAATGAAAATGTAGGCAAATATGATAAATTTATTTTTATGGAGAAGAAATATGGCCGTTTTATGGATTTGTTTTTTTTTTTACTCAGCAAGCTAGTGGAACTTTCTCTTCTGTATTAAGTATCACTTGAAGAGCTAAGAAAAAAATCTGTACCATCATCTTTCATGGTTGCATTCAAATGTGTAGTTTCAAAGAGAAACATTTCTTACTTTGTCTTCATTCCGATATTTCATGGAATAAATATGAAATTAAGGCTTATGAATTAGCCTTTTTGGTCCAAGTAACTGGACCAAAGTCTGGGTCTCATCTGGGTGTCAGGAAAAAGAATTATTATGGAAATACTAAATCTCTATAAATGGCCTACTTAAACTCTGTCTATACTATGCCAAAACTAGTTAAGAGATGGGTACAATCAGTTATTTGATTGGTCGTTGGATCTCAAGATGTCAAAAATTTGGGTATGACTAATTCTCCCACCTTCCCCACACAATATATACTGTGACGTTTTGGTTTTCTGTAGACACCATTTTAGTATTACAGTACACATGTTTTTGTTTTGGTTTAAGAAATAAGAATTATAATTTCTTTTCCAGCTACATCAAGATCTGAGTTCTTTTGTTTTCTTTACATTTTTCACAGCTCTAAGTACTTTTATTTACCTTACTTTTTTCTTTTAAAATAAAAATTAAAATGAAACAATTTATTCTTACAAATTAAAGTTGTGGCCAGTATCTGCCCTGTGTACTTAGGCTGGTAAATACTCATTTTAAGTAGCCAGTATGTAGAACTTTTTAAGTGAAGTTACTGTGGATTCATTTTTGGCAGTTTTAGCTCATTAACTGGCTAAGTTAAAAAAATCTTTCAATAAGGTAATATAACCACTAAAACAGCGTACATTTATCCTTTTCTAAGTTGGTGAAAATTCACCACTGACCTAGTGACTTGCCTAGTCAAACCTCTTATAAAATTAATTGCTGTGATGCATCCCTTTATCTCATGGAAATGTCTGAACTTTGAGGTAACTGCAGACAGTTAACTATTAGACAAACTTTCATCTTTCCCTCAGTCTCATTTATAAAAAATACTACCATATAGACACTGCAACTTAAACAGGAGACAGCAGTAGTGGCATTTAGCTAGTTATAAGCAAATACAAATAGATAAAACAATTATGATTTAGCATATACAATTTTAATTGTAGTAGATAATAATTTTCCTGTCTTCATTTAAATAAGTGACTTCTGTCAACCTGGGATCCACTGTACTGTAATTCATATTATCACATCATAATATGCTCTCCGGTATTGATTAATGATGTAAACAATACAAAGCTGACAATTTATAATAGTTCAGTATCCTAGAAATACATTCAACTTCATAAGCATCAGTTAATTTTTAAAGCATACATACAAAATTGAAAATTCTGACCAAAATCATCTTATAAACTCAGAGAGAAAACAATCCCATCTTTATCACTACTTAAATACTTAGCTTGACTACTGTTCTATTTTTTAATAATCCTAATTATTACCTTTTTAATAAACTCTACTGTATTTATTCATATGAGATCAGCAGGTATTTCTCAAACATCTTCTATGTGCCCAGCACTACTTAGTACTGTGGGGGAATATAAAGTTGAAGTTGTGATCTCTGCCCTTGAAGGTATCTTCTGCAGGAAATAAGCAGTATTATTTTCACTTCTAAGCACACTTAAGCAAAAGAGGACGCACTCATTAAAAAAACAGCATAATTTTATTAGTTTCAACTGAGATATACTATACAGCCATAGAAACAGAAGTATAAAATTTTTTAATTTTTAAAATTTAAAAAATATTTCAAAAGTTAATAATTTCATGTTGGTAATAGAAGGACATGGTATAGCATGGAAGGGAGCAGAAGACCTGGGATTTTGTCCAAGTTCTACCATTTATCTATCAGCTGTGTGACCTTGAATAAGTCACTTATTCTTTTGGAGTCTTAGTTTTCTCATTTGTAAGTTTAGATAAAAATACGGTTAAAAAGGATAGAAAAGCATTCTGTAATCTATTAACACTTCATACTTGCAGATAAGTTATTGTTATTTAATTTACAGCTAATAATTACTGAATGCACGTTTGTATGCATTTTTAAATGAAAACTGCTATTACTCATAAAATTTATTTTATATCAAATATATGCCCAGAGCATGCTACCTACAAAATCTGAAGAATCTCTAACAAGGTGCTGAATTAAATTAAATTCAGAATCAATGCTTGAAGTGAAAGAAAAGGAAGTGAGTTAGTTTATGGATAAGAGTAGAGTGTTTATCCTCAAGTAAGTAGTGTTTATCTTCAAGTAATCATCCAGACAAAGTAATTGGAAGATAGTCTTAGGTTTTTCTCAAGAGGAATTAGGACAGTACTGCTCCCCAGATTCTGCATACTCTTCAGGCACTAGAGAAAAGTAAAATAAGTCGTGGAATAAAATGATTTAACAACTACCCATGGAACTCGGGGGAAAAATAAGGTGGTTAGAAAGCTGGGAATCAACAAAGACAGCTTAGGGTTGGCTAACCACGGCTTGTTGGGTAGAGAGAGGAACCACTGTGGCAGTATAGGAGAGGAGACTCAACTGCTTATCTTCAAAACAGAAGATTCTGCTTTTTTCAAGAGATGCTCTCTATAGTGATAAGACTGCTCCCCAAAGTATGGATGAGTGAGTGTATGGCCCAGTCTACTACTGCCAGAAATACCTATTACAATGTGTAGGCATTTTACGATGTCCTATTAGGAGATGAGGGCTTAATAATGTAAATCTGAATTTTTTTACAAAATTCATTTTTCTCATTAAATATTAAGCTAATTGCTCTCTTCAAAAAGAGAACCTAAAGATGACCAGTCCTTTTCGCATGCCTCAGACCTTCATCTAAAGCAATCTTGAGAAGGTTGAGCATCAGATCTTTAACTTAGTACAAGAGTGTTGCCAGTAAGTGAAGGAGACAAATGAAACCCAGATAGGGCAGTGATTCTGGGCCTGGGTCACAGTGGATCCCAGCCTTCTGGTACTTGCTTCCTAAAATAGCCCCTGTTCTGTGATGCTGCAGCCTCTGCTCTTCCTGTGGTGGATGATGTGCTTCCCAGAATCCAGGTGGAAAGAAGGGGAGGAAGTAAAATACTCACTACATTGCTGTTGGATGTAATGTAATTTAATATGTAGCCTTACTAAAAACCCTTCCCTTATTGTAATTTGTTCTTCAGTGAACGTCGTGCCATATCTCAAATATTTGATATCCCTTATATAAACAAATTTTTTAAATTAATGTCATTAAGAAGCAAATGCCTGTTTCCAAAGCAATTAGCCTATCGTGATTGACTGTGGTTTTACTCTTGTAGTATTTTTTTCCTCTTTAATGGGTAGGGGAAAATAATACTCGTTTACCTGCATTCTACCTGTTAGAGTCTCCCTCTCACCTTTAGTGCCCTTTCTAGTGTCCTAAAGCTTTGTCTTCACAAGTGCAACATTAAATTTTTTTGTTAAAACCTTTTTGAAACTATTCAGTGATTCTTCCAACAAATTTATCCACTCTGCACTATTTCACTAGTAAACCCTGGCTACCACGTAGCCCTTGACCTCCAAGTAGTTGACCTATGCAAGACCTGTGACCTTCTGAACTCACTTTTCTTTATTCCAGAAAGCAGTCCTAAATGGAACTTTTATCACAAAGATAAGCCTTGCCTCTACCCAGTTGTATTTTGGCCATTTCCTTTTCAAAATGTCAGCTATTTTCCCCCAAGATTTTTCACCAAAATAATGATCATAAGTGCTGGAATATATAATATTTTGCAGGAATAAAATAACCCAGACATACTCTTGTATTTCTTTGGTGGCTTTTGGTTACCAGCATTAAGTGTAATATATAAGTTGATTCCTCGCCTAGAATCATTTCTTCCCTCTAAGATTCATGAGTAGCCTTTTATTTTTACAAAGCATAGGTATAACTTCCACATTATAGTCAGGGACCTGAGGTATAACTTGCTAAGTGAACCCCAAGGTTATTTTATCTTGCAAAAGAAACCTAAACCAAACTAAGGGCCTTACATTTATGGTTAGACTGAATCAAAAGCTATAACCTCAGTTTTTCCAAAAACAGCTTCTGACTGCAAAAGCAAGTCATGCGGTTGTTAACAGGTATGAAATAGCACTGATCAGGAAATGCACACGCAACTTTGCAGACTGTGTTTCCTTCCGAAAAGACTTTTCTACTTTTAATATAAATTAAGCCATAACAGTTTCATGCTGTGGAAATAGGGTGAAAAGGTTCATTTTGAGAGATTATATAATATGAATTTTCACATTTACTGTGAAAGGTCTAACTTTGCCAGTGCTTCAGCAGGTTTTATTTTGGGGGGGTGGGTAGAGGGTGGTGGTGGGAGGGGTAGTATTGGTTTTAGGTGTTTTAAATCTGTGAAATTTGAAACAGGGACAGTTGTTGGCTATGGTATTTACTAGTTTTGTAGTCATGTTTTGCTAGCCTGACTGACTTTCCTTAACTGATTTATATGCCCATGGTCCAAGGCAACTGTTACCCTTTCTTGTTTGGGGTGTCTGCGGAGTAGTGTCTTGTCTGTATGTATAGGCAGTCAGTGTGTGTGCACATGTGTGTCCTTTGAATACAGAAGCACACTGTGACAACGGAGTGGGGTGTGGCTGGGAAGCGGGATGCTGAAGCTTTAAGAGCATTTTTTCCCAATTCATAGCAGTATTTCCCATCTTTTGCCTGCAGGCAGGGAAAGTGTACAGTATTTATTTTGTTTCTGTTTTAAATTTGTAAGTCTTTAAGTAGCTTACATTGATTATTATAGGGGAGGACAAGTGACTTGTTTAAAGTTGTATTTGATATTCTTACTTTCCAATTTCTGTACTTTAAAATATTAAAATTAAAATTGTATTACTTCTGTTTTGATATTTTTAGCCCTCGGTGTTTTTCTTTTGCTCATTTTGTTTGAAAGTATAAATGTCAAAAGTTGTATAAAATGTGTCTTTGAAAGAAAAACATCTGAATTCTATATTCAATTCTGATTTTCTGTTCCCTTTTTCTGCTTATTGAATCATGGGAGAATTATTTCAGAATGTGAAAAACTGTCAAACTTATGCTCCTTACTATTTCTGAGGATTTAAATGTGGAAAGTAGTGGGTCTTATTCTTTTATTAGATGTGTTGCTGAGGAAGCAGTTGGTGAAAGAGAGGACAGAAAACGAAAGGGTAATTGGCAAGATGAGGCCATGCTGTGGCCATGGATGCGGGTGCTCCCCCATGGACATTTAAGGGCACTCATTGTCCCCAACCTGGGCACCCCACAGATATTCTTTGAGCACCTGCAGTATACCAGTGCTCTTCTAGTGCTGGAGCTACAGGAGTGAACAAAACAAAGCCCCAGTCCTCCAGGAGCTTATGGTAGAGGTGAAAGGCGTGGGAGAGCAAGGCACCGCTGTGACCTGGCACCCAGTGAAGGCGGGGGTGGAAGTGCACATTCAGCGGGAAGGACAAGTTCCGTTGTGGACGTGGTGCTGTGGGAGGCCCGAGAGCCAGGTCTGGGTTGATCGTGAGTGTGGTGAGGCCTTGCCTGTGGCGGATGAGAGAGGAGCCACAGACCAAGGAGGAAGGAGCACTGGGGGCAGCACTTCAGGGCAGAAGAGGGGCCTGGGAAGGGGGCAGGAAGTGGGCGGAGAGTCCACTCTGGAGGAACCAGAGTGCAGAGTCATGGAAACCCAGGTGACAGAAGGACCAAGGCCTCTGCTCTTCCTAGACCTGACGCCTGCAAGAGAGTAGCATTCCCGAGTGCTCACTTGGATGCACTCAACAGCTGTTACAAAGCACGGTTACACTTCCTCTTCTTACTGGCCTGCTTGCGTCCAGCTGAGTGAAACCTAAATCTAACAAATCTGTTCTTCTTTTGTAAAAATCCATGTACTATCTGTAAACCCGAGGGCTGTTACCCGTCATCAAACTCGTCTGTTATAATGAATTAATTTTCAGGACCTACTCTCCTTAGACTTTTAGCTTAATTTTTGTGTTTCCACCAAGCAGTGAGACTGAGATACATCCAACACTGTGGGATGTGGGGTGTTCCCAGTCCTCATTTTAGAGCGGGAAGAATCGGTCTATGCTGCAGGCAAGGTTTTGAACAGAAGCCCTCATTTTCTTAATTTTACTCCATTTGAGTACTTACTGTATACAGGGCATATTTTCATTTCTTCCTCACAATAACCCAACGAGGTAGGGGCTATGCTCCCCATCCTACAGCTTAAACCAAGGCCAGAAAGGGTAAATAGCATGCCCTGGTTCACACTGCTAATAAGTCAAACTGAGATTTTCATCAAAAACCTAACTCTAAAGGCCATGTTATTTCTTCTGAATTGTCTTTCTCTCTTTTTAATTATTACATACTTTTAATTATTAAAAAGGAATAGATGGTCCTTAGGAATGTTTTGTGTTCTAGAAATTCCTTTGTAGGCACCCATTTTGGATTGAAAATATATTTTCTTACAGAAGTTTTCTGTCACTCAGCTTTGAGTCTGTACTTTTCCAGGGGCTAGGCACACAGGAAAGAATGCTGTTCATCTTCTAGGATCCCAGTTTCTAGTGAAGATCAAGCTGTAAACTAGGGATATGCTATACTGTTACAATACATGAACCTAACATGATCTCCCCGAGTTGCAGAGCGAGGGTATGAGTAGAGGCTGTGCCCAGCGCATCCATCCCATAGGCCTGAATGTGGCCTCTGTGGGACAGCACAGCTGCCTCGCTTGCTGCCCCTGCCCTTCCCACACTGAAGCCTCCTGCCATCATTTTCTGCCCCTCAGCTCTGGTCAGTGGGTCAGCCCAGATAAGGAAGGAGAAGGAAGAGTCCTATTCTGCCTGCTGTCTGCTGATACTGAGGCTCTGCCTTCCAGAGCCTGGCTTCTCTCCCACCTCCACCCCCCAAAATAACTCGTCACCCACATCCTCATCATTCACTTCCGGGATCCCCATTCTCCCCTTCCTTGCCTGGGCTCTCCCCATCCTTGGTCCCAGAAATACCCTTTACACTTTTTAAAGTGCAAATTCTAAAATTTTGTAAATTCATGTTTCTTTTATGCCAGAGTTGGAAAAAGAAGAAAAAATAAAGGCCCTGAAAGTAGAAAGTAATATGTGTAAATTCCATAAGTTTTTTTTAAGGCAAATATAACCTGGGACAAAAGATTCTCAATAACAGTAAGAAATGGTATTTGACCTTCCGTTAAGCATGTATTTGAGAAGCTGCCCTACCTAGGGAACTTGAGATACACTTCAGTTTCTGGAGTAACACACACCAACTTAGTGATGGCTGGTGACCTCTGGGGAGTGGACTAGAGATGGGGACATCACTGAGGCTGGGCACTTGCACACACTTTGGTTTTACATTTTGGGGTTTTTTCCTAATTCAAATAGCATGTCAATTTTGTAACTTAAAAAGACAAATGCATTCTACCCCTGGGTATGGGTTAGCCCCACGAAGACATACTCATTACACCGTCGTACCTATTCACATCCATCAGGCATCAGACTGTCCTGCTCCCGGTGCTGCACTGGCAGCCTAGCAGGGCAGGGTGGGTCAGAGATGCTGCATGGGACACAGAGGTCACCCGGGGCTCTCGCTGAGAAACATTCCCTCCTCCCCTGCTCTCTGCCTTGTCTGCGCTTCCACTGCTATACTTGTCACTCTGCAGTGTGTACTTGTTCTTAGTTTTGTCTCTCTGAACCACCAGCCTGAGTTTAGGGCCAGGAGTATATGTGTTACTCTCCCATCATCAGCACCTCCTGGAGTTTCGCACAAATCTCCACTAAAAGTACATTGAATAAACACATGAACAAACACGGATATTCCTCATTATCACGATTCTTTCTCCCTCTCTCCTTCCAGCTGTAGGACGAGATGGGGAGGAGGTGGAAGAGATAGGGTAAAAGAGAAATGCAGAACAATGGGAAAAGAACCCTAGACAATTTTAGATTTCTGTTTCTGTCAACTATTAAGAACTGTAGAAACTAACCAGTATGGTGTTATAAAGAATGGATGTTTTGAGTTTCTTTACAATAAGAAAAAGATGGTAGAATAGATTTTTTTTAATGAAATAAACTGTGATTATACAGCTCACTTAGCGTCTAAAGCTTAAAATTTTATTGTAATTGCTTTGTAAACTTTAATGTATATAGGTGTGCCTTGCTTTGAAAATACAGAATTTAGTAATGGTTAACGTGTAAAACTACAAAACAGATTAATTAGGTGGTACCTAGATATGAAAGGATTTTTTTTCTACCTAAAAGAAAGGAAAAGGTGCTTTCTGAAACAGTTACTTGATTCCATGAAGCGGTATTTTCAAAGATTTGAAGCAGGACCCTTCATGGGTGCTGTTGCTCTGCTTTAATTCCTGGGCAGTGTGATGTTCGGGGAAGGAATGGCTTGGGGGTTCAGCAGGGCTCACCTTGGAAGACAAATCACACAGCTGGCCCGGGCATGGATGAGCGTGTCAGTGCGCTGAGTGCAGTATGGTCTTTGGGCTGTAAAGAGTCCAGGTCAGGAAGGGGAGACTGGTCGAGAGGAGGGTGAGCGGAACACGGGTTCCAGGCTTGGTTCCCTAACTCTAGATCGATGTGTCCCGCCGGCTGGGGCCCCTTGTGGAGACATCTTACACTTATATATCAGATCCCAAAGCCCCACGTTCTGTCCCAAACATGCTTCTCGGTGAACGGCCTCAACAATCTTCAGTTGCCCTAGCCAGGTTGCTGCGTGCTGTTCTCCAATCCTCCCTCTCCACACCCTAATGATTCACAAAGGCCTGTCAATTCATCCTAACATACCTTTAGTCCACCTTCTCTTGATTGCCATCACCAACCACAGCCTCACTTCAGCTCTCATGGGAGGTTTTAGGATTGAGACCAAAATTCTTGACATGGTGTCAGTCAGATGTAGATTCAGCTGCAAGGGAGAGAAAACCCAAAACATGAACGGCTTAACAAGATAGAAGGCTGGAGGTAGGCATTCCAAGACTGGTGACTACTACACGAAGTCGTCAGGGGCCCAGATCCATTGTATCCTGCTGGCCTGCCATCTTTGGCATATGGCTTCCACCTCATGATCCAAGATGGCTGCATGGATCCTCTAGCCAGCAGAGGGGAGGAAGGGTGAACCTGTAATCACTTTATTCTATAATTTCTTTATTCTTGAGAGGTCTAAAGCCAGAACTTTGGAGCCCCCAAGAACTGAGCCACCTAATGTCTGGGTGACCTTGGACTGGTTACTTAATCCTCCTTAACTGAGTCTCAATTTTTCCAGCTCCAAAACGGGTATAATAGCTTCAACTTCACATGCTTGGTATGGAAAGTAGATGAGATAACCCACGTAAAGCATTTAGCATTGTGCCTGGCACATATGTGCTCAATAAATGTAATTGTTATTATTCTTTTTTTTCAAGTCTGTAAATCTGTTAATCACATCAGAATAACCCTGAGGTCAGGGACCAAGGTCCCATTGCTTTTGGACCTTGCACGTCTTTGCACAGTACGTAGTGGGTACTCACTGAGGATATGCTACTTTTGATATTTGTCACTGCACTATCGGTCTGCTTCCCTTGGAGCTTCACTGGGCTGTGGTTGATCTGGAGTAGACATCTGCCTCACATCTGCTGAGTCACACCTTGGCAGCTGTTTCCTGTTGCTTCCGTGGGTCACCACACACTTTACGTCAGGTCTCTACCTAGATCCCTAGGACTCTGCTGTGCTCTATAAATGGTTCCACCAGCCCACGCTGCCTCAGCAGAGGGAGGAGCAAGATGGGAAAGGCCACACTGTCCTTTACAGTCCTTCCCTTAGCTCCCCACAGTACCACACGTGGAACTAAGCATACTAATGGGCGTTACCAAAGGGTTTGGGTAGTTGAAAGGAATTAGGAGAAGACTTTTAATTTGTCCATGAAATATGATTATCCCTCACAGCCCAAGGGAAAACGGACCATTTTCAGGAAACACCCCATTCCCTGGCCTTGCTTCTGTTTTAAGACCTGCTTTTTCCACTTTCCCTAAGAGGGGAGATCTCTTCAGTATGTTTTCTGTTGGCATTCCCTGGAAGATGCTGATGTTACCCTCAAATTGCATAATTGGGAAGAATTTAATAAAAGGACTATTTACAAATGAGTATGCAGGGGTGAGGGAAAGCATCAAGGGATGGTGAGGCATCTCGGGGGCTAAATCAGAGAGGAGGAGCCATTACCACTCCTGAAGGGTCAGGGAAAGGAGAAGTTACTAGGACGCAGAGGAAGAGCTGTGTGGAAAGGGCCTCCCACAGGAGCTGTGGCCTCTGGCACAAGGATATAGCCAAGTACCCAAGGGGGTGAGTACTCCGGCCTCACTCTCTGATCTCTTGCCAGGGTCTCTCGTTGGTGGGTCCTACTGGAAGCTGGATAGTCAAGAAGCCCTCTTGACCTGGTCCACAGAGGTCAGCCTCTGGGAGCACAGAGCAGGGTGGAGAAGAGTGGAAAGTGGACCTGGAGGGGTAAGTGGAAACTATCCAGCACAAATCCTCTACTCTTCGAAATTTCCACACCCACCTCTTGGGAAAACTGACCTCTTCTACTGAGAGGGACTGATTTCACCCCAGGATATAGCCTTCAATAGTCTGCAATAACCGCAAGCAGCAATTCTCCCAAAGTCTGACTTATTCAGTCAAGAATAATATTGGGGAGTGAACAGCATGAAGATGGACTTTGGCCAATCTGTGGGATTGGGGAGGACTTTGACACTCCAAAAACTGGCCTCTTCTGAGGTTTTCTTGCTAATGGGAGGTGAAGGTGTGCATATTCTCTTTGGTTTGGGGGGTAACTACTTGTATCAGTTTTCTAGGGCTGATGTAACAAAGTACCACAGACTGGATGGCTTAAACAACAGAAATTTATTTTCTCATAGTTCTCAAGGCTAGAAGTTTGAGATCAAGTTGTTGGCAGGATTGGTTCCTTCTGAGGGCCAAGAAGGAAGGATCTTTTCCAGGCCTCTCTCCTTGGCTTCTAAATGGCCGTCTTGTCCCTGTGTCTCTTCACACCATCTTCCTTCTGTACATGGTCTATGTCCAAATTTCCTCTTCTTATAAAGACACAGCCGTATTGGATTTGGGCCCACCATGATGAACTCATTTTAATTTAATTACCTCTTTAAAGACGCTATCTCCAAATATAGTTACACTCTGAGGTACTGGGAGTTAGGACTTCAACATACGAATTTTCGGGGGACACAATTCTACCCATAACACTACTGGATCAAGTATACATATACAAACAGTAACTCTCAGGGATTAAAGTTTAAAAAACCATGGTTAAAAAAAAGAAGAAACGGGGCCGGCCCGGTGGCGCAAGCGGTTAAGTGCGCGCGCTCCGCTGCGGCGGCCCGGGGTTCGCTGGTTCGGATGCCGGGCGCGCACCGAAGTACTGCTTGGTAAGCCATGCTGTGGCGGCGTCCCATATAAAGTGGAGGAAGATAGGCACCGATGTTAGCCCAGGGCCGTCTTCCTCAGCAAAAAAAGAGGAGGATTGGCGGATGTTAGCTCAGGGCTGATCTCCTCACAAAAAAAAAAAAAAAAAAAAAAAAAAAAAAAAAAAAAAGAAGAAACATTTCTTACCACCACATTATCTGCTTAGAGTCCCCTGATCACAATAGTGGTGACCAGTGCATAAGAAATGGGGCTCCTTACAGAGTCATTGGCCTGCCCACAACCCTTGAAATGATCCCTTTACCTTGGGTCAGATGAAGCTTTGGGGTAGGCCTTCTAGCCCAACTCGTGTCCAGAGCAAATTCCTAGGCTCCAATACAGTTCCATCTAGGTGGTGGGATGAAGAGTGACATTTGTTGACTTTATTCCTTCCTCAGATATTTATTGAATATCAGGTGCTGACTAGGCTCTGGGGAGGTCAATGGGAACAAGACAGGGTCCCTTCTGTCAAAGCAGGGGTTACAGCCAAGTAAACAAGCAATGTACTAGTCATTGCGACAGCACCGCAGCCTCGTCCCGGGTCACACGCTGTCCCATGCCTGGTGTGGAGTCCGGTCAGCAGTGCAGACTTCCTCTTCCTCCATGAGGATTATCTCTGCCCCTCAGTGATGTTCCCGTGACCCAAACCACAGAGTGTGCCGTGGACACTGACTGTCTGCTCTGCCCAGACGCCTTTGGATCTTTTTTCCCCAGTCTGTGCGCTCATCTGTGAGCTTTACTACCGGAGCCACTTGGTCCAGGGGCAGGTGCGGAGAGCCAGAGGGCACGGGGCTTTACTCCTGCCCCTGCGCCTGTTCCCCACAGGCCTTAGCCAATGCTGGATGGATGACGGTGCAGGGGTGTGATAGCCCACAGGAGGGACAAACTCGGAGGAGTATTTACAGTTGACCCGCGTTATTCACAGATTCCATATTTGCAAATACGGAGAAAATGCTTGTTAGGTAAGCTTCGTTCAGGCACGAGCTACAGTGCTGTTGGCTATGAGTTCAATGTTAATAAATCAACAATATATATTAAATAAGGTGTCTTTAAACAGAAACACACATAAAACAAGGTTGTGCATTGATTAATTGCCAAAAATGTGACCAGAGGCTCGCAGGAGCCTAACCCCATACTTCCCCTAGGAGCAGTGATTCAGTGTTTGTGAATTCAGTGTTTGTGTTGACTTTATAGAACATAACTCCCAGGAATGATGAGAATCCAGTGTACATTGCAGACTCCCCTGTGTGTTCAGGCTGAGGTTGGCTTCTTCCCATTATCTCTCTGGCGTCTCCCACTACTTTACCAGTTTCTCCTGGGATCACTTCCTTAATAAATTACTTGCACAAGAATCAGCGTCTCAGGGTCTGCTTCTGGGAACCTGAACCTAAAACAGAAGGGCAGCGCTCTTATCTCTTTGCTCCCAGGCAGTTCCTTAGCCCCTGGGAGAACTGGTCTGCCCTCCTCGCCAGAGACCAGCTCTATGTAATGTGAGGTATTGGGAGGGTAGTGTGGTCAAGCCACAAATAAGAAGGTCTTGTCATTATGGTTGCTCAGACAATGGACTCCCCATTCCCTATAATACAAGCTAAAGAGGGGTCATGCAGTCAGTGTTCCCAGAACAAATGAGGTCTGCCCAAGGTGACTGCTACTTCCCATAAATGGCATAGGGACATTTTAAAATAACAGGTTCACCTCCTATATAAGGATTTGATTTCCACATAAGCAAGCCTCTACTACATTTCAAGTTGCCACTTTCCAACACCATCTTCTCTCCTCCCAACTCTGACTTTCTATGTCTTCACTGTTATTCATATAATTTGTTTATTGTCTGTCTTTATTATGTATGTATTTATTTACTATGTGTCACGTATTCCCCCAGGTTTTCTTCATCTCTGCAGCAGTTTTTTGGTCTAACTCAGATTTCCGATCCTGGGCCTTTCACACTATCTTTTACACTCCTTCACCTTCACGTGCCTGCTATACCCAGATTGGTTTCCATGATCTATTAAGACAATTTCTCCTTTGCAAAGACCCTCAAAGACTTGCCTTGATCTCCCTCCATCGTACTTAAAAGCTAAAAGCCCAATCCAAGTTGAACCCAACTTCTTTGCAACTTAGAAGCCACTAAACTCTGTTGGAAAAAACCAATCACATAACCAGGTTGTCTGGTTTAAGTTTAAATTTATGATCCTCACACTTAAATGGGACTCAAAATTGTCTGGCAATCCTGCGTTTTCCTGGTAAATTTGCTCTTCCATTTTCTGAAACGAGATATGATCCCTGGGTCGTATCTTCTCCCTCCCTAGCCCCTACTTTAGCCCCACCTCAGCTGTGATCTTCCTCCACATCTCACTGAGAAAATAGAATCAGTGTCCTAGGGCTGCTGTAGCAAATTACCACAAACTGGGCTTAAAAGAACAGAAATCTCTTCTCTCACAGTTCTGGAGGCTAGAAGTCTGAAATCAAGATGTCAGCAGGGACATGCTCCCTCTGAAGACTCCAGGAAGGAATCCTTCCTTGCCTCTTCCTAGCTTCTGGTGACTGCTGGCAATCCTTAGCATTCCTTGATTTGTATGCATCATTCCAATCTCTGCCTCTGTTGTCATATGGCTTTTTCCTGTGTCTGTCACTCTGTATCCAAATGTCCCTCTTATAAAGATAACAGTCATTGGTTAGAGCCCATCCTAATCCAGGATGACCTCACTTTAACTTGATTACACCTGCAAAGACTGTTTCCAAGTAAGGTCACATTTACAGTTTCTGGGTGGACGTGAATTTGAGGGACGTGTACTTCAACTAAGTACAAAGCCCCTCCTCATCTTCCCACAAGGCTAGATCCAAACTCCCTCACGCTACACCCTTCCTTTCTGTCGTCCCTCCCGTTATGAAAGAAGTATCCTTCTTCCTACCAAACGAATCCCCCATTTCTGCACAGTGGGCTCCCTCGTTGCTCCTGCAGTTACTCCCTCACCTCATATCAGCAGTCTCCCCACCAGATTATTTACATCAGAATAAAACTATGCATTAGCTATGATTATCTTATCTTGAAACAAAAGATAGACAACCAAAAAGCTTCCTTGACCGGACATCCCCTTCCTCTCTCTAGCAAGGTCAGTTGTGATCACCACCTTCCTCTGCTTCCCTTTACAGCAAAGCTTCCTACAAATATTATCTCTATTGCTATTTTCACTTCCTCACTGTTCTTTTACTCTTGAACCCGTTCCAATCTTTGTTCTTACCATTCTTCTTGACAGGTGGCCTCCACTGTGTGGATATCTTTTGTTTAGGCCTCCAGATCCATCCTTCTCTGCTCTGCTTTACACCCCCGAGGACCTGGATGGAGTACATCAATGGGCTTCCTTTCCTTACCCTTGGCCTCTGCATGGGTTTGGTCACTGGGGAGCTCCAGCAGATCAGAGGGAGGGAGGAATGTGAGGCTTGGGGGTTCATTTCTCTGGCTTCCTTCCTTCAAGGCTGCCTAAGGCTGATTATGTCCCTTGATTGAAGGTCACTGCTCCTTTCAAGGTGTAGGGAATTACATCTTAATTCTTCTGGGATCTAGTAACTGCTGCCTCCTTTCATCCTTACAGATCTTTGAATGCTAACTTCATTGCCACTGGGCCCAGATTACTGCATTATTCCATGTGGTTCTCCCCAACTCTGCCCATACCTTTGTAAATAGTCCCTTTAATAAAGCCTTCTTGTATTTTCCTACCTGGAGTGTTTCATATTGGGACCCTGACTCTTATATACACATCACTGAATCCTTTGGTCACCTCTTGGTGGCCTTCAATGAGCCATGCCTTCTGGGATTCCTTTGTGTAGTCCCCTTCCACATGGACTCTGCGGTTGGTCATATGACTTTTTTGGCCAATGGAAGATTTGCAAGCATGATGCAAGCAGGGGCTTGATAAGTGCTTGCCTACTGGGGCTTGTTCTCCTGAAATGCTCCCTCTTAGAAGCTGGCCACCATGGTGTCAAGAAGCCCAAGCCAAACCACTGAATGATGAGAGACCATGTGGAGAGAGACCTTGGAGGATGAGGGGCCATTTTGGATGTTATAGCCAGAGCCAAGCTTCCGTTAAATGCAGCCACATAAGTGACCTCAACTATTGAAGGTGGAGAAGAACTCCCAACTGAGCCCTTGAGTCAACTCACGGAATTAAAATATATAATAAATTGTGGTTGTTTTAAGCCACAAGTATTGAGGTGGTTTGTTACACATGGAAAGCTAACTGAAACAGAAGTTGGCATCTGAAAAGGAGGAACTGATGTAACAAAAACCTACAACATGTGGCACTGGTTTTAGCACTTGATAGTACTCAACATGGTTGATCATCGCTGCTTGAAGTATTTCAATATTTGGCTTTCATACCTCCCTATTCTCCTGGTTTTCCTCCTACCTCACTGGCTGCTCCTTCTCAGCCTTCTAAGTTCCATCAGTCTCTTCCTTCTCTATCAGAGGGGCAGATCCTTGGAATTCTTCTCTTCTCAATTTACACTCTCTTCTTGGGTGATCTCATCCAGTCCTGTAGTTTTAAAAACGATCTATAGGTTCACAACTCTAGGACTGACCTATATATGCCAGACTCACAGATCCGAACGCCCGCTGGGCATTTCCACTGAAGACTTAATAGGTACTAACTTTTCTTCTATCTTAAAACCCTTCATGACCTGTGTTTTAAAAGGCTACCCAGGATTTGTTTTAATCAGGTATGGTAAGACATGCAGACATAGAAATGATATTACGAAGGAAGACATTTTTATACTTTCAGATCCCTAGAAACAGGAGGCTGGCACACCTGCGGGCCACACAGGGAGGCACCAAAGTTGGCCAGCAAGCACAGGGAGCAAGGGGAAAATGTGAGCAAAGGCTTTTATTGTGATTTCCAAGGGAAGGAACTAAAGAGGCATGCACGTGGCCTTCTAGAGTCCTAGAAATATGTTGGAGCTTTTCAAAGCCCCAATGGACATCTCTTTTTTTCAGCTTTTCCTTTTAAGCTTTCTGGTTAGTTGATTGTTTGCTCCATTGCCTCAACCAGTCATGCTGTTAAAACATTCAACAACAATCCCCCAGGAAGAAGCCATTAGGACTGGGCTAGTTCCAGTGAGGTTGAATAAATACAAGCCTTTTCAGGAGGGTCTTCCAGGGAAACACTAGGCAGGTCAAATAACGACTTATTTGGGACAGAGGCTTTGAAAGAGCTCCGGTCCTGTTCTGCTCTCTCTGGTACAGGTACCAGGAATGTGGGCTGTTAGTTTTCAAGGCTGCCATGGAGCTGGGAGGAGCAGATAAGACTAGGCAAAGCTTGATGTTCTTCCTTAGATTCAGCTGTCTTTCTTGACTAACTGCTGTTGCTGCAAGACTAGTTAATTTCCAGGGCTCTGAAAATGTTGTTTCTGACCATTTTTGCCAGTTTTTCATTGCTCGTACAGAAGGGCAAACTTTCTGAGGTCCCTACTCCTCCACTGACATCACTCTTTCTTTTTAAAAAAATGTTATTTTATTGCAAAAAAAATATTAAAACCAGAATGAAAATTATAATTTTAAACTAAAAATTAAATTTTTAATGAAAAATTTATTTTTTTACACAAGTATTTTTTTTTAAAAAACACAATTAAAACCCAAGAGAAAAACTGCTCCCATCCCATCCCCTAATTAATTCATTTTCATTTGTCCATGTTACTATCTACTCTCCATCCACCCACTTAATAGATTTTTACATTTTTGTAGTAATATTATAAATAGAATTTGATGTTCATTTTAAGTTAATATAATACTGTAACTATTTTTCCACAATCTCTCCACCTCTCATCTCTTTTCCACTTTTCTCGCACCTCCTACCCCTCCTACCCTCCTCCCTACACCAGTGCTAATGCAAACAGCATAGGGTGTCCTTCCTCAGCTTTCTCCATGCTCATTCAAACATTTCCTACTACATTCAGGGGCCTGGTGCAGGCTAGTGCTTAGGGCTGGCGCCCTCCTCTTTGGCGGAGGGGGTTCCCAGGTTGGGATCCCAGCACTGACCTACACCACTCCTCAGGGGCCATGCTGTGGCAGTGACCCACATACAAAATAGAGGATGACTGGCACTGATGTTAGCTCAGGGCTAATCTTCCTCAGCAAAAAAGAAAAAAAAAGAAAAGAAAAAATTCACACACAAATCGGATTCTTTTTGCTATTAATTTAGACATTTCTATATAGCCTCTTTTTTCGCTGAACAACACATCATGGATGTCCTTCTACCTCAATCGACAGAGATTTAATACATGATTGTTACAGCTATATTAACAGTCTGGATAATGACCAACCGCGTCACTCCCAGTATCCTACCTCCCCCACATAAATATTTTCATACGTAACTTATTTACTGTTCCTTTAGTTCTAGAAGATTCCTAGAAGAAAGGTCGTTGGGTCAAAGGTCATGCGCATTTAAAATTTTAATAGCTATTCCCAGATTACTTTCCCAAAGGGTTGTAACAATACACATTTCCATTAACGACCCTTGAGAGCGAGTGTCCCTATGTTCCGGATGGTCTTTAAATATTCAATCTTTATTCAGCGAGGGTGAGGAGAAACGGATTTGCTTTTTAAAAGGTTATACCCTCTTACGTCGCTGCACGCACTGAAAATATAGCAACATTTGAGCCCATCTGGTCATGTGAGTGATCGGTTTCACCTGGCGCGGGCCCCAGGCTCTCTGTGCCCGTCGACGTGAGCCGTGAGGGAAGCCCGAGCGTGTCTTGGGCGACATTTTGGCTGGGTCTCGGGTGGGCGTCCCAGCCTGCACCGCACGCGCGCCGGGCGGAAACGCGCGGGACCTGGCGGGAAGCGCTCCTCGCGGCGCCGCGGCCTCTGAGGGAGATGCGCGCGGCCCGGGCGGCTCCTCAGCATCTAGGTGGAGGCGCGCCGGCCCTGGCCGGGCGCCGCCCCGAAGGAAGCGACCGCGACTCTTTCAAGCGCCCGGAGAACCACTTTCGGGGAGCCGGTGATGAGCCCCGGGGGAGCCGCAGCAGCCGGGCCGCGCTTCCGACGGGCCGCATGATCGCCGCGCCGGGCGAGCGGGCGCGCACAGCTGGGGGCCCTGAGGCCGGAAAGCGCCGAGCCCCGCTCAGCTGTGGGCCCGGGGGCGTGGCGAGGCCGCCCGGCTTCTGTTTTCCCCCGGGCCGGGGCAGCTTTCGGTTTCGTTTCCAGCTGGCCTCTCCACCCCGCGGAAGCCGCCGCACCAGCCCGCGTCGGCCGCCGCTGGCGTCGCTCCGGTCCGCGGTCCGCCGGGCAGCGGCCCCCGCCGCCGCTGCCATGGCCCAGGCCGCCGTGCTCCGCGAGGTGACCCAGGTGCTGTGCGCGGCCGGGGGCGCCCTGGAGCTGGAGGAGCTGCGGCGCCGCGTGCGGGACGGCGTCGGCGCGGACGCGCTGGAGCGGCTGCTGCGGGAGCGCGGGCGCTTCGTGGTGGCGGCGCGGGCGGGCGCGGGCGGCGCGGCGGCCCCCGAGCGCGTGGTGCTGGCCGCCTCGGCGCTGCGCCTGTGCCGCGAGCACCAGAGCCCCAAGCCGGGCTGCGCCGGGCTGTGCGCGCAGCTGCACCTCTGCAAGTTCATGGTCTACGGCGCCTGCAAGTTCCTGAGGGCCGGGTAAGGCGCCGCGCCCGGCCCGACGGCGGCCGGCGGGGGAGGGACCCTTCACTCCAGGCCCGTTTGGGGCCCCTCTGGAATTCGGGGGGGACAGTTAGGTGGCCGTTCCCTGGCCTCTCCCTCTTCATTCCCTTCAGCGAACACTTATGGAGCACCTACTGAATACCTGGCACCGCGTGAGGAACTCAGGGTCTAGTGGTGTTCTCTAGGCTCCTGCAGTCTCAGAGAGGGACTTAGAGCGTGGTACCGGCTGGGACATTCTAGGTATGGCAGAACCGGGGTGGGGGTGGGGAGCGCGGTAGCCAAGGGGAGGTGGGGGAGGAGGGAATATTCTCCAGAAGAAAAGGGGCTGCATCTGGCTTCTCGGAGCTCCACTGCGCCCCCGT